>NC_056737.1:1143838545-1144151045 GCF_019279795.1 Protopterus annectens | reverse complement strand
AGTAAGAAGCTGAGATCCCTTATAAGATCCTCCAAAGCTAGCTACGAAAACAAAATTGCCACTGATTCTAGGGACAACCACAAAAATTCTATGCCAAGAATCTCAATGTTAACACCCAGATCTGCTCTGAGTTACAGCACAATGGCATGTAAATTACAGAACCACCCGATATCACCAACATCCTGGCAGATAGGTTCAGTGCTAACTTTACCCCCCTCTCACCCCCTAAAGGGCCCATATCTATACAGGAAGAATGCAGAGTCCCTGTAATCACAACTACACAGGTAAAAGTTGCACTCTCTAAAGCCAAAAACACAGCATCCATGGGGCCAGACAACATCCCAGGCTGCGTTTTACCTGAACTTCTGAATGAACTGGTTCCCCACCTAAGCACCATGTTCAATCATAGCCTCACATCAGGCTTTGTGCCCACTGAATGGCACACAGCAACAGTTATCCCACTCTAGAAAAGTGGAGCCACCTCTGATCCCAGGAACTATCGCCCTATTAGCCTGACAAGCCTGGCCTGTAAGTCCATGGAACATATCATCATGGAACTCATAAACCTTTAGACACTGGTAACCTCCAAACTCTAGATCCCACCCAGTTTGGGTTCGTGAAAGGCAGATCGTGCCTCCTGAAGCTGATCAACTTCTTTGAGGCAGTCATCAAAGCCGTAGACGAGGGTAAGGTGGTTCACACAGCCTATCTTGACCTCGCCAAGCCTTTCTACACCATTACCCATTCTGTAATTATAGCTAAACTCACTAAACTAGGTATAAATCCCTACGTCACAAGATGGGTTGCCAATTGGCTCACTGACAGAACCCACACTGTAAAAGTTGCAGACTCCAAATATGACTTCAAACCAGTGACAAGTGGAGTACCACAGGGTTCAGTTCTGGGACCTCTGCTATTTGGTATTTATGTCTCTGAAGTACAGGCTAACACAGAAGGCCTTTGGTAATGAAGTTCACAGATGACTGCAAACTAGGAGCCATAGTCGAGTCCCCAAATGATGTGGACATCCTACAGAAGGGCCTCACTGAGACAGATGCCTGGTGTCGGTGCTACGGCCTCAAGCTCAATGCCAAAAAGTGCATTGTCATCCCATTTGGTAAAAACTCTGTACCCATGAACTACCACATAGGCAGCAGTCTACTGAATGCCAAAAGTGCAATAAGAGACCTTGGGACCCAGGTGGACAGTAGTCTCTCCTTTGATAATCACATCACCACAGTAGTCAGGAAATCCTTCTACGTGGCACATCTCATCACAAAAGGGTTCTCATCCAGGAAAAAAGAGGTTATTGTTCCCCTCTCCTTGACACTCATTAGACCCATTATAGAGTACAATGCCCCTTTTGGAATGTACCTCACAAGACATCTACAGCAGCTGGAAAGGCCACAGAAGTACCTCACAAAGAGGATTACTGGCCTCAAACAGATGCCCTACACTGACTGTCTCAAAAAACTCCAGCTTTACTCCATAGCATATCGCCTACTCTGATGTGATCTCTGCCTAACATATAAAGCTATGTCAAACCCAGAGCTGTTGGACATGCTACACCTAAATAAATCTCAATCCCTCCGAGCTACATGCTCTAAAGACCTAAACCTTGTCACCAAAATAAACAGAACATGCTGGAGGGATAGATTCCTGCCCCAGACACTTCCCATACTCTGGAACAAGCTACCTATCTATGTCAAGCAAAGTTCCTCATTAGCACTCTTCAAGAAAAATCTTGATGAGTAGATGGGAAATAGGAAATACACCCCGGGGATCACTTCTGTGGCTCCACTCAACAGGAGCACAGGAAAATAACTTTCTTGAGTGGTGCAAGCCAGGGAAACTTGTTGGCTAGGCTTACTTAGGCCCTTGGGCCGATAGGCTAGTACCTACCTATGAACCTATTTACCTAAATAGCTTACCTTAATAGCAGCAGTCTGCATTTAAAGTGGAACAGCCTTACAAGACTATCTGCAAATATATAGAGCTGAGTATATTTTTCTGTATTATTCTGTATTATAGAGCTAAATTGTTGCTTAGATATCTGTTGTCTTAGTGTTCTTTAAATATACAGAGATCAGTATATATTTTTTGGGTTTTATAATTTGCACTCTGATTCCTCACATCTCTGTTGAAACTTCCCCCCCCCTCATTGTGGTTTCTATTGCTTGTGTGTTGTTAACTCAAGGTTCCCTTAATTTGAACTGTTAATAGCAGCAGTCTGCATTTAAAGTGGAACAGCCTTACAAGACTATCTGCAAATATATAGAGCTGAGTATATTTTTCTGTATTATTCTGTATTATAGAGCTAAATTGTTGCTTAGATAGCTGTTGTCTTAGTGTTCTGCAAATATACAGAGATCAGTATATATTTTTGGGTTTTATAATTTGCACTCTGATTCCTCACATCTCTGTTGAAACTTTTACCCACCCCCCTCCCTGTTCTGGTAGTAGTTTAAATTAGGTGGCTTTTGCAGTGCCCGCCCCACTGTAGATGTGATCTAGGACACTCCCCCAGTCCCATCTCTTTACCGCATTCTACCTAATAAACCCTTTCTGCACTTGCTTTTAGTCCTTTTTAATTTAATTACATTTTTTCAAACTGTGTGTGGACTAATATTGCTACATACTCAAGTGTGCCAGCTTGCACTGCACGTGAATTGTTTTTACTACTGTTTTTGCTACTTTTCTGGAAAACAAAATTGTAAGACTGTTTCCTATCTTTCCTGTAATTAGTGTTCCAGATACAGATTTGCTGTATCCAGGACTATTTGTAAGCTTCTGAGCCCCCATGCCTTTCTGTGTTGGAGGGAAGCCTTCTAGCTTATCAGTGGGAGTAGTAAGCACCAGGTAACCTGTCTACCACATAAGGAGTGGTTCTGGCCCAGAATTTGTAGTTATTGGCCATTTGGGCGGTCTTCCATCTCTCTCAACTTTCTGATTTGAAGGCCTGCATTTGCACTTGTTTCTGTCCTGTAACTCCTGGGCCCATCTCATTTGCTCACTCAAAAAAAAAAATCTGCTTTTACTGTATTTGTGTTTCTTCCTACTTTATTTTGCTTTTAAGGCCATCTTAAAAGTACTCAATTGTATTTATTACTGCTTGGTGTAACTCATTCTAAGCCTTTTAGTTTAAGCACGTGGGCTTCAGACCTGTTGTTTTACATTGGGAAGGTTTGTGGTCTGCACTGTAGTGGCAGAACAGGTAGCTTACATTCTTCTAAGTTGGGAACTGCTGATTGAGGGCTCAGTGTCTGTTATTCTAAAAGTGTATTAATTCTGGTTTAAGCACTTGGGCTTCACGCCAGTTGTTTTACATTAAGAAGGTTTGTGGTCTGCACTGTAGTGGCAGAACAGGTAGCTTACATCCTTCTAAATTGGGAACTGCTGATTGAGGGCTCAATGTCTGTTATTCTAAAAGTGTATTAATTCTGGTTTAAGCACTTGGGCTTCACGCCAGTTATTTTACATTAAAAGGGTTCGTGGTCCGCACTCTCGTGGGAGGAGAGGCTGGACTCTGCCCTTCTGAGCTGGGAATTTCTGGTTAAAGGCTTATAGTGCCTGCACATTTGAAATGCTTCTTACTGAAATTGGTACACCTTGTTTGCTGTAGCATAGACTAGATCCAGGCCTGCTAAACCTAGCTTTGTTTGTATAACTTGAGCACTAATCCAAGCATTCTTTAAAGTATTCAATTGTATTTATTACTGCTTGGTAGTAACTTGATTAAAGTGTAGCTATCATTCTAAGTCTTTTGGATTAAGCACTTGGGCTTCAGACCAGTTGTTTTACATTAGGAAGGTTTGTGGCCTGCACTGTGGTGGCAGGACAGGTAGCTTACATCCTTCTAAGTTGTGAACTGCTGACTGAGGGCTCAGTGTCTGTTATTCTAAAAGTGTATTAGTTCTGGTTTAAGCACTTGGGCTTCAGGCCAGTTATTTTACATAAAGAAGGTTCGTGGTCTGCACTCTTGTGGGAGGAGAGGCTGGACTCTGCCCTTCTGAGCTGGGAATTTCTGGTTAAAGGCTTATAGTGCCTGCATATTTGAACTGTTTCTTACTGAAATTGGTACACCCTGTTTGCTGTAGCATAGACTAGATCCAGGCCTGCTGAATCTAGCTTTATTTGTATGCTGCTTGTTTGTTTGCTTGTTATTTCCCTGAAACGCTAATTCCACCTGAAACGCGGCTTTTCACCACTTCTGTGGATCCCTAGTGATATCTGCATTGCTTACTGTACTTATTTCCTTGTTTCACTTGAAAGAAATTTACTGTTTGTCGTTTTTGCATTTAAGTTACCTGTAACACACTGCATTTAAGTTACCTGGCACTTGCTCACTAAAGTAATTATATAAGTCAGCACTAAAATATTAAAAGCACTACACCCTCACAAACTCCCCTTGAGTACCTCGTTCCCCATTGGCCTTTTTTTTCAATTATAAAGGAATTCCCAATACTATTCTAGCATGTCCAAAGGTCAGTTGTCAATCTCCCCTCCGGTCCAGCTGGTGAATCTGGGAATCTTGAGGCAATGTTACAACTGCCTCATGTACACAGACAACCCTATCCTCCTCCTCCCAACAAATTCCAATACATGTGAGAGATGCAATCATATAGCCATACTGGAGGCTAAGCTCTCTCAATTCAGTACTGGCAAAACCAGTCAGGAGGAGAAGGAAACCACATTCACTACAATTCCAGTCTCACATAGACCTACCACGACAGCAAACCAAACACATAAACACACAAAAACATACTCGGAGGTTCTAAATAAAAATCTGCCTAAGCAGCAGAGACCTCCAAAGCAGACACCCAAGCAACCGCTACCCCAAAACAAAACACATAGCTCACAAAGCCAGTGTGCCGAACAGTCACAGCCCTCAAGGCTAAACAAAACACCTGATACACTTGTAATAGGTGACTCTGTCATCAGGCACATTGACGTCCCGCTCACCAGGCTAAACAAGGAGAAGGTCATGGTGAGCTGCCTGTCAGGCGCTAGGATCCGCCACATAACACAAGCACTCAGGTCACTCCAAGGCAAGTACAAATATGACTCAGTCATTGTCCATGCTGGTGTGAATGACCTGAGACGTACCTCCCTGGACTACATGAAAAGAGACATAGAGGAGCTCTCTGAGCATGTAGCCCAGGCTGGTATGACCCTGAACTTGAGTAGCATCTTACCCTCACCAAGAATGATGCCACAATATGAAGACAAGATGATCAATTTCAACAATTGGCTTAAGTATTGGTGTCATTCAAAGGGGATCCAATGCCTGTCAGCCTGGGATGACATGCTCGACAAGCCACGATGCTTCGCTAGGGATGGCTTGCACCTGTCACCCCTGGGCTTTCGGATATTGGCAAAGGCTCTTGCTACCCCCATAGTGCCTTTTTTAGGCAAGGCTCAAAAGACAACCCCACCTCCATAGGTATAACAAGGGATAAGAAACTAAGAGTAATGCTACTCAATGCCAGAAGTCTAAACCTCAAGATGCACACACTCAAAACTCTCCTTAGCATGGAGAACATCGATATCTGTGCAGTAACAGAAACCTGGTTCAAGACTCCCGAGAGCACCCCAGCACTACCAGGTTATACGTCATACCATGCTTTTTGGCCCCAAAACTTGGACCGTACCACAAAAGGAGGTGGAGAATCAATATTCGTCAAAGATACCCACACCTCCAGGTTGGTGGCACAGCACGAAGCATCAGAGACTATCCATGTGCAACTAACAGTGGGTAAAACTGCCTTCCAGTTTATAGCCTGCTACAGACCCCCCTCCCAAACCCAGGAACCCCACTCGGCCTTCCTGAGAACACTGGAAAATATGAAGGTCTTTCCAAACACCATTATATTGGGCGACTTCAACTACCCAAACATAGACTGGGAGCATTACTCTAGCTCCAACACCCTAGCCCAAAGGTTCCTAGAATTTATAAACTCAAATGCTATGGAACAACTTGTTACCACTCCCACAAGAGGGGAAAACATATTGGACCTGATCATCACCAACATGGGGACTCTATGCTCCAGACCAGAAGTGTATCCCTCACTGGTAAGATCAGACCATGAACTAATCTCACTGGATATTCACATCCCGACTCCACCCCCTGCCCTGAAAACCACAGTGAAAAACTTCTCTAAAGCAAATTTCACACTCCTCAAAACAGAGGTGGAATCCATCAAAGCCCCCAGGCCTGTGGAAAATATGGCCCAGACCGCAGAATCCTTTCTAAACGCATTCTATGAACACCTTCAGGAATGCATGGATCATGCAATCCCAAATAAAACCAAGACCCAATCCTCCAAAGGCAGACATCCTGTCTGGTGGACCCCAGCCATAAACAAACTATACATTAGAAGGAGGAAGCTACTACATGATAGAGCAAAATCCCAAAAAGGGAAGGCATCTCTGATCAGTATTAGCAAAAAACTACGGGCACTCATAAAATCGTCTAAGGCCAGCTTCGAGAGAAAAATTGCACAGGACACTAAGGATAATCACAAGGCTTTCTTTAGTTATGTTAGGAACCTGGGTGGGAATTCCCAGATATGCTCAGATTTAGTCCAAAATGACAAAAAATACACCGAACCCACAGACATTGCCAACATCCTAGCTGACAGGCTCAGCGCAAACTTCTCCCCCCCTCCCCACCAAAAGGGCAAATATTTATCCCAGCAGAGTGCTGCCCCCCTAACATCTCAGATGCTCAGGTAAGAGCTGCCCTCTCCAAAGGAAAAAACACAGCATCAATGGGACCAGACGGTGCCCCAGGCTGCGTCCTACATGAACTCCAAGAAGAGCTAAACCCAAACATAAAACTACTGTTCAATCTCAGCCTTACTACAGGATATGTACCCAAAGAGTGGCGTACAGCAACAGTGGTCCCTCTCCACAAAGGTGGTGCCTCAACGGATCCTGGAAACTATCGCCCCATAAGCCTGACTAGCTTGGTCTGCAAAGCTATGGAAAGGATCATCATGGACCTCATAAATAAAGATATTGGGGACCTACAGACACTGGATCCTACCCAGTTCGGTTTTGTTAAGGGCAGATCCTGCCTCTTAAACCTGGTTGATTTCTTTGAAACAGTCACCAAGGCCATTGACGAGGGGAAGGTAGTCCACACAGCCTACCTAGACCTCGCAAAAGCCTTCGATACAATACCCCACTCGGGCATTATGGATAAGCTCACCAGCTTACATATAAACCCCTATGTCACTAGATGGGTTGCAAACTGGCTCAAGGACAGAACCCACATGGTTAGAATTGCTGGAGCCATGTCAGACTCCAAACCAGTTACAAGTGGCGTCCCACAAGGCTCAGTCCTGGGACCTCTCTTGTTCAGTATATATTTCTCTGAGGTACAGGCCAACACAGAAGGATTGTGGCTGACTAAGTTCGTAGATGACTGCAAACTGGGCACCATAATCGACTCTCCAGCTGACACAAGCATCCTCCAAAAGGGCCTCATAAAAACAGACAACTGGTGCCAGAGCCATGGCCTCAAGCTAAACGCCAAAGAGTGTATAGTCATCCCCTTTGGCAAAAACAAAGTGCCCACAAATTACCACATAGGTGGTAATCCATTAAGTACAGAAGAAATAATTAGGGACCTGGGGACCCAAGTTGATAGCAATCTCTCATTTGACAACCACGTGGCCAAAGTGGTTAGAAAAACATTTTATATAGCCCACCTAATCATGAAGGAGTTCACATCTAGATCAGGGGAGGTCATCATGCCTCTTTACTCATCCCTCAACAGGCCCATAATTGAGTACAATAACCCTTTTGGGATGTACCTTACAAGACACCTGCAGCAACTGGAAAGACCCCAGAAGTACCTCACCAAGAGGATCATGGGGCTCAAACAAATGCCATATGCTGCCCGGTTAAAGAAACTCCAGCTCTACTCAGTGGCATACCGCCTGCTCAGAGGCGATCTGTGCCTGACGTACAAAGCCATGTCCAACCCAGAATTAATGGACATGCTGCACCTCAGAAAATCCAAATCCCATCGAGCTACGCGCTCAAGAGACTTGAACCTCAGCACTGAAATAAATAGGACATGCTGGAGGGACAGATTCATAACCCAGAGGCTCCCTTCACTCTGGAATAAAATCCCAGTCCAGGTTAGGCAGAGTCCTTCAATGACTCTCTTCAAGAGGAATCTTGATGAGTGGATGGGAGATCGTAGGTTTACCCCAGGTATCACTTCTGTGTCACTGTTTTAACTTCGAAAAAGGGCATAGCAAAATTAATTTAAAATGGGTGTCGAAAGCCAACACACTCTGGCTAGGCTTATAAATGCCCTAGGGCAGATAGCCTAGTATGAACCTATGAACCTAATAATTCAAGTTGCTACACATCATTTTCTGACTGTCCTGAACAACGTAAACTGACATAGTCTTTAGATGACCTGGTTTTTGTATTCAGGCTTGAGTGTTTGACATCTTCTCTGAAGCAACAGGTTTAATGAACTTACTAACCTTAACTGAACTGCTATCCAGAACACAGCATATTATATTGCTTTAGTCCAGTAAGTTTTCTTATTTGCTTTTTTAACCTTGATTTCAGGCTTTGTCTTATATGTGCAACATTTTATTAAAGGACATTCTGTAACTGACAATATTATATATTTTCCTTGAGAAAAGAACATTCTGTCTGTACACTTTATGCTTATCTTTTTTTTTAATAAACTGTCTTCCATGCTTGGCCAGCAAGGTTATTTTCTTTCTGCTTGACTGTCTTTTATGCATAAATAAAACACAATTTAGTTTACCCTTTAGCCTGTCTAATGTCTAATAACATAATAAGGTTAATCTAACAATAATAATAATAATGATAATAATTATAATAATAATAATAATAATCTTCTTCTTTTGGCTGCTCCAGTTAGGGGTCGCCACAGCAGATCAACTGTTTCCATTTCTTCCTGTCCTCTGCATCTTGCTCTGTCACACCAACCACCTGCATGTCCTCTCTCACCACATCCATAAACCTTATCTTAGGCCTTCCTCTTTTCATGTTACCTGGCAGCGCCATCCTTAGCATCTTTTTCCCAATATACTCTGCATCCCTCCTCAGCACATGTCCAAACCAACGTAATCTTGCCTCTCTGGCTTTGTCTCCAAACCTTCCAACCTGGGCTAACCCTCTAATATACTTATTCCTAATCTTGTCCTTCCTCGTCACACCCAGTGCAAATCTTAACATCTTCAACTCTGCCCAGTCAAGCTCTGACTCCTGCCTTTTTGTCAATGCCACTTTCTCCAACCCATAAAAAATAGCTGGTCTCACTACTCTCTTGTAGACCTCCTCTTTCACTCCTACTGGTACTCGTCTGTCACATATCACTCCAGACACTCTTCTCCACGCACTCCATCCTGCCAGTACTCTCTTCTTCACCTCTCTTCCACACTCACCATTACTCTGAACTGTTGATCCCAAGTATTTAAACTCATCCACCTTCGCCACCTCTACTCCCTGCATCCTCACCATTCCTCTATCCTCCCTCTCATTCACACACACATATTCTGTCTTAGTCCTGCTGACCTTCATTCCTCCTCTCTCTAGAGCATATCTCCACATGTTCCCTACTCTCACTACAGATCACAATGTCATCTGCAAACATCATAGCCCACAGGGAATCCTGTCTGATCTCGTCTGTCAACCTGTCCATCACCATTGCAAAGAAGAAAGGACTCAGAGCTGATCCTTGATGTAATCCCACCTCCACCTTAAACGCATCCGTCACTCCCACCGCAGACCTCACCACTGTCACACTACCCTTGTACATATCCTGTACCACTCTTACATACTTCTCTGACTCTCCGACTTCCTCATACAATACCACAACTCCTCTCTAGGCACCCTGTCATATGCTTTCTCTAAATCCACAAAGACACAATGCAACTCCTTCTGACCTTCTCTGTACTTCTCCATCAACACTCTCAAAGCAAACATCACATCTGTAGTGCTCTTTCCTGGCATGAAACCACACTGCTGATCACTAATCATCACCTCCCTTCTTAACCTAACTTCCACTACTCTTTCCCATACTACAGCTCTGCACATCACCCTTATTCTTAAAGATCTATACCAAAACACTTTTTCTCCATTCCTCAGACATCCTCTCACTTTCCAAGATTTCATTAAACAATCTAGTTAAAAACTCCACTGCCATTTCAGCTAAACACCTCCATGCTTCCACAGGTATGTCATCTGGACCAACAGCCTTTCTGTTCTTCATCCTTTTCATAGCTATCCTTACTTCCTCTTTGCTAATCCACTGCATTTCATGATTCACTATCCGCACATGATTCAACCTTCTCTCCCTCTCATTCTCTTCATTCATCAGCCCCTCAAAGTACTCTTTCCATCTGTTCAACACACTCTCCTCACTTGTGAGTAAGTTTCCCTCATTATCCTTTACTTGCTGTACATCTTTACTAGCTCGGTCCCTCTGTCTAGCCAATCGGTACAGGTCCTTTTCTCCCTCGTTAGTGTCCAGCCTTTTATACAACTCTTCATATGCCTTATCCTTAGCCTTTGCCATGCACCTCATCTCCTTATACTCTTGTCTACTTTCTTCATCTCTCTGACAATCCCACTTCTTCTTCGCCAACCTCTTTCTCTGTATACTCTCCTGTACTTCTTCATTCCACTGCCAGGTCTCCTTGTCCTCCTTCCTCTTTCCGGATGTCACACCAAGCACCTTTCTAGCCATCTCTCTTACTAGCTCTGCTGTAGTTACCCAGCTATTTGGTAACTCTTCACTGCCACCCAGTGCCTGTCTTAACTCTTCCCTGAACATCACCTCACAATTACCCTTTTTCAATTTCCACTATTTGATCCTTGGTGCTACCCTCACACTCATCCTCCTCTTCTTGATCGCCAATGTCATCCTACAAACCACCATCCTATGCTGCCTAACTACACTTTCCCCTGCCACCACTTTACAGTCTCCAATCTCCTTCAGACTGGCCCTTCTACATAAGATATAATCCACCTGTGTGCATCTTCCTCCACTCTTGTATGTCACCCTATGCTCCTCCCTCTTGTTAAAATACATATTCATCACAGCCATGTCCATCCTTTTTGCAAAATCCACTACCATCTGACCTTCTGCATTCCTTTGCTTAACACCATACCTACCCATCACTTCCTCATCCCCTCTTTTCCCTTCACCAATATGCCCATTGAAATCTGCTCCAATCACCAGTCTCTCACCCTTGGGTACAGTCATCACCACTTCATCCAACTCACTCCAAAATCTTTCTTTATCATCCATCACACACCCAACTTGTGGAGCATATGCACTAACATTCATCATTACACCATCAATTTCCAGCTTCATAAACATCACTCTGACACTCTCTTCACCTCCAAAATACTCTTAGCATACTGTTCCTTCAGGATAATGCCTATGCCATTTCTCCTCCCATCCACACCATGATAAAACAATTTGAACCCGCCTCCAATACATCTAGCCTTGCTCCCCTTCCATTTGGTCTCTTGCACACACAATATACCAACATTCCTTTGGTCCATCATATCAGCTAGCTCTCTCCCTATACCAGTCATACTGCCAACATTCAAAGTTCCATTCCTCACTATCACAGTCCTAGCCTTTACCTGCCTTCGGGCATGCCTTCCCCCTCTTCTCCTCCTTCGGTCAACAGCAGCCCAATTTCCACCAGCACCCTGTTGGCCAACAGTACTGGTGGCAGTCATTGTTAACCCAGGCCTCAACCAATCCAGTATGTATATCTGTACTGTTGTCTGCATGTATGATTTGGCAAAATTTTACACCGGATGCCCTTTCTGATGCAACCCTCCCCATTTATCTGGGCTTGGGACCGGCACAAAGAAATGCACTGGCTTGTGCATCCCCAGTGTCTGGGTTAATAATAATAATAATAATAATAATAATAATAATAATAATAATAATAATAATAATAACAATAATGTTAATAATAATCTAATAACACACTGAAAAATAAAATATCCCTAAGATACCATAAGCAATTTACTATGTATATAAAACATATCCTAAACACCCTCTATAAACTAGCCCTCACTGGAGACATCTATCCAAACCCTGGTCCTCCCAAATCCAACCCAACCACAAACCCTAGTCCAAGCAACCCCCCACAACTCAACTCCTAGCCAACAAGAAAACAACAGACCTACTTATAATGTCCCTAAACATCAGAAGCATATGCAATAAAAGCCAAGAACTACACACCAGCATAAGCATATATTCCCCAGATATCCTCTTCCTAACTGAAACCTGGCTCAAACCTCACATCAAAAGTGAAGAAATACTTCCACCTGAATACATCCTTTGCATAGACAGATTGTCCAAAAAGGGAGGTGGTGTAGCATTGATATTTAAACACTACCTCAATATTCAACTCCTGAACTCATCTGTCCCTCACCACAACAATGAAGAAATTCGTTATGCAAATCTCAAACTAAACCCAAACAAAACAATCAATATCATAGGATGCTATTTCCCACCAGGGCAAAATATCACACACCTAGAAAATCTCCTGAGCTGGGCTACTCTAGCTCTACCCCAGGAAATCATCATTCTCTGTGACTTTAACATCAGCTGGCTATCCTATAATAACAGTCTCCCAACCATTCACCTCAGTCTCCATGGGTTCACTCAGCTCATTCAATCCCCTACCCAAATCAACAAAAACCCTAACAGTCATACCTTACTTGACTGGATCCTAGTCAACAAAGCTCCTCACTCTTACCTAGCAGGCTGCTTACCTGACAGTCTTAATGACCACCCCCCCACACTTTCCTAATACGGCACCACACAAACAGTCTGAAGCCCATTATCCACAGGCAAATATGGAACAAGTCTAACTTCAACCCCAACTCCTTCATCTCCTCCCTGCAAAAAATTAACTGGTCACCACTAAAATACCTCACCCTAGATGAGGCTGTCCACTTCTTCAATAGTACCTTCCTCTTCACCCTAAACACCCATGCTCCTGTAAGAAATGCCAAAGTCAGATCCAGGCATGCCTCATGGTTACAAAAGACCACCAGAACCCTAATGAAATCTAAAGATAAGGCCTGGGAGCACTGGCGACTAAAAAAATAATAACTCAGGCAATCATTCCTTGAACTGCGCAATAAAGCCAAAAAGCATATAAAATTATACAAATCCCTCTACTATAAATCCACCCTAAACTCTACCAACCACAACCCTAAGCAATTCTAGTCCACTATTAACAATATCCTCCACCCAGGGAAGGTTGATGCCCCCCAGCTGTCCATTCCCCCCTCCTCCAGCAGTATTGCTCAATCCTTCAACAAACACTTCACTGAAACTATAACATCTCTAAACAAACAACACTTCCCTACAACAGCCCCCCCAACTCCTAACCCTAACCCCCACTCCTCTTTTCTTCTTCACCTCACTACCTACCTCCAATATAAAAAGACTATTGTCAAAACTTAAACCCACCAAACTCGCAGGTGACAACCTCCCCTCTGAATACTTGAAAATTGCATCTGATACACTAGCCTACCCAATTTCAATTCTAATCAACCGTTCCATAACAGAAGGTTATGTTCCCTCGATAAGGAAAATATCCCACATCATTCCCCTCCACTAACCTCTCCAATTACGGCCCCATTGCTATCCTCTCCCCTCTCTCCAAGATACTTGAAAAATGTATCAACACCCAGGTCTCCAACTACTTTTTAGCTAATAATTTCCTCTCCAAAACCCAACATGGTTTCAGGCCATATCAGAGCATTACCTCCACTCTCCTCTCCTTCACCAACACTATATTTCATCACAAAAACAATAGCCTCTTCTCTACTGCCATATTTCTAGATTTCTCAAAGGCCTTTGACATGGTATCTCATGAGCTACTACTCTCTACTCTCCCCAGCCTGCAAATGGTTCCACAGCTATCTACACGAATGCCAGTAATCAATAATCTGGGACAATAACACATCACCTCACCTCCAGTTACTCTTGGAGTTCCCCAAGGGTCTATCCTTGGTGCTCTGCTATTCTCACTTTCCACTAACAACCTACATACTGCCACCACACAAGCATCTATTATACAGTATGCAGATGACTCTACTCACATCTGCTCTGCCACCACTCTACCAGAACTACAACAAATCACACTGGAATCATGCTCTTCTGTAGAAAGCTGGCTATCCAATACTCAGCTCCTACTCAACCCAAGTAAGACAACACACCTCCTGTTCCAACCATCCAAAGCCACCCAAAACACCCCCCACTTCAACATTCTTGCCAAAGACAATACCATCATCTCTCCATCAGAATACACAAAATTACTTGGTGTGGAAATAGGCAACAAACTTAGATTTGACACCCACATATCTCTCTCAATAAAAAAAAGTTGGTGCATTATATCGAAGCCGCCAATTCCTAACCAAGGCAGCTAGAATCTCCATAGCCAATTCCCAGCTAATCTCCACCCTACTCTATGCATTCCTGATACTTACCAACCTTAGACAGACAGACCTACACAAGCCGGATACTTGTTACAACAAAATTGCTAAATTTGCCACTGGGACCTCCTACCACAGCCATCATTGTATCTCCCTTAAAGAACTAAACTCTCTAGAACTCCCGCAACTCCTTCACTTTAATCAACTCACCCTTGCTCATAAACTTATTAACCACCCGCTTAACATCCCTTCCATTCAAACCCTTCTCCAACCCTATCACCCCACTAGGCCCCTAAGATCAAGCAACAAAAATCAACTCACTGTTATCAAACCCAAAAACTCAGCAGAAGAAGCCATATATTCATGTGCCATATCTAAACTTTGGAACAATCTTCCACCCTCTATAACTACTCTACCTTCCAGCAGCCTTTTCAAGATTGTGCTCAAATTCCACTTAAATTTGAACTGGCTTTGTCCTTGTTCTAATCCAGACTAACACCCCCACCCTTACCCCCCCCACCTAGACTCTTAACCCAACTATACTACCGCCACTACTAACCACAGTCAGAAATAGCTAGTTGTCTTTACATACTTTAACATCTTGTCTGACAACTTTGTTGCTTATATTACAAATGACAAGAAACTATCTTAACTTGCAACATTTTCTGTATATACTGTTGATAACCAATATGTTGTTATTGCATTAAAGCCAACAACCTGTAATGTTGTTTACTATTGCTGCAACTTTGTATCTCTATCATGTACATGATGTGGAGCTTTTCTCCCTGGGCAAATGCTGAAAAAGGACCTGCGTCCGGTCAGAATTTCCCGGTAAACAAATGTAATTTAATAAATAAATAATAATATCTAACAGCAGCTCACATTCTTCCAAGACCATAAAGTTATGTAAGACTTTATATGTACCTTTTAGTTAACAGCACAAAAAAGTTTAAATTAATCAGTTACACTCATCCGCATGTAAACATGTCAAGTAATTCTGCTACAGTTAAAATGTCAGCAAATTTTTGGTTTAAGTTTAAAAATGTTCTCTTAAAGTTAAAGGTTATTAGTTCAAAAATGTTAAATATGTCTAAACGCAAAAGGTTTAAATCACAGAAGCAAGCTAATGACTCTTTAGTATGGTCTCAAATTGAAAAGTACATGCTTCGCATTCAATTCAACATAATAATTTCAGTTGTACCATAGTTTCAAGTACAAATGTTCAGAATGTACTACATACAATTCAAAATACAAAAGTATGTTGCAGTAGTATGTTGCAGTACTAAACATACAAATGTCAACACAGTCAACTTACATAACATGGAGGCAATGTCTCAAGTTCACATTACTTCATCTAGTTTCTTATTTTCAGAATCCAGTGCAATGTTTGCACTGAAGGGAGATAAGAGAAATCAGAGTGCAAATTTTAATAGAGTAAATTGCAATATTACTAAAAAACATACTTCAGTGTTAAGTAAAAAAATGCATTCAAAAGCTATCTGTAAGGATCAGAGCATTAATTGGTCATTGTTTAAGGTTATTTCGTTGTTTACAGACAAATCAATTTCAGTTATATATATACAAAAGACACAATTGCAATTTTGTCAGGATTTAAAAGGTCAAACATTACAGCAGCTAACAGTTCCAAGTGTAACAGCTCTGTATATATTGTTTTAGAAAGAGATTTTGCAAATGCACAGATTTTAAAGAATTGGTCATGACAGAAACATGCAGATTTGTGGGTTAAAGATGGAATAAATTAAAGTTCAGTTGACACAGGTGAAATGCTAAGAAAGACATACTGGGTGTGGTCAGTTAGGAAAAAAGGGTAACTGTATACCTCTGTGTCTTGTAAGGTATATCACAACTAACAGTCAAATTAATTAGCAGAATAAAGGGTATGCAGTTACAGTTTGGCAAATGAATTTTCTGAATTATTGTTTAGTTTAGCAGTCATTAGTTAAGTGCATAAACAATATTGTAATATAGACAGAGACAAAATAATGCTTTCTAGTTTACAGAATGTAAAATTTAAAGTCAATGCTACATTGGAAATGTGACAGCACATTTAAAAATTCAGATCTTATGTATAAAAGATTACATTATGTAATCAGTTTAAGACTGTATATGTTTCGTATGGAGATGGCAGTTTGCCAAGTACATCAACTCAGATTACAGCCAGCCAAGCAAGCTAAATTAGACAGTGCTATCCATTTACTGCATTACAGTTTACTATTTATCCAAAAAAATTGTAGACAGTAATAATACATTCTTGCAGCATTCAGTGCTAATGGAAAGATAAATTATGTCAGCTAAAAAAAAACGGTCATGGTGAGAGAGTGGGTGAAGTTTCACTCACAGAACAGTATGTTAAAATCTAAGGGTCACGAGACAAAATGTAAAAAGTTCAACAGTTAAAACTGATTTTATATAGGTGCAGAAATGCACAGTGTTGCATTACTACTTTGAGTTTCATTTAAAATAAGTTCAGAAACTTGATACAACTATCAAGTTAAATGTAATTGCTACAGCCAAGACCTTAGAAAAGCTGTCCATTTAGTGGTGAGACAGAAACAGATTTTGCAAGCATCAGATGCCAGTAAATGCTGATATTGTAGCAGTAAAACAGACTTCACCAGTCCCAGCAGCTGAAATTTTTTTTTGTACAAACTTGAGCATGTAAAAAAAACAGTGTGCAAAAGCTTGTATTGATGACTTAGTTCAAGTTGTTTCCAATAAAGCTAAACAGGTTACTAAAATACAAGGCTGGTTAATGACTGGGAAAATGGCATAATGTACAAAGTTCGAGCCCAAAGGGATACTCAAAAGTATGCTGCAGCTCAGGTTAATGTTGCCAGTGACATACCAGATTTTCAAAATATGTATAAAGGTTATGATAGTTCAGCACCAAATCAGTTGGTGTATTTGACTTTATTCCAGGTTGAAAAGGATGGCAAATAACATTTCATTACTCATAAAATAGAAATTGTGGCACAATGTGTTACTTGATACAGGGGCTTCATTTTCAGTTACAAACAGACCTCTGCCATAGGACTCAAGTACAGTTTTCATGCTATCAGGGTTTAAAGGGTCAGAGGTAGCTGCAGTCAGCAGCTCAGTAGCAAGCCTTCTGAGATTTTTATATATATATATATATATATATATATATATATATATATATATATATATACATTCTTTTTTTTAAATAAAGCCAATCAGCCAGAAAATAAAATGACAGCAAAATTCTGGCTACATTCCCAGTGTGACAGTACCATTTTAAAAATGGACATTATGTCAAAATTAGGTGTTCTGCTAGATTTTAATGTAAAAAATCAGTTTGTCTACAGACTTGCAAGAGCTTATTCACAACAACTGTTTATTTCATGCAGAAAAATGTATGTTTATTTTATGCAGAAAATGTAAATAGAGTCAGCACAGTAAGTAATGCTGCCAGTTTATAATTGTTAAAGCTGCACTTCATGCAGAAAAATGTAAATAAAGTCAGGGCAATAAGCAATGCTATCAAATTATAATTATTAAAGATGCAAATGTTATTTTAAGGACCTGGTACTAAATACAATCAAGAAGTTTAGCTACCAAGCCTTGCACAAGAAATAAAAAGAAAAGATTTAAAAGGCCTAACTATAAAGAGGACACTTCAACATTAAAGCAGGACTTCCTTTACCTCATCAGTGACTGGTACAATGCAGAACAAAATGTGGCAACTGTTTATGTGTTTAATTTATTTCTTCAATGTTTGCTTAAAGTTAAAAGGTATAAGGTTAAAGCAAGTATGGTTTCAGACAATGTTCTCATGTTTTCAGGTTCAGGGTAACAATTGTACAGCAGTAGTAGATTTCCGTCTATTTGTGTTCAGGTAACAATGTCAAAATGTTATCATGTTTTCAGACAATTGTACAATAGTGTTAGTTTCAGTATATCTTGTACATTACTAGAATAGTACAATAGTATTAGTTTCAGTATATCTATGTAAAAACAATAATGGTTTGTTTCTCAGGATATACCAGTTTCAGTTATGCTTTTATCTGTGTTTAGTTAACACTGGCAAAAAATATTCTTTTAGTTTAGTTAGCATCCAGAATATACACAGCTATTTTTAAATGTTCAGTATATGCTAATGTAAATTTCATTCAAGTTTCAGAATATGACATTCATATTCAGCTATGTGTTCAGTATAGTACATTTCAGTAAAATCTCAAAATACTTCACATTATTCAGTCATTAGTTAAGGGTAAAGCGACAGAATTACATTAAGTCATTAGTTAAGGGTAAAGTAACAGAATTATTTTTTACAGGCTTATTATTTTAATAATAGGTAGTATTAGTTATTCAGTATACTCAAGGTATAACATGGCAGGCTTAATTTGTTAATTAATTTACAAATTGCGGTACACTTCAGTGGCGGATCCAGGAATTTGCAAAGGGGGGGGTGCAGTCTGGTTAACTGACTATCGGAATAGAAATGGGAAAGTGGGACACTGGGTTTGGTGGTTGTGAAAAGATCACCTTAAGAATCTGCAAAATCATGCATGGAAAGATGTCAGTTTACATTCAGTTGCACATGATTTTGCTGTGGTTGTGGTAGTAGAAACAGGCACATGTACAGATATATTTTTAAAATGTAGATAAGTATGTGTGCGTGTTTGCACAAGTATAAATATGGAGGTACCTGATACCGGTCAACTGTCCAGAATTTGCAAAATGTACACATTTTTGCCTCATATTTTTTATCTGATTCTCAAAAAAATTGTGCTTTTTATGACAATTCAGAGGGCTGAAATCACATTTGAGTTTCATATTTCAGATCCTTTAACAGATACACACTAAAGCAAAACCTGTAATTCTAGCAAATTCACACTTTTTAAGAGCAACACTTAAAATCTGTCCATGATCTGTGGGCCTCAGTCCCTGATTATTTTTTGTATTTGTCCAGACTTCATTGTCTGAGGCTGAGAGGTATTGTATTCATTGGAGTTACCAGGTTAAAACATTGAATAAATATTTTATTATATGTGCTATTTTCCAGCAGTTTAACAACTTTTTCTATGCTATGTTTATAATGTAGTTTATAACAATTATCAAATTTTTCCAAGATAAGTTTTCCCACCAATGTTCAATATTTGTATACAGCTAAAGATGAGAACTGCAACTGGTAGACAAGTTGATTTAAATAGTTAACATTTTATTTCATCTGGCATGACAGAACTATTAGGTGTATAAGAAGTCTCCAGGCTGAGACTGAAACCGGTCCATTAAGATCAGGGCTCTAACCAGGTCAATAAATTAAAATAAAGACTTGAATGCACTGCAGTAATACATTTTTTATTTCTTTTTTTTTTTTTTTTTTTACTTAATTCCTGAGGTAACAGATATTGCAAAAAGCAGCAGCACTTCAGCAAAGACATTATCAAAACAACCACACATTTAAAAATAAAAAAATCACATCAATGAACAGATGTAACGAAACAATAACAGTGAGAAAGAAAAGTCACACCTGCTGGATTCTAATTGAAAGGTGTCCTGGGCCAGTAAAATCTAAGTTTTTACAGCTTTTGTGTAGTTTAATAAATACGGAGAAACTGAATATATTCATAAAAGAACTGCTTATCCAATGAACTGAAGTGCTGGTATAACAACTCACAACTTCTTAACATACAAAATCTGGACTAAGCCAAAAATAATGGGGGAACAAAGGCCCAAAATAGGGACAATTTTTAAATATTCCTCCTATAAACTTAGACAATTGATATAATAAAAGGTTTTCTGTCAGTATACATTTTCTGATGGATTTGAAGTCTGAAACTCAAGTCATTATTTAGTGACATCAGTCCTCAATGATTTGCCGGAAATCCACAAATTTTATGAGGAACAGATGAAACATATGAGGCAAAAATCTGGAAATTCTGTGAAAATCTGGACAGTTGAGAGGTATGATGGTATTTTTTTGTTTTTGTATTTCTGTTAATTTCAATGTGCAATGTGGTCTCTTCTATTATGTGAACTTTTGATTATTTTTCTGTCTATTACCATGTTTAAACAAGTCCTTTCTCCCCTTGGAACCTTCCCTCAGGAAATATCAAATATAATTCCCCCTGGTATCACTAGGAAACGGGTCCTTAATGCTCTCTCTATGGCCAAGAACACTACATCAATTGGACCACACAATATCACAGGATGCTATATAAATAGCATGAAACATGACCTATTAGGCCCTCTGGAATTACTATTTAACTGTAGTCTCCAAACCGGCTTCATGCCTCATGAATGGAGGACAGCAACAGTCATCGTTCTGCACAAAGGTGGGCCATATACAGACACTGTAAACTACAGACCCATAAGTCTCATTAGTTTTATAGGTAAAGCCATGGAAATAATTATCACGAAAATGATCAATTGTGATCTAGTAAACCTCCAGACACTGGACCCAAACCAGTCTGGTTTTGTCAAGGGCAGGTGGACTTCTTTGAGAAGGTCACCAAAACAATGGATGAGGGCGAAATGGTTCACACTGCCTACCTTGACCTGGCCAAGGCATTTGACATAATACTCCACTCGGGCATTGTTGACAAACTCAAGAGGTTAGGTACAAATCCATATGTCACCCAATAGATAGCCAACTGGCTCACAGACAGGACCAGTAAGTTAGAATTGGGCAGTCTACTTGTACAAAGAGACCAGTCCCAAGTGGAGTCCCTCAGGGACAGTCGTTGGACTGTTCCTTTTTAGTATTTACTTCTCTGAAGTCAAGGCCAATGTCAATGGTCTCTGGCTGACTAAATTTGCAGAGGACTGCAAATTAGATGTCACTGAATCCCACATTGGCACAAATGTTCTCCAGGAAGGGCTGACATAGACAAACAACTGGTGTCAGTCATGGATTAAAACTAAATGCCAAGAAATGCATAAAGTATCCTTTAGGAAGTCATCCACCCCTGGTAAATATCATATGAACGACACACCTCTTAGAGTTGACCCAGTAGTCAAGGACTTAGGGACACACAATGACAATAATCTAGCCTTTGACCATCATGTATCTACAGTAGTGAGGAAATCATTCTATGCTGCACAACTTATAAACAAAGGTATGACATCTACGTCCAAGGTAGTCATTGTTCCACTGTAGTCAGCATTCATCAGACCTATTGGGTACAGTGACTCCAATCAGGCATATCCAACAACTGGAATTATGTCCACAGAGGTTCCTCACTAAAAGAATACTGGGCATACATAAAATGTCCTTTGCCAACCACCTCAAGGGCATATCCCTGTATTATGTCTCCTACAGGCTTTTGAGGGAAGATCTATGCCTGGCATATAGGGCATTGTCAGACCCCACTCTGATGGACCTCCTGCATATCCACAAAACAAACACCACCAGAATTACCCATTCTTAAAGTCATAAACCTTGCCTGTGATATAAATAGGACCTACTAGAGAGAAGGTGTGTATCCCAGGGACTACCCCCATCTCTGGAACAGGCTCCCCATCCATGCGAAGCAGAGTTCCTCCCTAACACAATTGAATTGCAACTGGACAGTTGGATGGGGAGCAGGATATTCATCCCTGGTTTGGCACCTATGTCTCTAAAGGACACTGGCAACCTGTAAAAGGTTCCATTTCCAGGCCCCTGGTTGTAAATGTTTCATCTCCCAAGCCCCTGCATAGACTTACCAAGGGTATCAGAACTTGTCAGAGATTTAGGATACATGGCTAGGCTTAAAAAGGTCCTTGCGGTCATTAGCTTAGTAAACACTTATGAACCTATGAATGCAAACCTCCTTGGTCAAATGTCCATCCAAATAAACTAAACAGGAATAACAAATCACTTATGGCCTATAATAACTCATAACTCATGTTCTACCACTTAAAGAGATTAGTTTAATGAGCTAGCAAAAAAACTAAAGTACATATTCAGAAAATGTAAGGCTAAATATAAAATTAAAATAGCTACCACAACCAACAGTAACTATAAATCCTTCTTTAACTGTATCAGAAACTTAATTTCCAGCAATGTTCTGAGCTTGTCCACAATGGCCCTATGCACTCATACCCCAAGGAAATAGCTAAACATCAATAAATGTTCCTAAGTTGACTCAGTGGCAGACAGACCCTTGTAATTACTATAGAACATGTCCTGTCGGTCTCTTAAAAGCTAAAAACACCATACGCATTGGACCAGATTGCATAAGATGATACATGATTATTCATGTCAAATATAACTTATCTGTACTTCAAAACCTGAAAAACAGCCATTGTGATGCCCTTAAATAAAAGTGGCCCAACTTTCTGTCCTGGCAATTGCAGACTTATTATCTTCTCTAACTGTATTTGTAAGACTATGGAATATGTTATTTCTGACCTCATCAGTTTAGACATTGAAAACCTCTTAGACCTGGATCCTCACCAGTTCAGTTTTGTTATAGGCAGTTCCTACCTCTTTAACCTTGATAGTTTCTTTGAAAAGGTTTTTGAACCAGCACATAGTGACTATAGAGTTTATACAACTTATCTTGACCTGGCTAAAGCCTTTGATACTATCTCCCACATACGTATTTTTAACAGACTTATAGACTTGGCATAAATATAAACTTAGTGCATTGGATAGTTAGCTGCTTATCTGAAAAAAATATGTAGTTAAAGTCACGTGCCAGCTCTGAAAATAAAAATCTGGGCTCCTGGCATTTGGTTAATAAAATTTGCAGGCATTTGCACACCGGATGTTATTTGCTTACCTGCTGATATGAAAGGGTTAGACCATGCCAGTAAATGGTACAAGGACAGTGGCTTCAAATTAAATACAAAAATATAGTATTGTTAAATATGATAAACAAAACAAATCCATATCCTTCCACACAGATGACATACATAACCCAAACAAACCAGCACTGTCATCATAGATCTAGGTATCTCTGTGACTACCTCCTTATGCTATCATATTTCACAGTAGTTAGTAAACCCTTTTATTTGTCCCAAGTAATTTTCAGGGATATCTTCTTTAGCTTAAAGCACAGTACTGAAATGTACCACTTTGGCGCATTGAATCAGTAAGTAAAAAAAAAAAAAAAATGATGACAATTACCTTAGGGCGGAATCACTCAGCAAGGTTGTCGCACCGTTTTTTTTTTTTTTTCAGAGTTAATCTGCACACTCTGCAAAACATATTTGTTCGACCAGAACCAGGGATTATTTATACACGAGTCAAATTACAGCTTTTCACCCACAATAGTCTCATCAACGCGCCTAATTCAACTACAAGGGAGAAGCAATTGGAGGAGAATCTTTATAAAAAAAAAAAAAATCACCTGATTGCAGCCTCCAATCGCATCTCCGGTGTATTGGGCGCATGTGGCGACAGTCTAGGGATTCTCTGTGAATAAAATAATGCACCTGAAGTTGATACTAAACAATGTACTGTTTTGGTGATCATACAGTTTCCGTTTTCAACAGAACAGAGTTTTTTTTTACAACACAATAAAGAAATCGTAAGTTGAAAACTGGAAAATATATACAAGTTTTAAAAGGGGGCAGCGCGTGCCCCTGCGCCCATGCCTAAATCCGCCACTGCACTTTACATAATTATTGTACATTACATAAAATGCAAAGGTATAGACCTAAAATACAGAAAGCATGCGTTTGGTAAACTATTAAGATAAGCTATCTAAAGAATAGGTAGTAATAGTTATTCAATGCACTCAAGGCTTAATTTGTTAATTAGTTTACATATTACAGTGCACATTTACAGATTACAGTGCACTTTACATAATTATTGTACATTAGTCAGAAATTAAGGACACTAACAGACAATGCAAAGGTATAGACTTAAAATACAGAAAGTACAGATTTTAGTAAACTATTGTTGTTGTTCTTCTTCTTTCTTTTGGCTTTTCCTGGTTAGGGGTCGCCACAGCAGAACTCCGGTCCGCTAATGCTTGGCAGTAGATTTTTATGGTGCCGAGGTGCAAGCTCGACACCCAACCTTCAATGAAGGCATGTCCATTCACGCATGTATTATAACTCATAAATATTCATAAAAGTTAAAAAAGGTAAGTAGCACTATAGAGCAAATTTAAATAAAAATTTATTGACACAAGTTAACACAGGATATGGTATATATGCTTCAAGACCACTTATAAAGTTATCTTTTTAGTGCAGATTTCATTTAGTTTTCAGAAAATAGCCATCATGCTTGATAGGCTATATAATATGCAGCAGCTAAAAAAGTTGCCAAGGAGGGGATTCCTCTATATCCAATAGAGTGAAAACAAATTAAGGTAAAAGGTATAGCAGAGGTGCGGCAAGTGGGCTCAGAGGTTAAGGAAGATCTGGCAAAAATCCAAGATGCTAATAAAAGGGCACAATGCAAAGTTACCAGTCCAGTCTCTGGAGTGAGGTTGTACAAGGGGCACCTTTGCCCTATGTTCCAAAATTATTGGTTAAGCAGGTGATAATGTACAACCATCAGCTATTAGGTTATGTGGGTTTTCAGAAAATATGGCCTATCATGAAGTATAAGTTTTAAAATCCTCAACTAAAAAACTATGTAAAAACATTTAGGAAGAGTGTATAACATGTCTGCAGTCTAACCCTACATTAAAAAAAAACTCATTTAATCAAATCATAAAGTTAAGAAATTTCAATCCAAACAGGGCATAAATGCTCGTGACACCTAGTGGTCAAAATTAAAATTGCAGGTTTGCCAAATAAACTTTATTTTTATTTTCAGATTATGAGTCAGGTAGCATAAAGCTGAATACAGTAGTTAGCAATATAAATGTAAGGTAACCACAAAAGTAGGTCACAGCAGGCTTTCGTCAGGGACTTCAGGGGCAACCATACCTCCCAACCATACCGAATTACTCGGTACAAACCAAGTTTTAGGGTCCAATAATGGGGTGCCACAATTCCTGAGTGGCAGCCCTTCATTTCCAGTTTTCTCCAGCTTTGTTTTGAATTTTTTTCCTTTCGTGCTTTTGAGCTGACTTCATCACGTATGTGATGATGTCAGCTCAGTTAGCCTGTCGGAATTGAGCTTCAAGGGACACTTCCAGCTGTTTAAATGGAGAAAAAGAGTTTATTTCTGAGTTTCTGCTTGGGGGAGAGGAATCTGCAAGGATCAACTGTACACGGAAAATGGATAACTGCTTGGGAGGAGATATCTGCAAGGAAACAACTGTGAATGGTGAGAACGGAGTTTAATTTTTCTGCTTGGGAAACAACTGCTGCAGAACTATAATTTATTTCTGCGACTTGTAAGGTACTGTTTCACTAAGGGAGAGGTGGTGTGTGTGTGTGTGTGTGTGTGTGTGTGTGTGTGTGTGTGTGTGTGTGTAAATGCCCCAGTTTTACAAAAGGTCAAACACTTCTTTGGTTTACAGCCTGCCTGTAATTTAATTCTACCAAACTGTTCTTCTCGCACAAAATGAATAATTGGTATCTCCACAATCATACAATTCAAGTGAAAAATCCTGCTAAGTGACTGCACACAAAATCACAAAAGCTTCAGTGCAAATCAACAAAAGACCAATTCAATAAAAAAATTCATCCCACGTTATTCAGTTAACATAGATTTAGTGAATAGAAATGCTTCCATTTTTCCTCAGACGTCTCATAGCTTCACTTGGAGACTGTGATTAGAATTTTCATCACCGAACTCCAACAGCTTCTGTACTTACTAAGACCTTGCTCTTACATGACTGACGACAGTAGCTTACAAATGAACAGATTTTGGAAATTTGCCCCCCCCCAAAAAAAAAGTGAAATTGAAAATAAGTGCAAGAAGATGTGCAAGATGGCTATGGCTTACAGTACTGTCATTATATATAGAGTGTGTGTAGATGTAGACTTTTATCATGGTAATGTTCTGAATAGGGCAGTTTTGTCATTATTGGTTCATGCATTTTGTTTCATTGCCTACTGGAAAAATGTTTAAACAATAAATTTAAAATGCACTCTAACTAAAGTCTAACAAGTGTGCTATATTATACAAGGAATACAGTTTAATAAAGTCAGGAAGGTGTATCAAAGAATGCATGCATGTTTCTTGTTTTTTGTGCAGGGGTCTATGATTTGAAAACAGCCCAAAAGGTAATCTTCATCCACCACTGGCCAGATGCATTTTCTTTGGATATGGTGTGGATTTCAATGCTGTTTCAATGAATGTGAGTTTCAAGGGCAGAGAAGTTTTAATGCCAAGTCTTTTTTCATTGTGAGACGGTATTCCTTTGTTTAGCAGATATCTATTAATGTTTGTGCATTGTGCTATAAAATGTAAAAATAAAATCCAAATAATCAATGTAAAAGTAAAGCAGTATGCACACATTAGTATTTATGGTAAATGGGGTGAAATAGCCAGGCAATGGGACATTGGAATGGCTGCAGGGGGACTCTGGTGCTATATTTTGGTTCTGCTCTTCGGTTTGCATTTGAAAGTTGGTATCCCACAATTCCATTGGAGTGGGCAGGGTTATGTAACTATGTATGCAAATTGTACATTAATCAGCATACAGATTTGCACCTATTTTTGTCCAGATTTTTTATTTTTCCAGGTTGAGAAGTATGGGGCCAACTGTTAGATTTAGGGACTTTCATTTTAACATAATTAGACATTAGACAGGCTAAAGGGTAAAATAGATTGTGTTTCATTTATGCATAAAAGACAGTTAAGCAGAAAGAAAATAACCTTGCTGGCCAAGCATGGAAGACAGTTTATTTTAAAAAAAGATAAGCATAAAGTGTGCAGATAGAACAAAACATTCTGTCTGCACACTTTATGCTTATCTTTTTTTTAATAAACTGTCTTCCATGCTTAGCCAGCAAGGTTACTTTCTTTCAGCTTAACTGCCTTTTATGCATAAATAAAACAATTTATTTTACCCTTTAGAATGTCTAATATCTAATAACTACATTAAAATGTAAGTCCCTAATCTAACAGATTTCAGGGGAAACAAAATTTCCATGGACAGTGAGCATAACATTGGGGGAAGGTGGGGTAAAGTTAATACAGAGTTTGTCTGTTAATATATTGGCTATATCCTTGGGATTGGAATGCCTGATGTTAGGTATGAGCGCATTGCATTGTTGAACATTATGTCAATTTTCTGACACAATGGAAGAAAAATCTGTACTTTCCTTTGGTATCTGTAGTGATCTTTAGTTCACAGTTGAATTACATTCCTTGCTTGCATTTCTCAGTATGGTCGTAGGGTAGGAAGATTGGACATTCTTATACCTTTTCATTATTTGATTCTTTTGTTACACAGTTTATTAATATGGAGTTTCACCGTAGAGATTTATTTAAGAATTTACCGTTATAATTAGGGTGGATGTGTAGAAATTTTTGTTTGCAGCAGTTCAATTAGCACTGAATATGGCAGCCCTCTCAGTTGGGATCATTTGTGGGAGACTGTTTGAAATTCTGCACATGTCTTCTACAAGATGAAATAGGTTTGCCCTGGAGAAGTCATTAAAGATGGTTCTATTTGGTGAAGGTGGTTGGGTGATACCATAAAGCCTGACAGAGATGGTAACTAATTTGTGGTCAGATTTACCCAGGGATGAGGAGATGAATAGTGGGGTACAGTGGGGGTAAGGGTGCTAAGGACTTGATCAAAAATATTAGAGCCTCTAGTGGGTGGATTTACAATCTGCTCCAATGCATTGGTAATTGACAAAGTCTAGGAAATGCTAAGCATATCCATTTTCAGAGGTTTGTGTGCGCCATTCAATGCTTGAATAAGTAATGTCCCCCAGCAAAAAGATATTTTTTGATATTTAATCCCTCAGTGATATCAAGGTAATTTCCATGATCTATGGACACATTGATGAGGAACAGAAGATACCTTTAACCATAACTCCCCCAACTACCACTAGGGAACAGATCCTCAAAAAACTCTCCAAAGCCAAATACACTGCATCTATGAGTCCCAGTAATATCTCATGATGCCTCCTTAATAGCACAAAACAAAGCCTATCAGGACCACCTAAGTCACTATTTAACCATAGCCACCAGAATAGCTTTGTGCTAAGCGAATTGAGGACTGCAGCTGTCATCCCTCTGCACAACAGTGGTCCATTGATGAACCTGGGTAAATACAGACCCATAAGTTTGACTAGTCTCATATGCAAAGCCATGGAAAGAATTATCATGGGAATGATAAACAATGACATAGGAAACCTTCAGACACTGGAGGACAACTATGGGAACAAAACACATATGCTTCTGACTGCTGGGAACAGTAGGTTACAAATTGCAAACAGTGGTTTGCCAATGTATACATAACACTACAGGAATGGAGAGGGAGAGGAATGGCAAATATCTGCAATGCTGTGGAGACTAGGGTATCCCACTGAAACCTCAGGCCAAAGATAAGGACGGACATGTGTATGTGTACAGCTGGTATGACTGACATACACAGGCCTCTGGGAATAAGCCAGCAAAATGGTGGACTTTCTTGACTGCATGTGTTGGGGACACTATTGCAATAATATGTGACAGTGGGCTCATACGGTATGATATTGGAGTTACACCTGAGAGGGGGGAGGTGCATGACAGTTAATCCCACAACACGTGATTACAACACATATGTGTAAGTAGTACAGGATATTATGAGGATAGACAGTCCTGAGTGGCCTGTCTTTTCTCACTTATAGGATAAATATGCAGCAATGTATGTTATGCATGGTCTTGTATGCTGTTACACAACTGCATGTAAACTATGGCATTGATTAATATATAAACATATATTCTTTTCTCTAGCAAGGATTCACATGTACATCACACCAGAAATATACCTATTACTACAGAGTACTGTACAACACTGTAACCTTCATCAGGGCTGTGTCTTCTGACACTTCTGCTTCTGTGCTGCCAGTAACATGTTTCCTAATACAGTATTGGAACTGTTGCTGCTGCACCTATGGCAGATCACTTAAGTGGAGGGTGGGGGGTTATGGTGTGCAGTGTCACATTAAAAATGGCAAACGATACACTTCAACTGCAAGTAAGTAGCAGTTCACATATCATATGATTGGGCAGCATGGTTGTGCAGTGGGTAGTGTTGTCACCTCACCTTCACAACAAGAGGTTCCCTGGTTTGATTCTTGACTGGGGTACCTTCTGTGTGGAGTCTATATGTCCTCTCTCTGTTCGTGTGGGTTTCCTCTGGATGTGTGTTTTCCTCCCACATTCCAAAGACATGCATCAGGAGCATTTCTCCCTGGGCCTCTGATGAAAATGGGCTCTGTCCCAGATGGAATTTCCTGATAAACAAATGTTAAATAAATAAAATGTGTACAATTGAAGCTAAGTTCCATATATGTTTGTGAGTAACTATTTCACTGTGAAGTGAAAGGGCAACATAATGCACAGCTAGGCTGCACAGAATTCTGTACGTGCTACGTGAGCATTTACATTTCACAGCTTGTATCCTAGTGAATAAGTAGCTGTGGAACCAGGTTAGTGATAGGTATTGAGGCCTAGAGAGGCTAGTTCCTCAAGGAGTTTCTTACTCAGACTCTTTAGATAGGTCAAAGAAGACTGTTTAGACAAGGTTATCATTCTTTTGGAGTTGATTAACTGTGCTTGTAAAGTTGAAAGGGAAGTAGTGGTGCTATGATTAGGCTGAAAGCCATGTTGAGTCAAGAAGAGTAGGTTATGGTTGGTAAGGTATTTGAGCGACTGGGTGAGGATAGATTTTTCTAATATCTTAGATGGGGTGGAAGATGGCTGTGGGATGGTAGTTGGTAGAATTTCCACGTTTATGTAGGGGTATGATGTATGATATTTTCAAGATGTTGGGGACATAGTTTTGTTTTATGGGTAGATGAGAGTGGCACCATCTACAATTGTACCAGGGTAGTTTGTTTAGTGACAGAGTGCATATTACTGATAAAGATATTGAAAAGTAGGGGTCCTAGAATAGATCTATACCCATGTGAGATGGCTGTTTTCTCTGTAGTGGCTTTCAGCAGAGGTAGAAAGGGAAGGCCAATTATGTTGGCTGACACAGGAGGCATCTACGACTTGGGGCACAGCATGCTTAGTGCAGTGCATGACTACTAAGTTTCCATTTATTACCTGTGGCATTTACAGGACATATTCAGTAATATTACCCTACCCACTGTGCCTTCTTCTTACAGGTAATGAAGCCAAGGAGTCATAAGCATATGAACAGCAGCTGTTTCCTCTGTCTGTGACTGTGGCAGACTGCCTCAGTTGGAGGGATTCCAGCCTCTCACATACAAGTAGCCTGGCTCATTTGCCTGCTACAGTCCACCTTTCAGTATGGCAGGAGGTTGCTGACTGTTCAATGATCCACTGGTTGGCCACTAGCATGCTTGTTCTGGGGTACATATCAGATGTGTTTGACCAGGCAGGCCCCTGTCATCAGTCTGCCAGAACTTCTATCAATTGCCACCTTGACTTATCTGAAAAAGACCTATGGGTAAAACTGACACCTCTTTGGGTCAGTTGGCAGACAGCATGCTGCCTATATCCCACCATATTCCCAGCCAGGTGCATATCCATCTTATTGTGTCACAGCCCATCCCTTGTACACTATCCATTCCTGTTTATCACCATTTTTTCATCTTCTGTTTATCTATGCCCAGCCCAAGTCTCCCTTCCTAGTGTGTGCACATCCACCCCTTCTTGTTAGTACCAGTTTATGTTCATGTATGTGTTTTTTCTGCCTATTCTTCTCCATCTGTCTTCCCTGTTCCCTTATAGGTTCATAGATTAGGTTCATAGATTAGTATTAGGCTAACTTCCCTTGCGATACATTTTAAGCCTAGCTAATTATCCCCTGTGAGATTCAAACCCTGTATCTTGTGTTTGTAAGGCAAACACCTTAACTATTAGGCCACTCTCCCAACCCCATACTCAGGACTGCAGCACCCCACCCCTTAAAATACAAATATACATGCTGTGGGAGTAGAACCTACAGCCTTCTACATCAAGATGCAAATATGCTACCTGCTGTGCTACTAACACTGCGCTTATCACTGATCCCACATATATTTGCAAAAAAGGGTACTTATTCAAACAAAAAAAATCTGCTTTACTATCCATCCTCCGTGCTTCTCTTTATGCTTTCATCTTGTGTTTACCTCTGCTTGTTATATTTTCCCCTCATTTCCACTTTTATGGAGCCAACAAGTGTCCACGTGGCTGGACACCTGACAGCAGATGTTTGCAATGTGCTACAGCTTAGCTGTATACAGGGTTTGCTGATAGCTTGTTCCAGTACATGCTGACTCACATAACCTGGTACCGACATGCCTCACAAGGTCTGGCTTATGGATGCTACATTCCTCCACAGCATGCTGCTTACTATGTTCAACTTCGGTTGACCTGAGGCTTGTGTTTCTTCATCACAGCACAGCCAGCTGCTCAGCCATGCAGACTGTCATAATTTGTATATTTACATTCACATCACACTGCACCAAATCACCGCTAAGCAGTGCAAGCCTTGCCCAGCTACACAGAACATCCTAGTTATTCCATCCCTTGTTTTACTCTCCATTTCTTTGAGTGACAACTACGTACATTTTCTGACTGCAAAAAATTTGCCCTGCTTCACTGGTTATACATTTAGCTTACCTAATCTGTTCTAAACTCATTTCAATCAATTCCTTCTCTATCTATAGCATTCAGATGCAATGCATAACCCAGCCAGTGGGGATGCACAAGCCATTGCATTTCTTTGTGCTGGTCCCAAGCCCAGAAAAATGGGGAGGGTTGAATCAGGAAGGGCATCTGGCGTAAAATTTTGCCAAATCATACATGCAGACAAAAGTACACATATACATACTGGATCGGTCGAGGCCCGGGTTAACGACGACTGCCACCAGTACTGTTGGCCAACAGGGTGCTGGCGGAAATTGGGCTACTGTTGGCCAAAGGAGGAGAAGAGGCAGAAGGCATGGACAAAGGTAGGTAAAGGCTAGGACTGTGATAGTGAGGGTCGGAACTTTGAATGTTGGCAGTATGACTGGTATAGGGAGAGAGCTAGCTGATATGATGGACTGAAGGAATGTTGGTATATTGTGTGTGCAAGAGACCAGATGGAAGGGGAGCAAGGCTAGGTGTATCGGAGGCGGACTCAAATTGTTTTATCATGATGTGGATGGGAGGAGAAATGGCGTAGGCATTATCCTGAAGGAACAGTATGCTAAGAGTGTTTTGGAGGTGAAAAGAGTGTCAGATAGAGTGATGTTTATGAAGCTGGAAATTGATAGTGTAATGATGAATGTTGTTAGTGCATATGCTCCACAAGTGCGATGGATGAGAAAGAAAAATTTTGGAGTGAGTTGGGATGAAGTGGTGATGACTGTACCCAAAGGTGAGAGACTGGTGACTGGAGCAGATTTCAATGGGCATGTTGGTGAAGGGAACAAAGGGGATGAGGAAGTGATGGGTAGGTATGGTGCTAAGCAAAGGAATGCAAAGGTCAGATGGTAGTGGATTTTGTGAAAAGGATGGACATGGCTGTGTTGAATATGTATTTTAACAAGAGGGAGGAGCAAAGGGTGACATACAAGAGTGGAGGAAGATGCACACAGGTGGATTATATCTTATGTAGAAGGGCCAGTCTGAAGGAGATTGGAGACTGTAAAGTGGTGGCAGGGGAAAGTGTAGTTAGGCAGCATAGGATGGTGGTTTGTAGGATGACACTGGTGATCAAGAAGAGGAGGATGAGTGTGAGGGCAGCACCAAAGATCAAATGCTGGAAATTGAAAAATGGTAATTGTGAAGTGATGTTCAGGGAAGAGTTAAGAAAGGCACTGGGTGGCAGTGAAGAGTTACCGAATAACTGGGTAACTACAACAGAGCTAGTGAGAGAGATGGCTAGAAAGGTGCTTGGTGTGACATCTGGAAAGAGGAAGGAGGACAAGGAGACCTGGTGGTGGAATGAAGAAGTACAGGAGAGTATACAGAGAAAGAGGCTGGCGAAGAAGAAGTGGGATTGTCAGAGAGATGAAGAAAGTAGACAAGAGTATAAGGAGATGAGGTGCATGGCAAAAAGAGAGGTGGCAAAGGATAAGGCGTATGATGAGTTGTATAAAAGGCTGTACACTAAGGAGGGAGAAAAGGACCTGTACCGATTGGCTAGACAGAGGGACCGAGCTAGTAAAGATGTGCAGCAGGTAAGGGTGATAAAGGATAATGAGGGAAACATACTCACAAGTGAGGAGAGTGTGTTGAGCAGATGGGAAAGAGTAGTGGAAGCTAGGTTAAGAAGGGAGGTGATGATTAATGATCAGCAGTATGGTTTCATGCCAGGAAAGAGCACTACAGATGCGATGTTTGATTTGAGAGTGTTGATGGAGAAGTACAGAGAAGGTCAGAAGGAGTTGCATTGTGTCTTTGTGGATTTAGAGAAAGCATATGACAGGGTGCCTAGAGAGGAGTTGTGGTATTGTATGAGGATGTCGGGAGTGTCAGAGAAATATGTAAGAGTGGTACAGGATATGTACGAGGGTAGTGTGACAGCGGTGAGGTCTACGGTGGGAGTGACGGATGCGTTGAAGGTGGAGGTGGGATTACATCAAGGTTCAGCTCTGAGCCCTTTCTTATTTGTAATAGTGATGGACAGGTTGACAAACGAGATCAGACAGGAGTCCCCGTGGACTATGATGTTTGCAGATGACATTGTTATCTGTAGTGAGAGTAGGGAACAGGTGGAGGAGACCCTGGAGAGGTGGAGATATGCTCTAGAGAGAAGAGGAATAAAGGTCAGCAGGACTAAGACAGAATATATGTGTGTGAATGAGAGGGAGGATAGAGTAATTGTGAGGATGCAGGGAGCAGAAGTGGTGAAGGTGGATGAGTTTAAATACTTGGGATCAACAGTTCAGAGTAATGGTGAGTGTGGAAGAGAGGTGAAGAAGAGAGTACAGGCAGGATGGAGTGGGTGGAGAAGAGTTTCACGAGTGATTTGTGATAGATGAGTACCAGTAGGAGTGAAAGAGAAGGTCTACAAGAGGGTAGTGAGACCAGCTATGTTATATGGGTTGGAGACGTGGCATTGACAAAAAGGCAGGAATCAGAGCTTGACGTGGCAGAGTTGAAGATGTTACAATTTGCAATGGGTGTAACGAGGATGGACAGGATTAGGAATAAGTATATTAGAGGGTCAGCCCAAAGCTAGAGAGGCAAGATTATGTTGGTTTGGACATGTGCTGAGGAGGGATGCAGAGTATATTGGGAAAAAGATGCTAAGAATGAAGCTGCCAGGTAACAGGAAAAGAGGAAGGCCTAAGATAAGGTTTATGGATGTGGTGAGAGAGGACATGCAGGTGGTTGGTGTGACATAGCAAGATGCAGAGGACAGGAAGAAATGGAAACAGTTAATCTGCTGTGGCAACCCCTGATGGGAGCAGCCGAAAGAAGAATAAGAAGATTCAGATGCAGTGCATGACCTTTATTTGTAACTTGTTTTCAAGAAAATCATACTGAATTTCAAATATACTCACACAAGGTATACAAGTGCCTTTCCATCTCATTTCCTTTGCTTCTTTTCTATAACCATATGCTAAAAACATAACATTTTCAAATTTGGGAATTTTGTACCCCAGAACAGCAGCTCTTAAAACATGGCAGAATGACTTCCCTTATGTAATACTGTTTTACTACTTGTGTTTTTCTATTATAATATTAATATTACCATCTTTTCATCTTACTTCCAAACAAAAAGACTTTCTGCTTTCAGCATGTAATACACTAAGACATATCTGCACAGCTTAGCCTTACCATTCTTTCTCACGTCTCCTGTCCATATAGAACAGCCACCTTTTTAATCTCTTACTTTGTTTTTATTTTAAACGCAAACTACTGTTTACTACCACCATTCTACTCAAAACTATTGCAACTAATACACTCATACAAACCCTCTAAATCAATACACTACACCTCTCAAATTCCACAGTGTGGTGATACAGGCCTCAAAAACCAGATAATTAATCTAAATAGTAAAGAACCACCCCTACAACATGGTGGTTTAACTAACCCTCCTCTAGCCACCAGCTCACACTATAGCTCTTCCCAGCTGTACTGCCCTACCATTAAACTACCAGCCATTCACACATTAATAAAACTAGCACATCAAACTCCTCACCCCAACATTATCTCACTGGTCTTCCAAAAATAAAACTGAATATTTTCACTATCAACATAATTACAGAACTACATGCCTAGATATCACAGTATAACCCTGATTTTCTTGCCATCACAGAAACCTGACTTAAGTCTAACATTAAAGATTCTGAACTACACCCTCCAGGCTATAGTATTATCAGAGCTGATAGGACCCACAAGAAAGCAGGTAACGTAGCCTTACTTTATCCAAGTTCATATAATCTCTCTCCCTATTCACACAACATACCAAAATACCAAATTGTAGAAATAATTGCATCACTGCTAAAGCTTAACAATAAAAAACTGTTAAAGTCTGTATCCCATCTCAAAATAACATGGCAACCTTAGAAGAAATTCTCTCCTGGGCAACTAACAATATATCTTATGAAAATAAAATAATATTTGAAGATGTAACTGTTGAATGGCAAATCGTTACATAAGACTTTCCCAAAGCTAGTAGAATCCTTAATGGTTACACACAACTTATCAAAACTCACAATGGATTTGATAATAAGAGCAGTAAAGGTGCAGTTCTAGACTGGATATTAGTCTCTGTCCTTAGTAAATTTACAGCCTCTGGAACCTATCCAAGATCACTGAGTGGCCACCTTCCAGCCTATACCCATATAAATACCACACACCAACCTAACATTTACCAACTTAAAAGATTCCAAAATATTTGTAAATTCAATAAAGATTTCATCAATACATTGAAAGTCTTTAATTGGTCTGCTATAAAAAGTCTCCCACAAGACTGAAGCAGTCAATACTTTTAATACCTTATTCTTAAATACTCTAAACAGCCACACCCCACTCTGCAAAAAAAGAGTGAAAATTAACCACGGACTATGGCTTGCTACCCAGACAAAAACTACAATGTCTACCACAAACAAAGCTTGTAAAGAATGGCTTAAACTTAAAACTCCCTATAACCTGCGACATTATAGAGAATTACACAATCTGAGTAAAGAACAGTTTAACCTAAATAAAAAAAATATATATATTTTAGCCATTTACAACTTCATCTCAATAATGACCCTCAAAAATTCTGGACATCGGTACATAACCTGTTACATCTGGGCTCAAATAATGAACCCAACTCTTCTCTTATATAATAGCTCACCACTAGAAATTACCACCTTATTCAATACCTACCTTCATAGAAAACATTGTCTCCCTAACTAAAAACTCTTCACCCCCATCCACTTCTACCACCCCCACAATAACATCCAGTCCAGTCCTAGTATTTCAGCAATCAACAGGTTAGACCAAAACTAACATTCTCCATATACTATACACACTACCACTTCCATTATCCGCCCATGTCCTTGCATGAACCTAATTTACCCTCAATATCCATTGCTAGCAACTTCTACATAGGCCCTGTCTCCACATCAATGATAAAAAACTTCTACCTAAACTCAAACCTGGCTCCACTGCAGCTAACAACCTCCCACTTGAATAACTACAGACAATTGCTGATTCCATAGCATACCCAGTCTCTATCCTTATTAGATAGATCAATAGCTGAATCCTATGTGCCCTCACTATGGAAGAACATCTTATATTATCCCTCTTCATAAGGGGGGGGCATCTCATTTGACATCTTTAACTTTCCCCTTATTACAACATTATCACCTCTCTCAAAAATTCTTGAAAGATGCATCCTCCACCATCTTCTATAATAAATGCTCTTACCATCCACCCAACAAGGCTTCCACCCAATACACAGTACAACTACTGCCCTCCTATCATTTAATGACAGCATAAACACAGGGACTCAGGCAAACTTGTTTCTTCCTGATTCCCTGACCCATCAAAAGCTATTTAACTGACAGGTTCCAGTCTGTAAAATGGCAGAATTCTCTCTCCCTGCCTGGACATTTCCACTGATGTACTCCAAGGCTCTATTCTTGGTTCTCACCTCTTTAACATCTTTATCAATTACAGTCATACCTCCATAGATCCATTCTGTATTATACAATATGTTGATGATTCCACGCTTACATGTACATCTAATAATTTAAACAGCTCCTCCATATCAAGCAAGAAGCTTTTTACTCAGCTGAGAAATGGCTTCAAAACGTCCAGCTACTACTCAACACTAAAAAACAAAGTTACAGCTATTTTTCCCCAAAATGCACATGCCTGATAAAACAAATTTCAAACTCTTTTCACTAAACAAAACTGACGTAGTCGTCCATACAAAACATCTTGGAGTGAATATAGATAACTTACATTTGACCTGCATGTTCAAAATAACATAAAAAACAACTCACCAAACATTAGGAATGCTCTATAGGCAAAAAAAAAAATTGCTTAGCAACACCACCAAAACCACTCTTGCCACTACCTTCCTTTTCCCATCTCTATTATATGGTACACTAATCCTACCCAATATTCAAGCTACCGTTAAAAATAAGCTGGAGGCATGCTATAATAAGGTTGCAAAATTTACCACCAACAAACAATAACACAACCACCTCTGTATTGCCCTTAAGGCTCTGAATTGTCTCAAACTGCCTCACCACTTAGATTACATTCATTTGATTTCTACATAAAACATTATTCATAAAGCTGATGACTGTCCTGCTTTTACTGCTATTCTCCATTCCTACCACCCTAATAGACTACTTCAATCTAATGAACAACATCTTCTTAGTATATATAAACTCCACAAATCCTCTAGCCAAGTATTTTATTCGTACTCTGTTGCCAAGAAATTGAATTTTAGCCGTCTGCAAATTAGATTTACCTCTAACCTCTCCAGCTTCAGACTACTAATAAAAGACCTCTTAAATAAGACTTGGCTGCTCTTGCACAATCCCAGGCTAAACTAGCATTCCCTCCTTCCACCCAGCATACTTTTTACTAATTTCGCCTATATAATCTATTTCATTCGTAGCTAAAGGACAAATATAATTTTGTTTAGGCTATATTATCGGGTTCCTATCAGTTTGTACACCATATGTTCGAACTGTGAAGTTCGTAAACTGATTATTGTGAAGCCGCGGAACACTGAATTCTTTCCCAGGATAAGAGTTCGGTGGGCCATTTCTGTGGATTCGCTATTTTTAGCGCTGTGGCGGAAAGTTACGGGTCAGGTTCAGATAAGTGTGCGATTGTGTGGACGTTAGGGTTAGTGCAGGATAGGTGAGTTAGGGTTAGGGCGTGGGTCAGGTGAGTGTGCGATAGTGACGGACCTTAGGGTTAGGGTTTGGGTTAAGGTAAGTGGATAGATAGTAGTGTATGTACAGTTTAGTGTGGATTTAGATGTAGGATTTTAAGTGTATGTGTGTGGATTGCTGGGTTTTTTTTGGTGTGTTTGTGTTGTGTGTGTGTTTCTTGGAACAGCAATTTTTTACCTGGGAAAAAAATCGCTGTTCTAAGCCTTCGGTGGTTTTGCACTTCGAGGTTAGAAGTTCGAACATATGGTGTTCAAACTTCTGCCGTTTCGTCGAAGTGATATAGACCCTATATTATCTAGTTGTCTATTTTCCAAAGAGTGTGCTCAGTGTGTTTAATATCATCTCTGTGAACTGCAACTTGTGAGTACTTCAACTACTGACAATGTTCATTTTCAACGTGTTATATCTGTCCTAATATTTGCACTATGTATAGGTTCACACTGCAGGAACTGAAGTTGAATTTTTACTTTGTTAATATGTTGTTTGTTTGTATTAGGTTTTGTAATAACTTGATTTAACTGTAACTATATTATGTCAATGTGGAGCTTTTCTCCTAGGGCCTCTGCTGAAAATGGGATATTATCCCAGTCTGACTTTCCCTGTAAAACATGTTAAATAAATAAACATTCAACAAACATTTATACATGGGAGTCTATATTCCTTAACTGACATACATTTAAAACAAAAGAGACTGAATTCTTAATTTAAAATATTAGATTATGTTTGAACTTTGTGAGCATAGCTCTTGATGTCTTTTCACAAAACCAAAAATAACGGAGAGGGTAATTTTAAATATTACTTTAATTTTTTTAATTGAACAGAACAACAAATTTTTCATCAACATAAATTTTCTGAGAATAATTATGAAACTACATCTGGCATTATTGACTGACTGTAATCCTCAGTGAATTACTATAAAAACAAACATTTTACACGGGACAGGGCAAAACTACATGGAAAAATCAGGGTCAGTGTGCAAAATCAAGCACAAGTTGAGAAGTATGTTAGTGAGCCTTTCTAATCTTCTACAAAGCAGTTGAATCACATTCTGTGTTTATAGCTATTAATTTATGGAATAGTCGTGTCTTTGCTAGCCTTATACTTAAGAGCACGCACTTTTAAGTCCAGTCATTGCACCTTACGTTTATCTAATACAAGATTCTTTCATATCTTCCCATTAATGATTTTCCAAACCTTGTCTTCAGAGTTTCCTATAACAAGGCAGAACACATTATTTTGATCAGTCTCTTTTGTCTAGTATGACCCATTTGTTCGCTTACTATTTATATTTTCTTAACTGGGTTAACCTTGCTGAGAAGTGTCCATTTTCTGGGCAGACCTAGGGAAAAAGCTCCTATGGGACATAGGTATACAGAGATAGACATAATTAGCTAGCACTGTCAGTTCCTGTATCAAACACTAAAATTAATCATATTCCTGCACAGCAACATCTGCCTTGAGTATGATGTTCATTTGGAGTAAAAAACAAATAATGGTGTAAATTTGTAGCACTAAAATATGCATATCTTCATGATTCGTGTTTCTCTATAATAAAATGTCTTATAAAATTTTATACAAGCCACTTTTTACATGTAACATAAGTCACATTATATATTAAAGAAGAACCACATTAAATGACTATCTGTATTCCTAATATCTGTATCAAAGTAAATGGTTATTATTATTATTTTCTCATTTATTATACTCCAACATGGTCTGAATGGGGCTGCCATGGGTAGTATGGTTTTGTTTTACAATCAATGCTTTTACCTCCCTGATGTCATTTTAAAGGAACAGAGAGAAATCTCTGTGATGACAGGATCAATTACTGTGGTTCTCTCTCTCTCTCTCATCAGCTTACAATAGTACTGTGACTGCCTACTTTTGATGGTCAGCATCTATATGTATTTTTCATAGGTTCCGTGTGTTTTAGGCTAATGGCCCTGGAGCCTTTACAAGCCTAGCCCATAGGATTACCCTGGCATCGTAGCACTACTTTGCTTTCTTTTATTTTTTATTAGTGGCCATCTCTGATATAGCATTTTAAGGAATGTTTGAATCTCATGATTCCAAATGTAGCTGAGTTCATTTTATGTAGTTCAGTGTTCAAGTGTGAGAAATCTGACCCCTGGGATTAATAGGTGTTATTTGGGCTGAGCTGGTTTGTGTTTTTAATATTGTAACGAGAATTAGAGTCTTTGATGTTAATCTTCCTTCTCCAACTCACTGACTTGTCTCAACAAAACACTGAATGTGATGCAAAAATGCTGTAACAAAAAAACAGAAGGAAACATGCACCTTCACAAAATACACAGTTTAGAAAAAATGCAAAGTCAAATACTGTCATAAACTTAGAAAAGTAAGATGAAATTAAAAGTTATGTACTCACCATAACGTTCCATCTGAGTAGGTATCTTCATTTGTCTGCAACCTTTGGGATACGGATCCGATCTCGGATCCGAGCCGGCAACTTTTACCACAGCATAGATCCGAGCTCCTAGCTCCTCCCTTTACCCATAATCCCCTGCCAACCCTATCTGACCTCAGATCAAGTTTGCCCGATAAAGTAATGTAAATGTGCCCTGGAAGGGGTAAACCAAGACAGATCCTAAAGGTCGGGGGAAGGAGGGGGGGTGGTTGCAGACAAATGAAGATACCTACTCAGATGGAACATTATGGTGATTACATAACTTCTAAATCTGAAGTAGGAACTTCATTTGTCAGCAACCTTTGGGACAGAGTCCCCAGCTACCTGAATCCTGGGTGGCCTTTATGGAAGAACAATCCGGAGCACTGCAGAGCCAAAGGACGCCCTACCTCTGGAGACAACATCCAGTTTGTAATGGCTGATAAAGGTATGAGATGAGGCCCAAGTGGCTGTGGAACAAATATCATCTAAGAGGACCCTAGATTTAAAAGCCGCCGAAGCAGCGACGGCCCTAGTAGAATGAGCTCGGACTCCCTGAGGTGCAGGCCTTCCCGAACTCTGATACGCTAAGAGGATACAATTAGCTATCCACCGTGATAGTGTAACTTTAGAAATTGACTTGCCTAAACTTGTTTTGGCAAAGGAGACAAACAACTGGTCAGATTGCCTATGACCAGCAGTTCGATGAGTATAAAAATGTAATTGTCTGTGCACATCCAAGGAATGCAGTTTATATTCTCCCTTGTTCTGGTAATGGGGAAAGAACACGGGAAGATTAATAGATTGATTAATATTAGCTTCCGAAGACACCTTAGGCAGAAAGGACGGATTGATCCTGAGGTAAACTCTATCTGGATGGAAGGATAAATACGGCGGCTTATCACATAGAGCCTGAAGTTCGGAGACCCTTTTAGCTGAAGTAATGGCCACTAAGAAGGCCGTTTTCCAAGAGAGATATTTAAGATCAACCATGGCCGCCGGCTCGAAAGGGGGTATAGTCAAGGCTTGGAGAACCAAAGACAAATCACATGGGGGTACTACCTATATGACTGGAGGCCTGAGAAGGAAAGTACCCTTGAGGAAAGCTTTACAAAGATTAGAAGTCATCAGAGGGCCTGATTCATGCCCTACATGATAATGCGAAATCGCTGCCAGTTGTACCTTGACTGTAGAGCAGCTAGCCCCTTGATGAAAGGGTAGTTAAGAACTCCAAAACTGACGTGAGAGGCGCCGTGAAAGGATCCAAGTGATGGTGCTCCACCCAGATGGAGAAACTTTTCCACTTGCTTCGGTAGACTCTTCTGGTGGAAGGTTTATGTGCTGCTACTAGGATGGCTTTGACTGGTGAGGAGATTCCAGGAGTCCTAATCAGGAGTGGAACTGGAGCAACCAAGCCATCAGCTTGAGGTTGACCAGGTTGGAGGCCAGGAGACCCAGAGGGTGGGTAATGAGATCTGGGAGTGGATCCAGAATCCATGGTGGATGAATTAAGTGAGACCACAGGTACGGGAACCATGTTTGACGAGGCCAGAATGGGGCAATGAGGATCATTTTGCTCCCCAGCCGACTGGCTTTCTGTAAGAGTTTCAGCATCATGGGCAAAGGAGGATAAGCGTAGAGGAGACCGGGAGGCCAAGCATGTACTAGAGAGTCTCTCGGGGACTCCCCCTGAGGGGGGATTAGAGCGAAGTAACTGTTGCATTTGGTATTTGAAGGAGAGGCAAAAAGATCGCAACAGGGTTGCCCCCATAGGGCAAATATTTGTTTTGCTACTAGAGGATTGAGAGACCATTCGTACGGAGTCAGAATCGAATGACTGAGCCTGTCTGCTAGGATGTTGGACCATCCCGGAATGTGCGTTGCAATAAGAAAGCGGTTGGTGGAAGTCGCCCATTCCCACACTCTCATGGCCTCGCGACAAAGGGGATAAGACCTAGTTCCCCCCTGTTTGTTGATGTACCAGACAACTGACATGTTGTCCATTTGTACTGCAATTGTCCCAATCGGTAGAAGGCTGTGAAGTGCCTGCAATGTCAAAAGCACCGTCCTCATCTCTAGGACATTGATATGCAAAGAGGTCTCTGTGTCGTTCCACGTGCCTTGGACCATTCTGCCTGAATAGTGCCCCCCACCCCAGGCAAGAGGCGTCTGTGGTCACTGTGGTGACGGGGGAAGGCATCGAAAATGGTCGTCCCGTGTGGAGACTCGGGGACCAGAGCCACCACATGAGCGACGTTCTGCAAGCCCTGCTTAGGGGAATAGGATGGGACAGGGGGTTGCGATACAGGGACCATTGTACTTGGAGGGTCCATTGCAGTACCCTCATATTTAGGCAGGCTAGGGGCAGTAGAGGAATAGCTGCCGCCATGGACCCTAGAGCCCTCAGGATCAATTCTGCAGGTAGAGCAGGAAGAATGAGAATGGCCTTGACATGCAACCTCAGGTTCTGAAGCCGATCGGGAGTTAAGAAGGCAAGCATTATCCTGGAATCCAATCTCGGCCCTATAAAATCTATCACCTGTGAGGGGACTAGAGAAGATTTGGTCATGTTGATAGTTAACCCCAGACGTGGAGCAAGGTCGAGGAAGTAATCCCTGCCTGAACAGAGCAGATGCCTTGTTGGGGCGATGAGCAGCCAGTCATCCAGGTACGGAAAGACCTGAATTCCCTGAAGCCTCAAGTGGGCTGCTATGACCACCAAGACTTTGGTGAACACCCTGGGGGCTGAGGTGAGACCGAAGGGAAGGGCCCTGAACTGAAAGTGACTGGCTCCCAGCCGGAAGCAGAGGAACCTCCTGGAGCATCTATCCACTAGGATGTGGAGTACGCATCCTTGAGGTCTATCGAGCACATCCAATCGTTCTCCCGTAATAGGGGGAGAATAGATTGTAAGGTGGCCATTCGGAACTTTTCTTTGGGTACTGCCAAGATCAGGAGAGAGAGATCGAGAATGGGTCTCAAGTCCCCCGTCTTTTTTGGCACCAGAAAGAACCTGGAGTAAAACCCTGATCCGAACTGATCTGGGGGGACGGGTTGGATGGCTCTTTTTTGTAAAAGCTGCTGAATTTCTGTAGAAGCTGCCTCCCTCTGATTGGGTGGTACGTCGGGGAGGCTTTTGATTTTGGGAGTTACAATAAAGGGAATTTGGTAACCTCTGTATATGATGCGAAGCACCCAGTGATCTGTTGTTATGGACTCCCACATTGCTAGGTGCTTCGAAAGACGCCCTCCGACTGCCTCCAGAGTGGAGCAGCCGGGCAACCCCTCAGGGGTTCTGCGTGGGCCTCTCAGAGAATGGTTCCCTGGACCCAAAGTTTCTGGGACCCCCTCTGCCTCTTGGGCGGCATCCTCCCTGTCCTCCTCTGCCACGAGAGGACTGGTTGTCCGGAGCAGACTGGGACTGATGCGATTTTTGGAACCACATCTTCTTCTGACCCTTTTGGTTCTTAGAAAAGGACCTCTGGGGAGCAGAGAAGCAGACTCCGATGGCAGACAATGTCTTCCCGTCTTTCTCGCACTGGACTAAAGTGTCGCAAACTGTTTTGCCAAAAAGTGCAGAACCATCAAAGGGGGCATTCGCGAATGACGCCTTAAAGGGTTCAGAGAAGTCACAGTGTTGGAGCCAGGCCTGACGCCTGATTACCAGGCCGGCTCCGCTGGCTCTAGCAGCTCCTTCAGTGGCGTGTGACAAGAGCCACATAGAGGTGTTGGAAACTGAATGTAGAGTAGACATTCGAGAGGAGTACAGATGCTTGTCTCCTTCCGACATGGACTCTGGGGGGGATGCAGCGTATTCTTTTATTAGATCCCGCTGCATCCGGATGACGTGTGCCATATAGTTCAGCGCTCTCATGGAGAAGGTTGCTGAACTAAAGACCCGCTTCCCCAGGCAGTCCATCGCTCGAGAGTCCTTACTCGGTGGGTGGACCGTAGAGCTCTCCTGAGCCAGCTCTCTCCTGGTGGCCACCGCCACCAACATGGCATCTACAGGGGGACCTCTGCTCCAGTGGGTTCTTTCAGCAGGGGGACTCAGGATCCTATCCGGGCGCTTGGGGACTGGTTCTACAGTGTCTGGCTCCTTCCAAGCCCTGGTGGAAATAAGGTCCACCAGGGGGTCGGGGGGAGGGGACACCCAAGAGGTAGATGGCCCTGCTTCGAACGCCTGTAGGAATACGGACTCATCGGAGGAAGCCTTGGGGGCAGACCACCCGCCCTAATCCTGAGCATCTCCATGATGTCTCCAAAGGAGACATCCTCAGGGGGTGACCTTGGGGAGCCTTCCCCTTCATCTAAGTCCGTATCTTCGGTAAGGGACTCAGGGGAGTCCATGTGCCTCCTCTTACACTTGGCTTTGTGAGGGACCTCTTCAGGGGGGCTGTCCGAGAAAGACTCACCAGCAATATCATGTTCCGCAGGAACACCCAGAGACGCTGAAGCAGGCTGTCCCGAAGGCCGGGTGATGGGAGCCCGGACCAGCTGAGAGGGAGTGTAGGGAGGAGCTGAAGCCAGGACCGGGGGTCCGGATGCACTCAACAGTGCCCTCTCCATCACCGTGAAAGCCGAGGGGGAGTTACTCTCAATAGGCTCCGAGAGTCGGCTCCCACTCGGATCCGAAGTGGGGACTGGATCCGGGGCCGAGACCCTGGGATCCGAAGGACCTGTGTGCTCCAACTGGGACGGAGCCAAAGTCACACAAAGTCCCTCGGATCTGAAGCTCCGCCCACGGCTCCGAGAGGTCGGATCCGACAATCTCAAGGGACCAGTCAGAGCCAAAGTAACTAGTACTGTCGGCTCCGACACACCCCCGGATCCGACGCGGCTTGGCTCCGAATGCTCAGAACCCAGGAAGCAGGATGGAGAAGGAGCAATTGGGGCAAAAAATGGGGTCGAGCTCCCCCCTGGAGGGGGGGGGGAGGCAAGAGCACTCCCATCTGCAGCTGGGCTTGGATGAACCTCCTCATCATACGGTCCATGTCTGCATCTGACATACTAAATGTGGACCTCGACGAGGCCACCGAGGCAGACCTAAAGTGACGCCTCGATGACCTCAACGAGGACCGGGTTGCCTCCTCCCCAGGTCCCGGTGAAAAACAAGGGGACCGGAGCCGAGGAGGAGGCAATCCAGAAACCCTGGATGGAGAAGCCCGCTTGGCTGGCGGGGCCGAGGAAGAGTCCTCGGCCCGCCGTTTATGGTGCTTCTCCTTCCTTTTGGTTTTTCCAGCCTCCCTCTCCTCCGGAGCCAAAACGGGAGGTTGAGTCCTGACCGGAGGAAGGGAGGCATGGGTGGCTACCACCAAGGGCTGGGTAGCGGCCACCGAAGAACTGGAGGCCGGAGCCGAGTCCGCGGGCAAAAGGCCCGCCAGAATCAGCTTCAACCTCTGGTCCTTAAGTGCCCTGGGGTTGAACACTGCACAAATCATGCATCCCGAGGAAAGGTGTTCAACCCCAAGGCACCTAACGCACCAGGTGTGGCCATCCACCGGTGAAAGCTTATGGCCACACTCGGAGCATTTTGAAAAGATGGCTTTAGGGGCCTCCAACATGTTGAACGGAAAAACACACTCACTAGGCCCCTACACACACCACAAACACACACTATGAGCCAGCGAGGGTAGGGAGGAAAATTTTACAAAAAAAAGATATTTAAGAGGGAACCTAAACAAACTCACACAAACACACAAGAAAGTACAAAAAAATTGTAAGTTTTTTCTCACAAAACCTCTGAATTGCCAGGAGCTCAAAATCCAGCTTGTAGGCTTGAAGCGCGGCAAACTAGATCTGAGGTCAGTTAGGGTTGTCAAGGGATTATGGGTAAAGGGAGGAGCTAGGAGCTCGGATCTATGCTGTGGTAAAAGTTGCCGGCTCGGATCTGAGATCGGATCCATATCCCAAAGGTTGCTGCCAAATGAAGTTCCTACTTCAGATATAATTTTTTTTTGTGGCACTTAGTGTTTGATTAAATTGAAAGACAATTTATTCAGACTCCAGGCTTCACCATTTGTCTGACGTTTGTAACAGATCATGAAACAAATGCAGGAAAGAACGGCAAACAGTAATAAGTTCAGACATAAACAAATGAAATAATTATTAAATGATATTTTTTTCTGTGTGTGTCATGTTTAGAGTTGGATTACAGAAAAGGAAAATAACTTTCTGGAAATAAAAACTTGACATTTAGGAATTGTTTTCCATTAAATAGTTAATAGGCATTAATCAGATTAACTATTTGTAGGTCCACAGTCCTCAAAGCAAAAATGAAGTCAATCCTTCTATCTAAAATATCAGATATTCTTAAGGTTGCCTATGGTCATATGACAGTATTTCCTCACAAATCAGCACATATAATTTCCCATTACTTTTTACTCCCCTTACAATCAGAATGATATGCATTCATTGTTTTCATGTATTTTACATCTTGTAATTGCTTAGAATTCATCTATTTCCTCTTTCCTCTTCCATTCTTCTTTTACTGTTCTTCCTGTTTTTTTCTTTTAAAGCCGAGTAGACTTTCCTGTACACACCACTTCAACTCATTCATTCTGTGTCCTGTGCTATTTTTTGACCAGTCTGAGCTATAAATCCTTAGCAGAGCAATCAAAAGCACCATCACACACTGCTTCTGATACAGACTCTACTTTTGTTTGCTTACTCCAGTTGCTGTCATGGCTTGTGCTTTTTAACAACAGTCTTATTAGTCCTTCCTTCTGGTGGTGTATTTTCTGTGCATTATTACAGAGTTTTGTTTCCACACTGTCCACTTCCTCCTCGTGCAGATGCTCCAGATATTTTGCTTCATGCTACCTTTTTCCATTTATCCTTTGGGACAACCTAGTGAACTAAAATCAACAACGTTCATTCTGTTTAATAAACATCCCACGTGACTGTTTTTTCTTTTTTGCCACATTTCTTTGATTGCTGAACCTAATATCCTGTAGAGAGTTCAGCACTTTCTCAGGCCTCTAAATGTCGATTTCTTTGCAGTTTACACCATTGACTGAGAGTCCGGGAACAACAATCATGGCTGCTGATTACATTCTTTTCATACTGCACCAGCCTCTTAAAGGTCTTCCTTATGTTACAGGCTCTAACAAATAGCCCTGTACAGTTTTATTACATGCTCTAGCTTAATATTTCTTCCACTTCTGTGTGCTCAAAGAAGACGATATTTAGTTTCAGGTGAGTGGCAAAGAATATGGCAACTGTGACTTGTAGCAGCATCACTTTACAACTATGCCAAAGATTCAGGGAAAATAAATACACTCCTTGCAGAAAGTATCCAAGTCCTCTCCAACCATCCTTTCTGACAAGTTAATAAGTCTTATAATTTGTCTTCTTGTTGATTTATTCTTAAATCTTCCACTTCTAATATACCTCACATTTTTGAATATGTTAATGCTTTATGCATTTCCTGTTATAATTTTGAAGGCCCTATTTGTAGTTCTTCAAATTAAGTATGCATTTCTGCCACTTACTTTTGCTAAGTCACTGACAAAAATATTTAGCCTTGCTTTTCTTACATTATGCCAACTAATATTACAGCAAGTAATCCATCTTTTCTTCTTCTAAAGAGCTCTCACTTCCTAATAGTTTTATCCCCATATTTTCAGTCATTTCTTCTCATACTCTAACCACCAAAGTCTCACTCTCTTCCTGAAAAAAAAGCACAGAGTGTTAAGAAATCATACAGCCATGATGAGGGTTTTCACAGCCATGACCTGCCTGAAGTTCTAAAAGTTGTGACAGTGCACTGTACAGGCATTAACTTTTACCCAACACAGGTACTCCAGGAGTTAACTCTAATTAGAACAGGTACTTCAGGCATTCACTCTACCCAGCACAGGTACACGAGGTGTTAACTCTAACCAGCATAGGTACTCGAGGTGTTAACTCTAAACAGCACCGGTACTCCGGATGAAGTTCAGTCTGGCTTTGATTTCTGGTTCTATGTCATCAAGCAAAACAAAAGGGAGGGATTGAGGGACAGAACAGCCAGCAAGGGAATCAAGTCTACTAAATGACATAGAAAACCAGCCCATCAGTAGAGAAACATGATGTTGGTCTCAACTAGTGACAGAGAATTCAACTAGCAGTCTCGCTGATGGAGGGTAAACTGCTTGAGGGAATCAAGTAGCCAGCATCAGTTATTCTTCCTTTCACCCCATGGAGCCTCTCTTGATAGAGACAGCTCTGAACTTAGAGCAGAAGGCATTCCATCCAAGTGACAAATTAAATTAGAGAGCTCACTAGCAGCTATGAACAAGGTGTGATAGCAGGTTCTTTGAAGTCAGCATTGAGGGACTGTGTGCCCGACAAAAGGGATAGTTAGAAAAGTAGAATGGCAGAATTCAGGCCATTTGCAGTACAATGGCCACATCTGTTGCACCTTCCTTAGTCCCTTGGAAGGACAACCAACGAAGCAAACTTGTTTTGAAAAACGAAAACCCCTCCATGAGCTGATGTGGGATACAAGACCATATGGTGGAAAGAGTGGATCAATTAGCAGAGGATAATATTAAGCACAACTGGAAATCAGCAATAGTACAGAATAATATAAATAAATAAATTAAATAAATAAATAATAACACATAAGATTATCAGAGAACATGGGCTATCTGCACCTAAGATAAAATGAAAAAAAAAATAAAACACAGTTAGATATAAATTACTCTGTCATACTAGCATAAGTACTGAAGAACAAATGAGAATAATTTTCAGTCAGCTGGCACATGAAACTTGGTTAGAATCTATGGAATTCCAGCAAATATCCCCATATTACTATTGGTTCTACCAAGATGCCATTGCAGCTTTCATCTGGGCATCTAAACGGGTCTAGCTGTGCAAATATTACTGTGCAATAAATACATGCATTGCATGAAAGTTTCTTGCTTTCATTTATTAGACTATCTAGACATTTAAGTTTGTTTTATATTTTTCTGTGTTAAATGCCCTTTGACCATTGAATCTACCTGGCCTCCAATGACCTTTTTCACCATCTGGCCAGTGACTCATGTACATCACATCACCTATGGGGCTTCTCTTCCTTACAGAAGGGAAATGCTTATTTGTTGTTTCAGTCTGCAGCCATGATCAAGTGTGAAAGCCTGTATTTAGACTATTGTCATCCTAGTGTACCGGAATGTTTTTTGTTTTGTCACTGCTCTCATTCCTGTGTGTCATTTGCAATGGCTTATAATGTACACAACACATTCCTTCCTACAGCCCTTTTATCAGTGTTTTACTCGAGTACTAATAAGTGCTAACCAGACAAGCCTCAGACCTCCAGTGGGTAAGCTGCCAAGGCAGAAACCAAGCCTTCTGTAAAAGAAGGAGGGCATGCCACTGATTGCACTCCACCGTCCATCCCCATACATCTTCCTACTAATGGAAACTAGGTTGGCAATTGTAGTGTTTGACACTCTACCATTGTGCCATAAGCTGGACAATGTGTCTATCATGGAAAATTTGTTGGATAAATATATGTTTCAGCACGTATGATAACTCTCTTAATCCAACATAAGGCTGCAGGGCAGCATGAGTCTATCCCAGCACTCAGTGGATGCAGGACAGAGAAACTAATCCTGAATGTGGCACTACCCATTTCTGGGTACAGAAACACACTCACTCACTCACATACAGCATGCACAGGGATGGGTAATTTGCAGGATTGCCAGTTTACCTACAGATGTGGGAGGAAGCCAAAGCACCAGGCAAAACCTCATGCAAACATTAGTATGACATTAAGAATGCACAGAGAATGCTCCAGTTGAGAATCAAAATTTTTAATTAAGCACTGTGTGGCAGCATCACTAACCACTGCATAATTAAAACAAAACTTAGTTAGTGCACAGTTAATTATAACAAAACGCAGTTAGTGCACAGTTAATTATAAAAAAAACCCAGTTAGTGCACAGTTAATTATAACAAAACCCAGTTAGTGCACAGTTAATTATAACAAAACCCAGTTAGTGCACAGTTAATTATAACAAAACTGAGTTAGTGCACAGTTAATTATAACAAAACTGAGTTAGTGCACAGTTAATTATAACAAAACTGAGTTAGTGCACAGTTAATTATAACAAAACTGAGTTAGTGCACAGTTAATTATAACAAAACTCAGTTAGTGCACAGTTAATTATAACAAAACTCAGTTAGTGCACAGTTAATTATAACAAAACTCAGTTAGTGCACAGTTAATTATAACAAAACTCAGTTAGTGCACAGTTAATTATAACAAAACTGAGTTAGTGCACAGTTAATTATAACAAAACTGAGTTAGTGCACAGTTAATTATAACAAAACTGAGTTAGTGCACAGTTAATTATAACAAAACTCAGTTAGTGCACAGTTAATTATAACAAAACTGAGTTAGTGCACAGTTAATTATAACAAAACGCAGTTAGTGCACAGTTAATTATAACAAAACTCAGTTAGTGCACAGTTAATTATAACAAAACTCAGTTAGTGCACAGTTAATTATAACAAAACGCAGTTAGTGCACAGTTAATTATAACAAAACGCAGTTAGTGCACAGTTAATTATAACAAAACTCAGTTAGTGCACAGTTAATTATAACAAAACTGAGTTAGTGCACAGTTAATTATAACAAAACTGAGTTAGTGCACAGTTAATTATAACAAAACTCAGTTAGTGCACAGTTAATTATAACAAAACTGAGTTAGTGCACAGTTAATTATAACAAAACTCAGTTAGTGCACAGTTAATTATAACAAAACCCAGTTAGCACACAGTTAATTATAACAAAACTCAGTTAGTGCACAGTTAATTATAACAAAACTCAGTTAGTGCACAGTTAATTATAACAAAACTCAGTTAGTGCACAGTTAATTATAACAAAACTCAGTTAGTGCACAGTTAATTATAACAAAACCCAGTTAGCACACAGTTAATTATAACAAAACTCAGTTAGTGCACAGTTAATTATAACAAAACTCAGTTAGTGCACAGGCACCTAAAGCAGGAAGACTTAGTTCCAGAGTTTCCAGTGTCAGCAGGCTAAGGATGAGGCACCTATCATCCATTTAAATCTGAGTGAGTACTCATAGGACATTTAACCACTGAATGCCCAAAAGGTTATCATCAAAATATCAATGACTAGAGGCCTTAGATGTATCAGACACACCCAGATACAAGTAACGTGGACAGCCTGTAGACAGTTGTCAGCATTTCCAGTTTTAAAAATGAAATACACTTGCAGCCCCATAGCAGAACAGGTAGATGTTCAAAAAGTTTAGGTTCTTCCCACTTGCAGCTAATACTTAAAGCTTGCCATAATGCACTGAAGGGGATACTAGAAAAGTTATATAATTGTTGCATGTGATACTGATCTGTTGACAAACAGTGAAATATAAGAGGTCACATTATAAATATTAGGGATGCCAAATGTATATTTAGGAAGAATTTTCAGAAATGTATTCAGAGTTGTTCATTGCAAACAGATATCTCAAAGCGGAGAAAATAAATAAATATCCACCGGCCACAGGGAAAATACCATGTTCCAGTTTCTTTCATACTCCACAATAAAAGATGGACTTTTCCAGCTGTGGACTTAAAACAAGATCAACTAGTGAAAAAGAAGTGCAGAGCAAGTCATCCCATAAGGGTGAGTATATCATACAAATGGATTTAGTTAGAGAAGTTGAAAGGGTACACACCTTCATGGGAGAAATATAGATACTTAAAAAGCTGCATAACACACACATAATGAGTGTCACCTGTCAAATATAGTGCAAAGTTATGTTAGGAAAAAACAGGTATTGCATAAGCCCTTGCAAGGAGTTAAGCTAATCTTTTATACTATTTTAGAATAACTACAAAAGAGTATTTTTGAAAAGAAAAACAATTACCTTTCTTTGTCTTTTATTGCTTGTTCAGCCATTAGTTTCTTGAGTTGTTCTAGCTGCTGCACATCTCTCATTAGTAACTTTTCTCTTTCTTTTTGCTTCTCAGCATAATAATTCCTTATCTAAAATAAAAATTAACAAACAAACAGTATTTTATTACTGAGCACCTTTAACATTCCATTGCTCTATCAGACATACTGTACTATCCAACCTACAGATAAACATCTGCTAATTAAGTATGCTTGAGTGAATTTCTAGGCAACATAAAGCCATCTGAAAGCTGCTTTCAGAATAATGATGATTTTGCATAATTGAGAGTCTGTTCTGGTCCAGTGTTAACTGATAAATTCAAACATATAAATGTAAACTACACACCATAAAATGTGACCATCAAGACATCAATTAACCCAGATGTAATAAAGAAACAATATTTTTAAAGGGTATAAGATTTGCAGCTAAGCTTTGTGTCAGTCTGAACACCTGATCTCTGACTACATGAAAATGATGCAGACTCTACCTGCAGTTCAGCAAGCTTCATCCCGCTATGAACACATGCTCCAGGATGCCAGTGCAACAGAACTGAGGAACCTAACAGAGTTATTTCCAAATAAAATTCTCCGGTTACCATTACCCCTGTACTACCCCAAAAAAATAAAAAAATGTATGCATACAGATCATACATATTTTATAGCCTTCTGAAGCCCACTAACAAAGATGAAGGGCTCTTGCAGCTGAATTGTGTGATTCAAGTGACAGACTTGTATTAGATGCATCTTATAGTGAGTGCTAGGAATCTGCATCATCTGCAAGAATAGGTGATTTGTATGGTCAGTGGATTGTTAGTAGCTCAAATTTAATGCAAAAAAAAAAAAAAAAAACAGAAATCCTAAGAAAGAATATATGTATGGAAGAATGACTCTACAGAGGAAGAAGGAAAGTGCCTAGAGGTCACAGTCACCTCTAATAGAATTAAGAAATGCATCACAAGAGAATACCAGTGAAGGAAAAGATGATGCTAAGATACATAAAAGGGGAGTAGATCTGACAGAAGTTAAGGCCATCCTCCTGCTACAGAAGGTACATCTGGAGTACTGAGTCCAGTTCTGCTGGTAGTATACAGAAAGCAGGAGCCAGCTGACAGAAAGTATGTAGTGGCAACTTACACAGATGTTGATTAGTAGAGGGGCAACAGAACGTGGAAAAGCCCTCACAACTTGGTTGGGAGGGTGGCCTAATGCTTGAGGTGTTTGCCTTACAAACACAAGGTGCAGGGTTTGAGCCTCACAAGGGATAATTGGCTAGGCTTAAAATGGCTTGCAAGGGCAGTTAGCTTCGTACTAATCTATAAACCTATGAATCTATATACACAATGGAGGAATAAGAGAAAGAAAGGCTATGCCTTTCATACACCGTAGTGTCACAAGTCATTTAAGGGGGTGGAGTTGAAGAGGAATGGCAGAAAAGGACAGAGATAGGTGACACGGGTAGCAGATGAAAGGAAGATGATAGAGGACTAGCTTATTTAAATACTATTTCACAAAAAGGGTGGTGGAGACAGGATACATTGCCCAATTTGATGGTAGAGCTATGGCCATTAGAGAGGCTTAGTGCTGTTTAGAAGAGATAAAGGAAAGGATAGGGCAAGATTAGGAAATGGAGGCTACTGACAGGCTAATGGCAACATTTAGTTTAACCTTTATTATATACATTTGATAACTAGGAAAATAAGCTGGCCAGCCAGACACTTTTCAGCCATGGCTGACATATTATAGGTCTTTTTCCATTAGTTTCTTTATAAACTTGCATACAGGTTGACTATCAGGTACAGAGTGCATTTAGATGCAATTTGTAATAAAAGTATGCTGCATTTGATGCAAACACTGAAAAAAGCCATCACGGTCTTTTATAACCTCTGCAGCTGATGCTGGTAAGAGTACTAACCATAGCAGCTGGAGTTCAGCCTGATTCTTGGATGTTCATTAATACATGCTTACCCCTTTCATTCCTTGGCTGTAAATGCCAAAAAAGAAAACAAATTTTGGAATGGAGGAAAATGCTTACATGCTCCAGTTATAGGATAGAAACACATAAGAAGGAATTGCAAATTGTTTTCCAGTATTACGTAAAATTAATCTGTACTTACCTTAATGCATACGACTCTTACAATCAGCAGTTTTATGTGTTGAATGGTCTGAAATTATGAAACAGGATGATGGTAGAATCAGTACATATGATTTAGAATGTTGTGCTAATGGGGGTGTTGCTTATACTGTACTTTTGAAGCCCAAATGACAAATCAATGTGGAGTTTTCTCTTGGGTCATAAGGCAATGAATGTAGATATTAATGAGGATTAATACTCTATGCTGTTAGTGAACTGCTTGTTGTAGTTCAAGGTACACAGTACGATTTCTTCTACCTCCATTTGCCTACTGTGCGACTCTTAATCAGAGACTGCTTCCAGGTTGTCCCTGAAAAGGAACATGTGTCCACTGGCCTTACCCAGTTAACAAATATATAAAATAAAATAAATATAAATAAATAAAATAAAGGCCCCAGGCTTTTCTTCCTATAATGACCTAATTTGTGCTAAAAATAAATCAATATATTCAAAAGGGAGGATAAAGGGTGTTTGCACTAATATATATATATCTATATATATATATATATATATATATATATATCTATATATATATATATATATATATATATATATTATACACATGAACTAATAATTCAACTGTATGTACAGTGTACATTTAATAGAGCACTCAGACTTCTGCAAGTTAGGACTGAGCTAGACACAATTGTTTTAAAGAAAATCTTTTTTATTGTATCTTTGTTTTCTGGCCTATTTTAATGCATCAGAATAACTCTAAATTCTTCTTATAAAATTTTAATATGGTTTAATATGGTTTTCCACAAAAATGTCTGTTATGGGGCACACCATATTAATATTATTTTGTTTTCCTGCTTTCATGCATCTTGCCCAGAACCCATTTCAAGACCAATTTATTTGAGTCATGCTAGACATAAGAATGGCGGTGTTTTCTCAATCCATTGAAATATAATGGCAATAGTGCGAGTCCCAGTCATTTTACACACCTTCAGCAACAGTACTGTTTTTATTTTCTCCTGACTGACCCTCATTAGACCCTGTTTTATACTACACACAGCAGCCATACAGCTTCTGTAAGAGTGAAAAGTTGTAATGCTTCGGCTACTGACACATCTTCCTCCACACTCTTCCTGCAGTTTATGAACCTCGTTGGAGCATTTGTGAGTGACTGCAGCTTCTAGCAGGAAATTAATTCTGCTATCCCCTTGTGCCTGCAGTGGAGAGATGTGTTTTTAATTTCTTTCTCCTGAATGTTGTAGAATTAAAAATGTGCTTTTGTTAGTTGCAAAAGCATTTCACTTTTATAACTATTGTCATGTTCTTTTTTCCATTATAATGCAGCAATATTCTGCAGTTGTACTACATCAAAATATGACCAGAATTATTTTTTCAATTTGTGTTGTTATGCTCTTTATTCTTTCTCAGTCAGCAGTAATGCTTCTTGTACTGTGCATGCATGTAAGAACATCTTCCATCCTTACTCCACCCCTTTGTAATGTAACAAACTTTCCAGTGAGACCAACCACAGCAATAGAGTGAAAGGGGCATATATTTATCTCACTCAAGCCTAAAATGCCTTTTTCTATGCTTCCAGTTCACAGCCATACTATCTTATGGCTTCCAGAACCTTTTGGGTGTTTGGCTTCTTTAACAAAGTCACTTACTGGCTAATAACACACAGAATTAGAAAGAGCAAGGAATCATTAACAAAATGACACTAAGACTGTTAGTCTAGGATGTTCTGAAGAAGAGACATTAAACTTTGTTGCCACTCATTATCCATGCTTTCAAATTTGTGTTCATATTTTCATAACTGACAGACCTGCATGTTAATCACATATATAGTGTGTAACACCAGTGTGGGAGACAGGACAATTAACTGTCAGTGCTGTTTATATCAAATTATACTGGAAATATTGCTACTTGTTTGCTTGTAATTCTGAAACTAAGCAATATTTTCATATGTACTTAATACTTCAAAAAACAAGTGACTTACAGATTATTGCATTACATGAAGTGAAATGTTAGATAATGATGAAGAAAACTGTCTTTGATGTTTGCACTGTAAGTTGAACATCTTGAGAAATATCCATTATTACTTGTTTCGTTAATTATACAATTAAGCACATATTTTCATATTTCTGTAAATATCTCAAAAAACATGCACTTATAGAGGAATTTCTTGCTGTCATGAGAAAACTGATTAGCAAAAATGTTCCAACACTATATGTCTAGGTTGTACAGTTTTCAAGATATGACAATTTGTGAAAGTTTGCAAAAATATAATTTGGGGTTTGTGTATATTATAATATATTATAGTATTTGTGATGGCCGTGCCCTGGCCCAGCAATCAAGGAGTCTCAATCCTCACCACTAACACCAGTGAGGGGCGTCTCATATAGGAGGAAAGGATAACAAATACATGCAGTAAAGTGCAATTTCCCATATGAGCACACAGAGATCACAGTCAGTCCAGGGCTGGTCGCTCCCTTGCTCTCCAGGTCCCCAATAAGACTCCCCACTGGCACAGCTAGAGGGTCCAGATCTCAGCCTAGTGGGCAAGCTAAAACTTCCAGCACCCTCTCTGTCCAACCAGCGCTTAGTGTCCCTGCCCAAATAGCTGACACACACACACACACACACACACACACACACACACACTTTGGGAAAGAGTTTATACAACCACACAGACACTCCTGGAGAAGGCTGGCACAGGTTCTCCAGCTGTGCCCCCTTTTCCCAGACTATACAGTGGTACCCTGCTACCACCCACTAATAATTATCAGCTACTCAAAGGCCCTTAAAAGGGTGTCCAATTATTACTGTGCAATATTATTATTCAATTGGTAGTATGACTAAACAGTCAAGGCTTATTAGAGTGACTTGGTATAGGATCCTTATATACATGCAATGTACTCTTAGAGCTTAACTTATCTCTACACAAAACAGCTACAGTTGAAAGGTTTTAAAATATTCAATAATAAATAATAAAAACACAAGACAATACTTCTTACTACACAGTGCTAGTCAACAGTTCAGAGATCACAGAGAAATACTTAAAATAATTCAGTAGTATAGTTCTGACATCACAGAAAAACACAGTCTAATCATTCTAGTTTCTAGCTATTTCTAAGAGAAAACACACTTCTAAAATAAACTTACATGTAGAGAATGAATGAAGGCTGTGCCTGCTTATATACCCCTCCCAATTTAATTAATAGTTAAAACAATTGTTTAATTGACACCAATTAAATCCTGTAACTAAAATATTCGTGACAACCTGCCAACTTGCCACAAATACAGATGAAAGTAGATAAAACCATGCACATTTTTAAAAGAACTTTAAAATAAATATATAAATACTGAAACCATCACAATGTGTTGGACAGATAAATAAACGAATCAAAAACCAACAAAAAGAACTTGCAAAACAATATATGTACTTATTTTATAGTTTTGCAGCTCTCATTTTTAAAATAGGGGCAATGGATATGTATTCATTCAGCCCTGGGAATCTATTGGCTTCCAATAACAACTGCCAAAATATTTCTCTCACCTCTATCCTATTTTCCCATGGGCCTCCCCTCACATCACATTGAACCTTCTCTACAACAAAGAAGCCCCATTTTGCTTGGGGCACATGCCAGTGTATGTTTAAACAAGGCATTGTTAATGTCTTCAACCCTAATAGCATATAAATGCTCATAAATCCTCCTCCTAAGTTTACGAGTAGTTTTTCCAATGTAAAATGCACCACAGGTTTTACATAGGGCTAAATAAATCAAGCCTTCACTATTACAATTGGAAAAACTACTACTCTGAATCTGATAGTCTCTTGACAGTTTTATAATCAGAATACCTCTAGTGTTAAAAACATTATTACTCAACATTGGAGCAGGTTTAGGTGTTATTCAGAGCTGGAAGTTTTGTTTAACAACAACCTAGGATTCACATACAAAAAAGGCAGGAATCTCAAGGATTTGCTGTAGCATAATGGTTTTATTGTTTCATGTAAGAAATGGGAACCTACAAATGTGGGCATGTGCCCAATGCCCATATATACTTAGATAGGATTCTGTACACATCCTGTCAAGAGACTATCAGATTCAGAGTAGTAGTTTTTTCCAATTGTAATAGTGAAGGCTTGATTTATTTAGCCCTATGTAAAACCTGTGGTGCATTTTACATTGGAAAAACTACTCATAAACTTAGAAGGAGGATTTATGAGCATTTATATGCTATTAGGGTCGAATACATTAAAAATGCCTTGTTTAAACATACACTGACATGCCCCCAAGCAAAATTGGGCTTCTTTGTTGTAGAGAAGGTTCAATGTGATGTGAGGGGGGGGTGGGGTGGGAAAATAGGATAGAGGTGAGAGAAATATTTTGGCAGTTGTTATTGGAAGCCAATAGATTCCCAGGGCTGAATGAATACATATCCATTGCCCCTATTTTAAAAATGAGAGCTGCTAAAATATAAAATAAGTACATATATTGTTTTGCAAGTTCTTTTTGTTGGTTTTTGATTCAAGTTTATTTATCTGTCCAACACATTGTGATGGTTTTAGTATTTATATATTTATTTTAAAGTTCTTTTAAAAATGCGCATGGTTTTACCTACTTTCATCTCTATTTGTGGCAAGTTGGTAGGTTGTCATGAATATTTTAGTTACAGGATTTAATTGGTGTCAATTAAACAATTGTTTTAACTATTAATTAAATTGGGAAGGGTATATAAGCAGGCACAGCCTTCATTCATTCATTTTACATCTGAAGAAGTCTGGTGGATGAAAACGCTTTGTATTGTGTGGTGTTTATGCGATTAAACCTGCTGCTTACACTTACAGGCTCGTGTTTTATTATTACCTCCTGCCTCTTTGGGTACCTATTGTGGTTTTACTGGTTCTTGGTTCTGTGGCACCCTTTCCTTGGAGTTTTTCGATTACTTCTTACACGTAGAGAAAGACAGTGCTGAGTTTGATGATCAAGACAAAAATGCTCAATAACCTCTGATTCTCTCTGTTTTCAAAATCACATTCCTGGTTTCCATTACATAATTCTCCACAATTCCCTGGGTTCCCAGGCTAACAGAAACTACATTTATATTCTTAACATCTCCTTGTGTTATCTTGCAGCTGGTCAGGAAGCAGAGCAATAAAAATAAATTTGCATGTTTAAATCTAGCAATTTAACTCTTGGTTAAAACAATAGAAAGAATGCCTTCATATAGATGGGCTGGAGCCGACATTAGATCAAAGGGTCACAACATGTTTTACTTGGTCAGCTTTCTGCTAGCAAAGTGCAATGTTGTTACATTTTTTTTCAGTTCCACATCTAACAGCAGTTTTTTTTTCCATTTAAGACAACAAGCCTGTGCCTTACATTAATATTTACAAATTATAGAATTTTATAATTCTATCTGGCTAGGCTGGCAGCCTTCACATCCCCACCCCCGGAGAACTCAAGCTAGTTTTTCAAGTGACCCTTGAGAAACGCTGATTGAGACAGTTAGGTCCATCTGAGTATACCTTACCCCATTCCCTGTCTTGACAGCCCATCTGCATTGGCATTGCTAATCCCACTGCGGTGCTGCACTGACATATATGCTTGCAACCCTAGGCTCCATCTTAGCAACTTGGCCTTTTGCTGGCTGAATCTGTTTAACCATGTTAAGGGGGGGTGTGATCTGTCATAACAGGTTCCTATTACGTTATCGAATCACTAAATGCCGAATGGCCAAATATTCGAAATGGTTGTTCATCGAAGTGTGTTTTGTGGGGTTGCAGTAGAGTGGGGAATGGAATATTTGCCCTTTCCCCACTGTAGTGCGACCTCAGAGTTGGTATATATAGTTAGCGGAGGGTGTGGGGGGGTACAGCCCCCCACAACAAATGATTTGATGAACAGCCATTTCGAGCATTTAGCCATTCAGCATTTAGTGATTTGATAACATAATATAGACCCGACATAACAATGAATTTCCTTCCATACAGATAAGGCTGAAGTTTCTGCAGTGCGCACACTATGTATGGCTAGAAATTCCTTTTCTACAGCTGCATAGCATTCATCCCTGGGTTGGAGCCTACGACTGAGATAAACCACTAAGTGCTCTTCTCCCTCTGTAGAAATCTGGCTAAGTACAGTCCCCACCCCATGTTTCGAAGCATCCACCTGCACAACAAATTATTTGCTGTAATCTGGACTGGCTAACACAGGGGGTCCTCCCAAAGCTTCAAGCGTCTGGAATGCCTGCTCACATGCTGAGGTCCACACTACCTTATCTGGCCTGTTCTTCCTTGTCAGGTCTGTGAGGGGAGCAGCTATGGTACTATAACTAGTGACAAACTTTCTGTGGTACCCTGCTGTCCCTAAAAATGCCCTCACCTGCTTTTTGGTAACAGGTGCAGGCCATGCCTGAATGGCTTCCACTTTGGCAGGTTCTGGCCTTATCTTACCACTCTCCACTCTATGTCCTGGGTAGGAGACCACTGCCATACCCACCTGACATTTGCTCGGCTTAATGGTCAACTCTGCTCTCTGTAGTCTGCCCAGCACCTCCCTGACATGCTGAAGGTGCTCTAGTCAGGAATGGCTGTAGATGGCAATCTCATTTAGGCAAGCAAGGGCAAACTCTCCTGCTAGGATATGATCTACCAGACTCTGGAAAGTCACTAGGGCATTCTTCATCCCAAAGGGCATCTTTGTGAACTCATACAAGCCAAAAGGAGTCACAAAGGCTGACTTCTCTCTAGCACTGGGAGTCAAGGACCCTTGGTAAGATCAATGGTTGTATGATACTTGGTCCCACCCAACTGCTCTAGGGCCTCATCTGTCCCAGGCATGGGGTAAGCATCTGACTCTGTGCGACTATTTAATTTCCTGTAGTCCACACAGAACCTGGTGCTAATATCCTTCTTTGGCTCCAGCACCACTGGGAAGGCCCAGGGACTGTTGGACTCTTGAATCACCCCTAGTTCCAACATCTCCTGTACCTCCTCCCTCAGAGTCTGTTTGACTCTCTCAGGCACTCTAGAAGGGGCCTGCCTAATAGACCTTTGGGGTCCTGTGTCCACCTGGGGCTGCCCCAGGTGGGTGCACCCTGGTTTCCCAGTGAACATGTCCCCCAACTCCTGTAACACTGCTTGGATTTCTCAAACCTGGGTAGGAGATAGCTGCTGGGACACTGCTACCCCTTCCACTGAGGTGTCAGCCCGAGCCTCACTGAGAAGATCAGTCCCCAGATCTCCCTCAGACTCCTCCTGCAATCCACTGCAAATGCTCAGCACAAGGGCCTCCCTATCATGGTAAGGTTTCATCATGTTAACATGGTACAGTTTGTGCCTCTGCCTACTGCCTAGCAGTTCCACCATGTAGTTAACATCACTTACCTTTCTTACCACCTTGTAGGGTCCCTCACAAGCTGCTTGCAGCTTGTTGTGTCTGACAGGAATGAGAACCATTACCTGCTGCCCCACAGCATACTCTCTAGCTCGTGCATTCCTATCATACCACACATTTTTCTGTTGTTGGGCTTCTGCCAGGTTCTCCTGGGCCAAGCCCATGAGTTCCCTGAGCCTCGTCCTGAGGTTTAGGACATATGCCACAACAAACACCTTGTGAGACTCATACTCCCCTTCCCACTCATCTCAAATTAAATCTAGAGGTCCCCTCACCCTATGCCCATACAGCAACTCAAAGAATGAAAAACCTGTGGATTCCTGGGGAACATCTCTGTAAGCAAACAACAGATGGGGAAAATATTTGTCCCACTCCCTCATAAACTGATCTGCAAATGCCCATAACATGGACTTGATTGTAGAGTTTAACCTCTCAACAAGACCATTAGTCTGGGGATGGTAAAGGGTGGTCTTCATGTGCTTCACCCCACAGGACTTCCACAGACAAGCCAGCAGGTCTGACATGAAATTGGCACCTCTGTCAGTCAGTATTACTTTTGGGAAACCTACCCTGCTGAAAATCTCTAACAAAGCATTAGCCATCTTTTTTGCCTCAATGGAGGACAAAGCCACCGCCTCAGGTTATTGTGTAGCATAGTCCACTACCACTAGGATATACATTTTCCCTGTGGAACTTTGGGTACTCAGAGGATCCACAATATCCATAGCTACCCTCTGAAATGGCTCCTCAATCACAGGCAAAGGCATCAAAGGAGCTCTCACCTTGTCTCCTGCCTTGCCTACCTTTTGGCACTACTCACAGGTCCTGCAGTACCCTGTTACATCGCTGGAAAATCCAGCCCAATAAAAGTTCTGCATAATACGCCTCTTTGTACGTTTTATGCCCACATGACCTGCAAAGGGAATATCATGGGCTTTGGCTAGAAGCGCTAGATGGTAGGCTCTAGGCACTACCAACTGCTGTACTCTCTCACCTTCTAGCCCTCCCTCAGGGGTCCACTCTCTGTATATTAACCCTTTGTCCCAGTATACAGATTCCCCCTTAACTTGAGAATCAGGTGCCTCCCTAGCTACCTGCCTCAGGCCTTGCAATGTAGGGTCTGTGAACTGAGCCTATCTCAACTCTCTCCTGGTAACCCTTCCCAGCTCCCCTTCCACAGGAAGTCTGGCATCCTCTGACAGTGGTGCCTCACTGTCAGCCTGGGTGCTACTACTCACCTCTACCTTTGCAGTCACTCTATCCAAGGGAACATCAGTACCCACAAGCAGCTGTGGCTCATATTCCGTCTCACTGCTACAGAGTAGCTCCCTCCTTGAAGTAACCACCTCAGCAGTCCTGGCTGTAAGTATGCAGTCTGTCTGGGTCTCCTCCAGACTACCAGACCAACATGCTTGTCTCCTAGCCTGACTGCGTGTAACTGCATAAGCACATGGTACTGCCTCATCCAAATCCTTCCCCATCAAGACATCTGCAGGATGGTAGTTCAGTACCCCTGTTATCTCAAGACAACCTACTATTGGCATTTTGTCTTTCCCACTTACTGGCTCCCTCACCTTTTGTTCCCCACCTTGCCTCTGTGGGCACCTGTATGCCATATGGCCCCACTGGTTGCATTCAAAACATTTAACCATAGCTCCTGGATGTGTACCTGGACTAGTGGCTTCCCCTGCTACTGGCAGATTCTGTTGGGCCAGTCTTTGCTGCCCACCCTGGGTTCCTTTAGACCCATGAGCAATACTGGGGGTCCCTTTCTTGTGCAGGACTGCCCTACTTGCTAGGTATAGGTCTCCCTTCTTCCCCAACTCATCTGAAGTAGCACATTATCTATCAGCTAACCAGATCCTCATGTCCTCAGGTAAAGTGCTAAGGGCTTTTTCCCTCACCAAAAGGTCTGCCAGCCCTTCAGAGCTGGTGACCTGACACCCACTCACCCAGGTATGGAAATAAGTGCCCAGTTCAGCAACATATTCACACACACTTTCATCTGCCTTGCGTCTATGCTCACAAAACTTTTTCCTATACGTTTTAGGTGTTAGCTTAAACAATTCTAACAAATGCTTTTTAGCAGCAGTATAATAAAAACATGCAACGTCAGACATTTTTGACAATACAGTTACAGCTTTAACATGGAGTAAGGGGGTCAGGAACCATATCCAGAGCCTTTGGTCAACACTATACTGTTTGCATACCCTCTCAAACATATGAATGAAACTATTGAAATTATTCCCCTCTTTAAACTGCGGAAGAAATTTACTGACCTGTTGTGCTTCTGGGGTCCAGTTACTCCCTTCCCCGTCACCTACATGACTCTGGCAAAGAGTCAGCATCTCCTTCTCATGCTGCCTCTGTCTCTTCTTTTCCTCAGCTTCCAGGCATAGCAGTTTCTCATTTTGCTCACTCTCTAGATGCCTCAGTCTTTCAGTTGCTTCTATTTCCACACGCCTGGCATCCAACTCAAATCTCTTTAGCTCCAGATGGATTTTTAAGTCCTCTGCAGAAAGGTTGAGCTGTCCATTCTGAGGGTAATATATCTCTGCTGCCAGTCTGATTGTCCTCCTGGTTGCTGTTTTCTGATGCAGCTGTAACCAAGGCTGCAATCAGGTCTGCTTTAGTCAGGTTTCCATGCACCAGTCCCCTAGCCTGGCACATCTCCGCCAGCTGGCTCCTTGTCAGCTTTCCATACTCCTCTGCTAACATGCTGCCTGCTCTCCCTGACTAAGCTAACAAAAGAAATAAAACAATCGTGATCTGAACTCTGAATATTCACTGCATGGCTGATTTAGAGTACAAAACACCTTCAATGCTCACTGTACACAAGCTACAGGAATTCACTCTACCCACACCACTACAAGCCAATTAGTATTTGCCAACCAATTAATCTGTGATGTGGATATCCCACCACTGCCAAACAATTAATATGTGATGCCCATGCTCTGGCCCAGCAAACAAGGAGCCTCAATCCTCACCACTAACATCAGTGAAGGGCATCTCATATAGGAGGACAGGATAATAAATACACGCAGTAAAGTGCAATTTCCCTTAAAATCACACAGAGATCATGGTCAGTCTGGGGCTGGTCGCTCCCTTGCTCTTCAGGTCCCCAATAAGTCTCCCCACTGGCACAACTATAGGGTCCAGATCTCAGCCTAGTGGGCAAGCTAAAACCTCCACCACCCTCTCTGTCCAACCAGTGCTTCATGTCCCTGCCCAAGTAGCTGACACACACACACTGAGATAAGAGTTTATACAACCACACAGACACTCCTGGGAAAGGCTGGCACAGATTCTCCAGCTGTGCCCCCTTTTCCCAGACTATACGGTAGTACCCTGCCACCACCCACTAATAATTATCAGTTACTCAAAGGCCCTTAACAGGGTGTCCAATTATTACTGTGCAATATTATTATCCAATTGGTAGTATGACTAAAGAGTCGAGGCTTATTAGAGTGGCTTGGTACAGGATCCTTATATACATGCAATGTACTCTTAGAGCTTAACTTATCTCTACACAAAACAGCCACAGTTGAAAGGTTTTAAAATATTTAATAATAAATAATAAAAACACAAGACAATACTTCTTACTACACAGTGCTAGTCAAGAGTTCAGAGATCACAGAGAAATACTTAAAATAATTCAGTAGTACAGTTCTGACCTCAAAGAAAAACACTTAGTCTAATCTTTCTAGTTTCTAGCTATTTCTAAGAGAAAACACACTTCTAAAATAAACTTGCATGTAGAGCAAGACAGTGCTGAGTTGGATGGTCAAGACAAAATGCTCAATAATCTCTGATTCTCTCTGTTTTTAAAATCACATTCATGGTTCCCATTACATCATTCTTCACACTTCCCTGGGTCCCCAGGCTAACAGAAACTACATTTACATTCTTAACATCTCCTTGTGTTATCTTGCAGCTGGTCAGGAAGCAGAGCAATAAAAATACATTTGCATGTTTAAATCTAACCATTTAACTCTTGGTTAAAACAACAGAAAGAATGTCTTCATCTAGACGGGCTGGAGCCAACTTTAGATCAAAGGGTCACAACATGTTTCACTTGGTGAGCTTTCTGCCAGCAGAGTGCAATCTTGTTACATTTTTTTCAGTTCCACATCTAACAGCAGTTTTTTCCATTTAAGACAACAAGCCTGTGCCTTACATTAATATTTACAAATGATAGAATTATCTGTAAAATTCCATATGGCTAGACTGGCAGCCTTCACAGTATTTATGGAAAAGACTGACTATTATCACTGTAAAGAATACTTCTTACTGATAACATTGTTGTTTGTACAGTTTTAATAGTGTTTATTGTTCATAAAATATTGAGATGTTTACTTTATGTTTTTTAAGCTTATTCTTCAGAAAAAGCTCTGGAATGCAAGACGTGACATTCCACACCATTTACGCATTGATAAGTTAAAAGGACCTCAATTAGCAGTTACAGAATTAAGTAAAACTCTTGCAGATCATATTGTATAACATATCCAGTGCAACTGTTCCCATAAGAATGAACCAAATATACCCTGCATTGTGTAACCACTCCTTCATCCATTTCACGGTCAAATGACACAACTTTCCTGTCAGCATGGGGCTGTAAATAAAAGCAGCAGAGAGGAAATGAGAAGTTATGTACCTACCATAACGTTCCATGTTAGTTGTCTTCTTCTCGCCTTCTTTCTTGCTGGATGGGTTCGGAGCCGATCCTCGGCTCCGACTCGGCTATTTTTTACCGGCTCGAGGTAACCCTGTATCCCACAATGCTAGGCGCTAACTACCCAGATCTTGTTTGATAGCTAACACTATAGCAGTTCTGCCCCCAGAACAAAGGAGAGAATGGCATACCCATATAGATAGCCATCCCAAGAAAAGGATAACCATGGAGACCATACTGGGCAAAAAAGGATGGCTCCGCAGGATCCTATCGGTCCGTCCAGGCTAGGGGGTTGGAGGGTGGGATGCAAGAAAGAAGGTGAGAAGAAGACAACTAACATGGAACGTTATGGTAGGTACATAACTTCTCAATGTTAAGTTGTCAATCTCGCCTTCATTCTTGCTGGATGGGACCGCATTCCCTAGCACCTCAACCCTGGGTGGCTCGTTGGAACAGACTCTTGAGAACGGTGAAACCAAAGTTAGCTCGGCTTCTGGAGGCCATGTCCAATTTGCAATGAGAAATAAACGTATGGGGAGAGGCCCATGTGGCTGCCGCACAAATTGAATCTAAAGGCAACCTGTCCTGAAAGGCTATAGACGTAGCTAAGGCTCTAGTTGAATGGGCTCTAGGTCTTGAAGGAAGCTTTTGATGCCTCAGCTCATAGATAAAAGTGATGACAGAGGCCAACCATCTAGAAAGGGTTACTTTGGAAACTGGAAGGCCTTTCTTCCCTTCAGCATAAGATAGGAAGAGCTGGTCAGATTTCCTAATTTGCTTGGTTCTATCCAGGTAGTAACGGAGTTGGCGATGAACATTCAAGAAATGCAACTTTTGTTCTGCTCTGTCAGAGTAATTAGGGAAGAAAACTGGGAGATCGATAGTCTGGTTTAGATTTGCCTCAGAAGATATCTTGGGTAAAAAGGAGGGGTTAGTTCTGAGGGGGACACTATCTTTATGGAAAACCAGATAAGGAGGACGAACGCAAAGGGCGTGAAGTTCTGAGACTCTCCTCTCAGAGGTTATGGCCACTAGAAACAAAGTTTTCCATGAGAGTAACTTCAAGAAACAGGAAGCTGCAGGTTCAAAGGGAGGGAGAATCAAGGAGGTTAAAACTAGATTCAAATCCCACTGCGGTGGGGGATGTCTAACCGGGGGCTTAAGTAAAAAGATACCTTTAAGGAATGCTTTACAAAGGTTATGAGACATAATGGAGGAGTCTGTCAAGTCAACATGAAAATTTGAAATGGCCGCTAACTGGACTCTGATAGTGGAGGAAGAAGAACACGAATGAAAGAGTTTGGCCAAAAAATCTAAGACCGATTGGATAGGAGCCACAAAAGGGTCTATGTTCCTAGATTTTGCCCAGAAGGAAAAACGTTTCCATTTGCTGGCATAAATCCTCCTGGTAGAAGATTTGTGAGAAGCTAAAATGATGTCACGCACCAAATGGGAGATAAAGGGAAGCCTGGCTAAGGTTGGAAGTGGAGCAACCAAGCTGTGAGGTTGAGAGAGGGGAGAGATTGGTGCAGCATGCCCGACTGGTGGGTGAAGAGATCTGGAACTGGGTCCAGATGCCAGGGCTGCTCCAAGAGGTAATGATGCAGGAACGGAAACCATATTTGTCGAGGCCAGTACGGAGCAATGAGGATCATTGTGGATCTCAAGGCGGTAGGTTTCTGAATCAACTGAGTAATTAATGGAAAGGGGGGAAAAGTGTACAGGAGACCCCGGGGCCAATCGTGGACTAGAGCGTCTCTGGGGGGGGGGGGCCTGGAAGAGAGTGAAAAATTCATGGTATTTGCTGTTCTGGGGTGTAGCGAAAAGATCGCAGCAAGGCTGACCCCATTTTCTGAAAATGTTTTCCACTACTGACTGCTTGAGAGACCACTCGTGCGGCATGAGAATGGCTCTGCTCAGCCTGTCCGCTATGACGTTGGACTTCCCGGGGATATGTGTTGCTATCAGAAACCATTGAGAGGAGATCGCCCACTGCCAAAGTCTGAGTGCTTCTCGACATAAGGGAAAGGACTTGGTTCCGCCCTGCTTGTTGATGTACCACACTACGGACATATTGTCCGTCTGAACTGCAATCGTCCCGATGGGAAGAGAGTACTGAAGGGCTTGCAACGCTAAAAGAACTGCTCTCATCTCTAGGACAATGATGTGCACGTGGCTCTCGAAAGGTTGCCAAGTGCCCTGGACCGTCCTGCCCTGAAAATGCCCCTCCACCCGATCAGGGAGGCATCCGTTGTCACTGTAGCAACTGGGTGGGGGAGAACGAAGGGTCTGCCCTGAGTCACTTGAAGGGAGACCATCCACCAAGACAGGTGTTTCTTGCATAACTGGGTTATCAAAATGTAGTGCGACATCGGGAGCTGCTGGAAGGACCACTGAGAGAAGAGCATCCATTGCAGGAGTCGCATGTGGAAGCGAGCTAAGGGAAGTAACGTAATGGCAGCCGCCATCAGACCTAGAGTCTTCAGTACAAACTTGGCCTGAATTTTGTTGTTCTGAAGTAGGATATGAACATGTTCGTGAATATCTGAGATTCTTCGAGCCGTCAGTTTTGCAGAGAGTTCGACTGTGTCTAATATAGCACCTATGAAGGTAATAGACTGACAAGGTGACAAGGCAGACTTTTCGAAGTTTATGGAGATACCTAGGTCTTCGCAAATCTGAATGATGTAATCTCTGGATTGAATAAGTTGACACCTGGTGGTGGCAGTAAGGAGCCAGTCGTCGAGATATGGAAACACCTGGAATCCTTGACGCCTCAGATGAGCTGTAACCACTGCCATGCATTTGGTGAACACTCGGGGGGGCTGTAGTGAGACCAAAGGCAGGGCCCTGAACTGGTAGTGACTGGCTCCCAGCCGGAAGCGGAGAAACCTCCTGGAGCGCCTGTGCATCTTGATGTGGTAGTACGCATCCTGAAGGTCTATAGAGCACATCCAATGGTCCTGACCCAAAAAGGGTAGAATGGACTGTAGCGTGACCATCTGGAACTTCGTTCTTTGAACAGACTTGTTCAGTCTGCTGAGATCCAAAATTGGTCTCCAGTCCCCTGTCTTTTTTGGTATTAAAAAGAACTTGGAGTAGATTTCGAATCCTTGCTGGTCTGCTGGGACTGGCTGGATGGCCCTTTTTCTTAGCAGTTTTGAGATTTCTAATACTGCTTGTTCCCTTAGACCGGGTGGAACATCTGGAAGGGGCCTGTTTGGCTGTTTTGGGGTGTGGACAAAGGGAATTTTGTAACCCTCGGATATGATCGACAGTACCCATGTGTCTTCGGTAAGGGAAAGCCAGGCTTTTGGGTACAGTGATAATCTTCCCCCGACTGCCTCCGAAGGTGAACAGTCGGGCAGCTTCTCAGGGATGCTGGAAGGGTTGGCCAGAGACAGCTTCTCTGCTACCCTGATTCTGCGGACCCCCTCTGCCCCTGGGGCGGCGTCTATTGTTGTCCCCCCCTGCTTCTAGAGGGGAACTCGCCTCGTGCATCTGGCGCAACTCCCTGTGGTTTGCGGAACCACATTTTTCCACCCTTCTGACCTTTGGGGTATGGTCTGGATGGGGTGAAAAAACGGACTCCCACGGCAGAGAGAGAGTCTTGCCATCTTGTTCGCATCTGGTCAAAGTATCCTTCACCTGAGGTCCAAACAACGCCGAACCATCAAAGGGAGAGTTGGTGAAGGACGCCTTAAAGGGGTCAGCAAAGTTACAAAGCCGCATCCAGGCATGTCGTCTTAAAGCCATGCCTGTGCCTGCAGCCCTACTCGCCCCATTGGCCGCATAAGAAATAAGCTGCATGGAGGAGTTAACAATCGAGTTTAGGTTTGCCAGCTGGGAGTTGATTTTGTCCTGAGACCCCGGAGCTGTTGGATCCTGTAGAGTGTCACCCATTTCTTTGAGCAAGTCTCTTTGAAGACGGGTGAAATGACATAAATAATTCAGCGACCGCATGGTAAAGGTCGCTGAAGAAAACATCCGCTTGCCGTACCTATCCATGGTCCTGGATTCCTTATTAGGAGGATGGATAGGTACCGAAGGATCAGCCAGTTCCTTCTTAGTGGCTGCTGCCACCACCATGGCATCAACAGGGACACCCTTGGTCAAAAACTGTTCATCAGCAGGGGCTGTGATAAATTTGGAAGGCCTCCACGGTGTAGGTTCCATCGAGTCAGGGGCCGTCCATGCCTGCTTGGCCACCACTTCCATAAGGGGGTCAAAGGGCAGAGACACCCAGGAGGTGGAAGGGCGAGAACCAAACGCCTATAGGTAGACAGACTCGTCCTCGGAAGGATTGAGGGTAGACCAGTTCCCCCTCTGCTTGAGGATCTCAAGGATGTCAGAGAAGGAGACATCCTCAGAGGGGGATCTTGGGGACCCTTCTGACTCATCCAAGTCGGTATCAGATGTGACGGACTCAGGGGAGTCCAGATGCTTCCTCTTACATTTCCTCTTCCGAGGGGGCTCCCCTGACGGATCAGGGGAGGCCTCAAAAGAGGATGATGCTCCCAATGGGGGCCCCTGAGGCATAGGATCTCTGCGGTCAGGGTCGAGAGGATGGGTAGAAACCGTAGCAGGCACTATAGTGGGAGGAGCTGAGGGAGCCGACCGAGGAACAGGCACAGGGGCCAGCACACTCCTCATGACTTCGAAAGCACCCCTATCAGGCAGAGAAGAAGGTCCCCGCTCCGAAGAGATAAGGACCCCTCCTGGCTCCGAGGCCGATGTCAGAGCCAAACTCACCTGCGCCAAGGCTCCAAGAGGGAGAATGGTGTCGGACAAGGGTCCGATGCCACTCGCCCCCTCGGAACCGATGAGGGAGTCACGGCATCTGGATCCCTCCAAGGATGGCACCATAGAAGAAATCGGAGCAGATGATGGAGCCGAAATGGGTGGTATCAGCTCTGACATGTCGACGGTCCCGACTCCCACAAACTCCGGCTCCGAACTCAGGGGAAGAGTCGGAGGAGGAATCGATGATGGAATGGGGATAGCTACTGTCTGTTGAGAAGGGCTATGAAGCATCTGGGCCAGTGCCTGCGACTTAAGGAGTCTGCTAACCACCCTCTCGAGGTCATGGTCCGAAAGCCTGGAAGACGGAGAGGAATGGGACCGGTGACTGCCCTCCGAAAGCAAAGGAGATCTCGGAGCCGAATGGACCGACTCCAAAGAGGGGGACCTGGAGCGCTTACGAGTCAAAGTCGGTTCCGACAAAACTATCGGAGCCGACTAGGTTTTTGAAGCATCGGCTCCAGCCGGAGCCGATGCCGAAGCAGAAGTAGCACCACTGGTCGGAGGCTCTAAACTCGGAGCCGACGATTTAGTGGGCTTAGAAGGCTTGCCCGACGAGGCCTTGGCCGGGGAGCCTTCAGGCTTCAATAAGCCTCTCAAAATCAATTTGTTTCTGCATTCCTGCAGGACTCTTGGACTGAATGCATGGCAGACGGAACAAGAGTCCTGCAGGTGCAGAGGGCCCAGGCAATACACGCAAGAAGTGTGACCGTCTGTCAGAGACATTTTCTGACAGCATGAGTCACACTTCTTGAAGCCTGAGACCTTGGACTCCTTATACATAATGGTGGAACACACCCAAATACACACACACCACAGTAAAGAAAAAAACCTAGTCCAGTCACTTCAACACACCAAAGACTAAGACTAAAACTACAACTAACTTTAACAAAATACCCAAAAACTAACTTGGCCCCTAAGGCCTAGTTATATAAGAGGAAGGAAGGCCCGAGGGGATATAAAATAGACCCAAAAGGGGACTATACAAAGCGGGTTACTCTAAGAGGGTGAAACGGGGAAATAACTAAGACTAACCCTGAAAATAAGAGGGAAAAACCTTACCCGAAAAGCTGTTTTTTTGAAAATTTACCACAGAGCCGGCAAAAACGCAACCTCGCAGCTAAGCGGCAAACAAGATCTGGGTAGTTAGCGGCTAGCATTGTGGGATACAGGGTTACCTCGAGCCGGTAAAAAATAGCTCTCGAGCTTTGGTATAAGCCGAGTCGGAGCCGAGGATCGGCTCCGAACCCATCAAGCAAGAATGAAGGCGAGATTGACAACTTAACATCATCTGTTAGCATTTCTTGGAGTGCAGGTAACTCTCTTCTCCAAGATAGTGAAACATGAAGCTATACGCTAAAAGCTGCCTTAATGTAAGTGATAAGATCACAGCACTCACCAATGTAACAAAACAGGGAAGCAGCCAAAAAGTCTTGTCGATATAGCCCTTTGTATCTGCAGACATCAGCTTGTGGGCAGTACCTGAGAAATAAATACAGATTTCTGTATGTCTACAGTACATCACAAGCAGAGACAACTTTCCCTGCCAGATGAGAGGTTAAGCTTAAAACAAGGTAGAAGGGCTTTCCCTTCCTTTGATTCCAAGAAAAGGAAAGTGTTCTAAAATACAGGCAAGTTTCTAATAACTAAACTATACTGGAATTATAAGGTCTATATTACGTGATCGAAAAACCTAGTCAGCGAACACCTGTTTGACAACCAATAAACTACAAACTGTCATTTCTGAGAAAGGCCACATCAGCAAATTTTTTCCTAGGGGAAAAAATTGCTTGGCCATACAAAAACAAGAAACTATTTCAAACCTTTCAAAGTGGGGGGCTTCACTCCCCACACCCCCTAACTAAATATACCAACTCTGAGATCGCACAGTGGGGAAAAGGGCAAATTTATGATGATGGCCAGTGATTTTTCCCCAGGAAAAAATTCACTGAAGTGGCTGTTCGCAAAAATGCCAGTTTGCAGTTTACTGGCTCAAACAGGTGTTCGCTGACATGGTTTTTCAATCATGTAATATAGACCCAAATCATAATGCAGTGAAAAAGAAACCTCCAAGATTCAGTTAAACTGCAAGTCATAGGATCATAGGAGGTTACTAGGCTATTGGCCCTGAGGCCCTTATAAGCCTAACCAAGAGTTTAGCCCATGTTTAGACAAATCAGCACCCAAAGCCCCTGTCCAGCAGGGACACAGGTGGAATCCTAGGGGTGTATTTTCTATTTCCCATCCAGTTATCCAGGTTGTGCTTAAAGGGGATAATGAGGTACTCTGCTTGACATGGAGAGGGAGTCTATTGCACAGATGGGGGGAGTCTCTGGGACACAAATCTGTCCTGCCAACAAGTCCTATTGATATCATAGACCAGGTTGAGGCCACGCTTACGGGTTGTTCGAGTGGAGCTTGACATGTTGATATGCAGCAGTCCCATCAAAGTGGCAGCTGAGATTGCTTTGTATGCCAGAGGTCACCTCTGAGGAGTCTGTATGAAACTGAGTAGAGGGACAGAGCTTTTAGCCTATGCAGGGTAGATGTTTGAGGTCCTGGATTCTCCTGCTGAGGAACCTCTATGGTCTCTCCAGCTGCTGCATGTGTTTTGTGAGGTACATGCTGAATGGGGCCTTATAAGGGAAGAATACAGGGATGTTATGACCTCTTTGTCCCTGGATGAGATACCCTTACTTATGAGGTGGGCATGTAGAAAGCTTTCCATACAACGGGAAGCAACATGGTGGTCAAACGTCAGGTTGCTATCAACCTGGGTGCCCAAATCCCTCACTACTGATTGTGTACTTAGGACATTGTTATTACTGTGATAATATGTGGGGACGTCACTCTCCTCAAAGGGGATGATGATGCGTTTTTTGGCATTCCGCTTGTGGCCATGTTTTTGGCACCAGTCATTTGTTTGGGTGAGACCCTCTTGGAGGACATCCACATCACTTGGGGAATTTATGACTGCACCCAGCTTGCAGTCATCTGTAAACTTGGTCAGCCACAGCCCACTGGTTTTGGTCTGCACCTCAGAGAAGTATATCCGAAATAACAGTGACCCCAAAATAGATCCCTAGGGTACGCCACTTATTATGGGTCTACTGTTTGAGGTGGCTGCCCATATTTTGATTAGGTTGGTTCCATCAGTGAGCCAGTTTGCTACCCATCTGGTAACATATGGATTGATGCTTAGTTGAGAGAGTTTATCTATTATGCCCGAGTGGGGAATAATGTCGAAGGCTTTGCCAAGATCAAGGTAGGCAATGTGCACCATCATCCCCTCTTCCATGGCTTTGGTGGCTGTCTCAAAGAAGTTGGGCAGATTTAACAGATATGACCTCCCCTTGACAAAACCAAACTGTGTGGGGTTGAGTGTTTGGACGTTGCCAATGTCCCTGTTAATGAGAGCCATGATAATCCATTCTATGGCCTTGCAGATCATGCTATTTAGGCTGATGGGTCTATAATTTCCCAGATCGGTGGATGCTCCACCTTTGTGTAAAGGGATGACAGTGGTTGTCCTCCAGTTGGCTGAGACAAAGCCAGTACTAAGGCTTTGGTTGAATAGAGTGCCTAATGGTGCTTCAAGTTCATGCCTGGGTTCATGTAGGATGCAGCCTGGGTTGTTATTGGGTCCCATGGAGCATGTATTTTTTGCCTTTGAAAGGGCAATGATGACCTCCCTAGAGATAAGGGGTGGGGGGCAGGTATTGGGGATGTCCTGAATTACTGATACGGGGACAGAAGGGAGAAGTTTTTGCTGAATCTGTTAGCCAGTAGATGGGCTATATCTACAGCATTTGTGTATGTGGTTCTGAATAGATCTGGGTGATTCCTTTGAGATTGCGTACATATGTAAAAAAGGCTATATGACTGTCTCTAGTAGATGTGGTCAATTTGGACTCGAAGTTGGCTTTAGAAGATTTCACTAGTGCTCTTGCTTGTTCAGACTAAGGAGAGATTGCTTCCAATTGGGCCCCTGTTCCTTCTTGGTCCTGGACAGCAATTTTTTTCCTTTTGTTATATAGTTTATTTATTGCAGATGTCTACCAGCCAGGTTTACTCTTCCTTGTGGAGGATGATTCTGTACTGTCAGGTATTCCTGATTCCATGCATCTATATAAATGCTTGTATAGTACTATGGTGTAGATTTGGACATTGGTGCCAGTTCCTACAGTGGGGGAGGGGGTTGTAAAGCTGTTCATACCATCCCTCAGGATGTAATCAGCTTTGGAGAAGTTTTTTGTTTGACCCTAGCAAGAGGGGGGGGGGGACATCAGGGGAGCTGGTGACTTTGAAAGTGACCGCTTTATGATCGGGTCTTACCAGGAAGAATGATACTGTAGGGGTGCTGCAGTGGTTACTCATGTTGGTTAATGCCAAGTCCAAGATATTATTACCCCTTGTGGGGATATCAACTAGCTATTCCAAGGCATTTGCATTGATAAAATCGAGGAATCCCTGGGCATGTGTGTTCTGGCATGAGTAGTTTTTTCATTCTATGGTTGGGTAATTAAAGTCACCCAGGATCAGGGTAAAGGGTTGAATCTTGATAGATTTGAAGAGATCCAGATAGGTGGAGTGGGCAACTTGAGTCACATTTGGGGGCCTGTAGCTAGCTATAATTTGAATAGGGGTCTTGTCAATGGTTAACTGCACCTGGAGTGTCTCCTGTGTTTCATATGATTGACCAGCCTGGATGTGTGTGTGTCTTTAATATATATTGAAAACTCCACCTCCTTTGGCTTTGCTGCCCACAGTTTGGGGTCTGAAGGTATGATAGGATGAGTAACCAGGTAAGGCTGGGATGATCTCCACAGCTTTGAACCAGGTTTCTGTGACTGCACAAATGTCAGCATCTTCCAGGGTTAAGAATGCTTGCAATGACTGTAGTTTCATGTTTAGACTCCTTTTGTTTAGCAGCATGACCTTTAATTTGCATTTTGTTGAAAGTTTTATGTTGGCAATATCAGCCTCATGACTTTTCCTAAAAAAGGCACTATGGGGGAGGCAAGGGCCTTTGCCAGAAGCCTGAAGCCCATGTGAGCCAGATGCAGGCCATCTCTAGCAAAGTATTGTGGTCTAGCAGTCATATTTTCCCAGGCTGTCAGGTACAGGATCCCCCTGGAATGGCACCAGAAACTAAGACAGTTGTTAAAGTCAATCATTTTATGTTTGTATTAAGGCATCATTCTGGGTGGTGGTAGAATAAGAAGTTATGTACCTACCATAACGTTCCATGTTAGTTGTCTTCTTCTCGCCTTCTTTCTTGCTGGATGGGTTCGGAGCCGATCCTCGGCTCCGACTTGGCCAATACAAAAGCTCGAGAGCTAATTCCACCGGCTCGAGGCTCCCCTATATCCCACAATGCTAGGCGGTAACTACTCAGATCTCGTTTGAAAGCTATACCAAGCAATCCTAGTCTCCATAGAATGGAGTAGGGAAACCCACCTCAAACAATCTGCGTAAAGGAAAGGCAGACCTCAGTAAAGATAGAAGAGGTGGGAGAATGTGTGGGAGTAACAACTTTCGGAAGAAAAACATAAAAGAATTCCGGTCGGTCTGTCCAGGCTTGGGGAAGGAGGGTGGGACGCAAGAAAGAAGGCGAGAAGAAGACAACTAACATGGAACGCTATCGTAGGTACATAACTTCTTAATGTTAAGTTGTCAATCTCGCCTTCATTCTTGCTGGATGGGACCGCGTCCCTAGCACCTTATCCCGGGTGGCCTATTGGAACAGACTCTTGAGAACAGTGGAACCAAAATTGGCACGGCTTCTGGAAACCATGTCCAATTTGTAATGTGAAATGAATGTATAAGGAGAAGCCCAGGTGGCTGCTGCACAAATTGAATCTATTGGCAACCTGTCCTGAAAGGCTACGGATGTGGCTAATGCCCTAGTTGAATGAGCTCTAGGTCTTGAGGGTAGTTTTTGATGTCTGATCTCATAGATGAAGGTAATTGTAGAAGTGAGCCATCTAGAAAGGGATACTTTAGTGACTGGAAGGCCCAATTTACCTTCTGCATATGACAGAAACAATTGATCAGATTTCCTGAACTGTTTAGTCCTGTCTAAGTAATATCTCAGTTGGCGATGAACATCCAAAAAATGCAGCTTTTGTTCTGACATATTTGAATAGTTAGGGAAAAAAATGGGGAGATCAATAACTTGGTTTAGGTTAATTTGAGAAGAAATTTTAGGTAAAAAGGATGGATTAGTACGGAGGGATACCCTGTCTTTGTGAAAAACTAAGTAAGGAGGACGACTGCACAGAGCATGGAGTTCGGATACTCTTCTCGCTGAAGTTATAGCTACCAGAAAAAGTGTCTTCCAAGAAAGCAACTTCAGAGAACATGAAGCCACCGGTTCGAAGGGGGGAAGAATTAAAGATGCCAGAACCAAGTTCAAATCCCATTGAGGCGGGGGGTCTTTGATTGGAGGTTTGAGAAGAAATACACCCCTTAAGAATGCTTTACAGAGTTTGTGAGCCATGATGCTGGATTCTAAGACACCAACATGAAAATTTGATATGGCAGCCAATTGAACTCTAATGGTTGATGCAGAAGACCCTAAATGAAAGAGTTCTGCTAGAAAGTCTAAAATAGACTGGATAGGTGCAGTAAAGGGATCTATGTTTTTCGATGATGCCCAAAGGGAAAAACGTTTCCATTTGCTAGTATAAATCTTCCGGGTAGAAGATTTATGAGAGGCTATCAAAATATCTCGGACCGATTGAGATATTGAGGGAAGCCTGGCTAAGGTTGGAATCGGAGAAACCACGTTGTGAGGTTTAGAGAAGAAAGAGATAGGTGCAGCTGACCCGATTGATGGGTAATCAGATCTGGTACTGGGTCCAGATGCCAAGGCTGCTCCAAAAGGTAACGATGAAGAAAGGGAAACCATATCTGTCGAGACCAGTAAGGGGCAATGAGGATCATTGTCACTCTCAAGGCGATGGCTTTCTGAATTAGTTGAGGTATCAGTGGAAAGGGGGGAAAGGCATACAGAAGTCCCCAGGGCCAATCGTGGACTAGAGCGTCTCTGGTGGGATGGCCTGGTAACAGGAAGAGAGTGAAGAAGTCGTGACACTTGCTGTTTTGGGGAGTAGCAAAAAGATCGCAGCAAGGCTGGCCCCATCTTAGGAATACTTCTTCTAGAACTGACTTCTTTAGAGACCACTCGTATGGCATGAGAATTGCTCTGCTCAATTTGTCTGCAATAACGTTGGATTTCCCGGGAATATGCGCTGTTATCAGAAAACGCTGAGAAGAGATCGCCCATTGCCAAAGTCTGAGTGCTTCTCGACATAAAGGGTATGATCTGGTTCTGCCTTGTTTGTTGATGTACCACACTACGGACATGTTGTCCATTTGAATTGCAATAGTCCCCTTGGGAAGAGAGTCATGAAGGGCTTGCAACGCTAAAAGCTCTCATCTCTAAGACATTTATGTGCAAGTGGCACTCGAAAGGTTGTCACGTGCCCTGGACTGTCCTGCCCTGATAATGCCCCCCCCCAACCCGATCAGGGAGGCATCTGTTGTCAACATGGCAACTGGGGGGGGGGAGAGTGAAGGGTCTTCCTCGGAGAAGTTGAGGTGATGTGATCCACCAAGACAGTTGATTCTTGCATGCTTGAGTTATTAATATGGTATGGGACATCGGGAGTTGTTGAAAGGACCATTGAGTGAAAAGCATCCATTGGAGGATCCTCATGTGAAAGCGAGCTAAGGGGAGAAGGGGAATAGCTGCTGCCATGAGTCCTAGTACCTTCAACACCAGTCTGGCTTTGACTTTGACACATTGTAAGAGAAGGGACACTTGGTTCCGAATGTCTAACACCCTCTGCTCTGTGAGTCTAGCTGAAAGGGCCTGTGTATCTAAGGTGGCGCCTATAAAAATAATAGACTGACAAGGCGACAAGGCAGATTTTTCGAAATTTATTGAAATGCCAAGAGCTTGACAAGATTGAATGGTGAAGTCCCTGGATAGGAGAAGCTGATGTCTGGTGGTGGCAGTAAGGAGCCAGTTGTCCAGATATGGAAACACCTGGAATCCCTGACGTCTCAAGTGAGCCGTGACCACTGCCATGCATTTGGTGAACACCCGGGGGCTGTAGTGAGACCAAAGGGCAGGGCCCTGAATTGGTAGTGACTGGCTCCCAGCCTGAAGCGGAGATATCTCCTGGAGCGTCTGTTCATTTTGATGTGGTAGTACGCGTCCTGAAGATCTATCGAGCACATCCAATTGTCCTGACCCAAGAAGGGTAGAATGGACTGTAGTGTGACCATCCAGAATTTTGTTTTTTTGACAAACTTGTTTAAGTAGCTGAGATCCAGTATGGGTCTCCAGTCCCCTGTTTTTTTGGTACCAAAAAGAATTTGGAGTAGATTCCGGATCCTTGCTGGTCTGCCGGGACTGATTGGATGACTCTTTTTGATAGCAAATTTCTAATGCTGCTTGTTCCCTTAGACCGGGTGGAACATCTGGAAGGGATCTTTTTGGTTGGGTTGGAATGTGAATGAAGGGAATTTTGTAACCCTCGGATATGATAGACTGTACCCATTTGTCTTGAGTAAGGGAAAGCCAGGCTTTTGGGTACAGTGATAACCTTCCCCCGACTGCCTCCGAAGGCGGACAGCCGGGCAGCCCCTCAGGGGTGCTGAAAGGGTTTGTCAGAGAACATTTCTCTGCTACCCTGGTTTTGCGGACCTCCTCTGCCTCTAGGGCGGCGTCTATTATTATTCCCCCCTCTGCCTCTAGAGGGGAATCGGCCTTGTGCATCAGATGAGACTCTCTGGGATTGTTTGCGGAAACACATCTTTCCTCCCCTTTGACCTTTGGGATAGGGTCTAGAAGGGGTAGAAAAATGGACTCCTACGGCAGAGAGAGTCTTACCTTCTACCTCGCACCTGGTCAATGTATCCTTCACCTGTGGACCAAACAATGATGATCCATCAAAGGGAGAGTTGGTGAAGGACGCCTTGAAAGGGTCCGCAAAGTTGCATAGCCACATCCAGGCATGCCTTCGTAAGGCAACACCTGTGCCTGCGGCTCTACTTGCCCCATCTGCTGCGTAAGAGACCAGCCGCATGGAGGAGTTAATGATGGAATTTAGGGTTGCCAACTGGGAGTTCATTGTGTCTTTGAACCCCTCAGCTGTAGGATCCTTCATCGGTTCACCCATATCCTTGAGTAAATCTCTTTGGAGATGAGTGAAGTGGCATAAGTAGTTCAGCGACCACATTGAAAAGGTTGCTGATGAGAACATCCGCTTGCCGTACCTGTCCATGGTCCTAGATTCCTTATTAGGAGGATAGACAGGAACCGAAGGATCAGCTAACTCCTTCTTTGTGGCCGCAGCCATCACCATGGCATCAACAGGGACACCTTTGGATAAAAACTCTTTGTCTTTGGGGGCAGTAATAGATTTGGATGGTCTCCTCGGGGTGGGTTCCACTGAGTCAGGAGCCATCCAAGCCTTCCTTGCCACCACTTCCATAAGGGGGTCAAAGGGAGGGGACACCCAGGAGGTAGAAGGGCGAGAACCAAATGCCTCAAGATACACTGACTCATCCTCCGAAGGATTAAGGGCTGGCCAGTTCCCCCTCTGTTTGAGGATTTCAAGGATGTCAGCAAAGGAGACATCCTCAGAGGGGGATCGAGGGGACCCTTCAGATTCCTCTAAGTCAGTGTCAGAGGTGATAGACTCAGGGGAGTCAATGTGCTTCCTCTTGCACTGCCTCTTCCTTGGGGGATCTCCTGCAGGGTCAGGAGAGACCTCGGAAGAGGAGGAAATTCCCAATGGGGAATCTTGAGGAGTTGGCTCTCTGCGGTGTGGGACAAGGGGGTGAGTAGAAATCACCACAGGCACTGTAGATTGAGGGGCTGAAGGAGCTGACTGTGGGGCAGAACCTGGTTCTAGCACGCTCCGCATGACCTCGAAGGCACCTCTGTCAGGCAAGGCCCGAGGCCCTCGCTCCGAAGAGACAAGGACCTCCCCCGGCACCGACAGAGATGGCTCCGAAGCCGATGTCGGAGCCAAACTCACCAGCGCCGAAGCTCCGAGATGGAGAGCGGGGTCGGACAAGGGTCCGATGCCACTCGCCCCCCTCAGAGCCGACGAGGGAAGCTCGGCGCCGAGATCCCTCCAAAGAGGAGATCGGAGCAGACGACGGAACCGAAATGGAAGGTATCGGATCTGACGCACCGACAGTCATGGCTCCGACAAGCCTTGGCTCCGAACTTGAAGGAGTCGGAGGAGGAATGTATTGGGGAACGGGAATAGCCACTGACTGGTGAGTCGGGCTATGCAGCATTTGGGCCAGTGCCTCGGACTTAAGAAGTCTACTCACCACCCTCTGCAAATCATGGTCTGATAATCTGGAAGACCGAGAGGAATGAGTTTTGTGACTTCACTCCGAAAGGAGAGGGGATCCTGGCGCCGAGTGCACGGATCCGATAGAGGGGGACCTGGACCTCTTTCTCGAATGTGGCTCCGATAAGGGTATCGGAGCTGACAAAGTCTTATCAGCCTCGGCTCCAGCCGGAGCCGAGGTAACAGTATGAGGCTTAGAAACATCGGCTCCGGCCGGAGCCGATGTCGGCTCGCTTAGACTTCCCAGCAGTCGACTCAGGAGCAGGAGCCGACTGCTTGGAAGTTTTTGAAGGCTTCCCCGACACAGACTGAGTCGGGGGGCCTTCAGGCTTTAATAAGCCCCGCAAGATGAGCTTATTCTTGCGTTCCTGCAGGACTCTAGGGCTAAAACCATGACAAAAAGCACAAGAGTCCTGCAGGTGCAAAGGCCCCAGGCAATACACACAAGAAGTGTGACCGTCTGTCAGAGACATTTTCTGACAGCACGAGTCACACTTCTTGAAGCCTGAGACCTTGTCTTTAGACATCGTAAAAGTAAGAGAGGCTGACACACACACACAATCCAGACACTCTCTACAGAAAAATTATGAAAATAAAATATTACGGTTAATACAGAAACACACACACACAAGCCCCTACAACACTAATCTAATAAGGGACTAGGGTGAGGGAAGGGCCGAAGGCCTAGAACAAGGGTAAAAGAGGAAGGGTTCGACAGATAGGGGTCGATATAACTAAAAATTAGAATTAAACTATAGAATATGTATTAGAACTAAAACAGGGGGGTATTAGCAGTACCTAAAGGTAAAATTTGACTAACCTGCCTGAGCCGGTAGAAAAGTGCACCTCGTCAGCTATAGCGGCAAACGAGATCTGAGTAGTTACCGCCTAGCATTGTGGGATATAGGGGAGCCTCGAGCTGGTGGAATTAGCTCTCGAGCTTTAGTATTGGCCGAGTCGGAGCCGAGGATCGGCTCCGAACCCATCCAGCAAGAATGAAGGCGAGATTGACAACTTAACATTGCTGCTTACAGCTAGGATCATACCTGCCTGGGACACATATTTAGCTATCTCAATCATGTCTCTCTTCATATAGTTATGGGAGGTACATCTCAAGTCGTTCATGCCAACATGGACTATGACAAAGTCATAAAAGTACCTGTTGTTCAGAGACTTGAGTGCGTGTGTGATATGGTGGATTCTGGCACCTGACAAACAACTAACCGTGACTTTCTCCTTATCCAGCCTGGTGAGAGGCACATCTATGTGCCTCACAATGGAGTCACCTATGACTAATATGTTGTGTTTATAGTTAGGCCTTAGTGGTTGCAAGACACTGGCATGTGGATTATGCATGGTATGTGGTGTGGAGGGTTGTGGAGTTCATATGTGTTTTTGTCTCTGAGGTCTCCTTTGTTTGGGTTTGTTTTTGTTGAGAACCTTCGCATATGTGGGTGTGTGTTGTGTAGTTGTGAGTGGTGTTTGAGGTGTAGTGATTGTGATGACAACATTTTCCATGTCAGATATACTAGCTTGTGAGGGAGAGAGCATAGACTCTAGCTTCTTTATGTAACTGCATCTCTCACAAATTGTGTTCCTAGGTGGTAGTAGTAGATGGTTGTCCATGTACATGAGGCAGCTGCTACACTGTCTCAGGATGCCCATATCAACCAGGCTGGCAGGAGAAACTGTAGGAAATTGTCCATCCATATTTGTCAGAATCTGAGGGAGAGGCGCCAGGGAGAGCTAAGGGGTAGGCCTAAAGCCCAAGTGCTTAAAACAAAACTAAGAGGCTTAGAATAACACTTAAAATTTAAACAGGCTATAAACAAGCAGTAATAAATGCAGCAGATAAGATGCAATTGAACACATTAGAGAACAAGTAGCATAAAAACCAAGATGATGCAATAGAGTAGGAGGGGGAAACACAAATACTGTAAAAGCAGCAGAAATGTTTTCCTTTTTTATTAGTAAAGTGGAAAGGGAGAAAGGAGGACCAGAAGATAATTCAAGGTTAAGAAACTAAGGGGGTTGGCCTTCCCAAATGTTCTCTCTCTATTTGGTAGAATGAGCTAATGACAGTGGACTGGGAGGGGTGTCCCAGATCAAATTTACAGCAGGGGCAGGCAACTTTAAAGCCACCAAGTAGAAGTAGAAGACACCAATAGGGAGATAGGGTGGGAAACTATGCTACAGCTACTAGCTACACTATTTTAAGCAGAAAACACTATAGAAATGTTTATCATAGCAGAAAAACAGCAGTGAGACACTAAATGAGTTTTAACCAGATAAAGGCACAATGAGACTCTAGAGAATGCTTTAAACTGCAAACAAATCAGTTACATGATACACTCCTTGGCAGGAAATCAAATAACAAACAGATGCTTGACAAATGGAGAAAATTTCCAGTTAATACATTTTACACAGTAAAACTAGCTAAAAAAAGCTTTACAAACAGTGTGACAGTAAGAAAAGTGATTTAACAGACCCTGTAAGGCAGACAAATTCAGTACAGCAGTACAGATTAGTTTATAACTAAACTAATAAATTACAGTAAAAAGTAGGCAGCAGACAATAAAAAGTGCTATAAATGGTTAGAATAAGCAATAACTTGTAAAAATAAGCAAACAAAAACAGGATACTTATTGCTATATATCACACCTCAGAATTGTGGTCAGTGCTCCTCCTCCATTCAGCTCAGTGTGAATAAGCAGAAATACTCTCAAAGGTAGGGCTTAAATACCAGAGCGTATAACCTGAAACAACATTAAAAAGCTCAAAAGAACCAATGAGTGCTTACTCCAAGCCCTAGACCAGCCAACCTTTACCAGCCAGTGGCCAATCAACACAATCCTCTCACTAAAGTGAAGAAAGGTTTCTGCTAATCCAAAATGGCCTGGAACATGTGCTCAAAACAAACAGTCACTGCAAACAAACAACCAGTCCAAGAGACAGCAAACCTGGACTGAGCTGTGCTACAGCTACTAGCTACACTATTTTAGGCAGAAAACACTACATCAATGTTTATCACAGCAGAAAAAACAGCAGTGAGACTAAATTAAAGTTTTAAACAGATAAAGGAGCAAGAAGACTCTAGAGAATGCTTTTAACTGCAAACAAATCAGTTATATGATACACTCCTTGGCAGGAGATCATGACCAAACATAGCCTCAGTCCTCATTAGGCATCTAAACAGCGAATCAAACAGCCATTAAAATGACAGAGTGGACTACTGAGGATAAGAAATCATGTATAGTTACTATTATGCAAGAAGCCCAGAGTTTCTGAATCAAAGATATTCAAAAAGATTAAGAGAGAAATTCGAAGGAAAGAAAAATACTTGTACAAAAAAACATGCCTAAGACTTCAAGTGCAAATTTGTGTTCATTAGTACAACAGATTCAAGAAAAACATTATATAGATCAAGAAACATTAGGTTGTTTGAAAAAAGAAGCAACCGAAAATTACAAAAATATAAACAACAAAGCCTAGAGATTTTTGAAAGTTATAAAAAAATAAGTGCACGAGAAAGATCTGATATTTTGCAATATTTATGCAAAGGAGAAAGTCAAACTAATCGATCCAAAAAAAGCAGATCCAAAGACATTGGAAGAAAATACAGGCAAAAGCACCCAGATATGGAAAATTTCACAATATGAAAAATAAGATCACAAAGGAGGACCATAGAACTTAAGATTAGTAAAACAGAATTTAAACAAATAGAAGCTGAAGTTACGAAATACCTGCGAAGTGAAGGATTTAGTGTATAAAGTCTAACACAGGTTATGCCACAGCATGATGAAACAATGTGTCCCCAAAATAATGAGAAACAGGTGGAGTGGGAGACATCTAAAGAAGAAATATGGACATGGGGAAAGAAAAACAGATTTAATATGGTGCAATATTTATGCAAAGGAGAATGCAAGACTAATCAATACAAAGAAGCAGCACCAAAGATATTTGAAGACAAATACAGACAAAGGCTTCCAGATATGTTAAATTTTGTATTACAAAAAACAAAGGGGGAAGGTAGAAAAGAGGATTAGTAATGGAGAAGGCACGCTCCATCATCTCGAAAGCAGATCTCTCCAGCTCTTAAGACAGCCCCAGTTCCAAGGAAACAGAGGTAGTCCTCAGCTCCAGAGCGACTGGCTCGGAGATGGATGTAGAGTCCGAGCTCACCGTAGCCGACGCACTGAGAGGGAGACTCGGCACCAAAGAGGTTTGGGTCCAAGTGTCCCTGTCGGGGCTGACTGGAGAGCTTCGGCTCCTAGACACCATGGACAGCACCGAAGGTGCCGGAGTGGAACTCAGCTCAGAGACAGCCACAAGGGGAGCTGGAACCGAGGGTTCCACAACAAGCGGCACCAAAATCTCTGGCTCCGAAGGCCCAATTCATCCTGGAGAAGGAACCACAACAGGGAGAATGGACTCAGGAACTGACTGGGTCGGAGCCAACAACAATTTGGGCAAAGCAAACGACTTCAAGAGCCTAAGCACTACTCTCTCCACTTCTTCTGACAGGCTCTTGGAGGATCTTGATGAGAGGGTAGGCAATCTGGATCTCTGTAAAACTGGACATCTTAAGGTTGGGGAGACCGGTAAAAGATCTCTGGACTGGCTCCTATGCAATTTTTCAGTAGTCGGCTCCGAAAGGCTTGGGGCCGACACTGCAGTATCAACATCAACGACCTCGACCGGCTCAGAGGACAGTGGAGCCGATGAGGTAGAAGTTTTTATCCATTTTCAATAGCTTCTGAGGAGGTTCCGATATACTAGTCGGTGCCGGAGAATGCCTCTTGGCCGACTTGATCTTCTCTTTTCTGGACGAATGCGATTTTGATGAGGAAGAAAAGCTTGCTAAGTCTTCCTCGAAGGAAGACTTGAGGAGACCTTTCAGAATTAACTTGTTCTTCTGCTCCTGGAGAACTCTGGAGGTAAAGGAATGGCAGAATGAACAAGTTTCCTGCAAGTGAATGGTTTTGAGGCAATAAACACAATTACTGTGGCCATCTGTAAGTGACATCTTCTGGGAACACTTTATGCATTTTTTGAAACCCGAAGGTTTATGATCTTTGGACTCTTTTGACATATTTATCACAGCTCTATAAACAAGGTACACAACAAACACACAAGGACTAGGTCCTCTAACTTAAACAGGCCTAGCCCTAACAAGCACACACACAGAAAGGAGAGACTAAAGAGGACTAGGTCCTCTAACTTAAACGGGCCTAGTCCTGTGAGAAAAAATTGAAAGATAACAGAGGACTAGGTCCTCTAACTTAAACAGACCTAGCCGGAAGGAGGCTAAGGCGGAGAAAACCAGAAAGTTTAACCAGTAGACAAAGTACGAGATAAACAACACTGCACACAATCCTCGTAATCTATAAAAGCAGAAAACAAGGCCCTAAAATGAATGCGGACCTGCAGATATATAAACTGTGTCAAAAGGTAGTACAACAACACTGCACACAATATAAAATATGAAAAAAAAAAAAGGTCTTAAACAAATGCGGACCTACGTAGTATTAAATGTATTAGAACTAGCACACAGGATACCACACAGAGAACAAGGGTCAAACGGCCAACAAGTTCTCAAAAAATATTAACTAAATAGCAAAAACACTTCTAAAACTATCTATATAATAACTAACACGAATATTAAGTAAAATTAGCTAAAAAATATCAGTAAAAATGAATAATAATGAAAAAGGTTTGAACTTAGCCACGGCCAAGCAAGAAGCACTACTGAACTCATAGATGCGTCAAATGAGATCTGGGGATTGTACTAGTGCATTATGGGATACCTACCTAGCCACGAGCCAACTAAGAGACTTTGAGCTTTGTAATAGGCTAAGTCGGAGCCGAGGATCGGCTCCGAACCCATATGTAAGAAGGAAGGCGAGATAGGACTACAGAACATTTGAAGTTATGAATTGCCTGCAAAATAAAATACATAGTGTAGAAAATCCAACTATGGTAACATCAGAGCATGATGGAACAGTGAGTCCCCAAATTAAGGAGAAACAGGTGGAATGGGAAGCATCTTATCACTACCCACATAAAGATATTCTGGAGTCTTCAGTAGGAAACCAGTACAAAAGTTCAGTTAGAGTTGCAAAGCAAGGAGAGGAACAGGAAACGGTGGCAACTCTGATGCAATGTGTGGAGTAATAGGCCAGTGAGTTCCCATATTAAACAGCAATGGATTACACAGGATGCAGCTGAAGAGAATATGCCACATGATGATGTTCTGGAACTTTCTGTAGCATGCCCGAAGGAAACAGAGAATAAAGAATGTGCCTTTAGTTTAGAAGAAAAAGATCTAAGAGAAGAGTTGCTTGATTTAATACAGATGGATAGTTATATTAAGGTCAATGAAAGAGATAGATTACTGAAAGCCAATAAGACCCAAAATATTAAAAGTCTGATAAAATAAATGAACACATTAAGACTATCAACAGAAATTCATGTGATATAACAGAAGTGAATAGGATATCTTACTGTACAGTAAATATAGGGTAGTAAGGGAAAGAAGAAGAAATCAAATGCCATCATGGAAGTATCAAATAGAGAAAACTATAAAGCAATTTAGACAATAATTGTCACTGTTAGAGGAGTATAGAAGAGGGAACAGCTCAACAAAAATACTTAGAAAAATAGACATGATAAAAGCAATACACGGTATTAGAACAGACCGGGATCTATCATACATTATTGCAAATAATAAACTAAAGATATCAGCACAGGCAGAAAGACTTAGAAGATATGCAGATAAATATAAAGGAAAAGTACAAAATGATTAATTTATGACCCAAAATTTTTATAGAGGATTGGGAAACAAAGTAAAAGGAATAGAAACACCATCAAAAAAGGAAGTAGTAGACACATTTTGGAGAAATATCTTTGAAGATCCTGTGGAATATAACAAAGATGTTGGGTGGACAGAAGTCGTAAAAGAAACAGTAAGAAGTTCAAATGTACAGGATATGAAATGAGATGAAGTAACATCTAGAGAAAATGAAATACAATTAAGAAATGCTCCTAAATGGAAAACCCCAGGCCCGGATGCAGTACCTAACTTCTGGATAAAAGTATTAACATTGTTACACAATGATTTACCCTGATTAAGAACTACCTATATGCACACCCGAATGGACACTAACTTGGTTAACAACAGGAAAAACAATACTCCTCCTTAAGAGTGAACCTCCAAGCTATCCCTAAGAACTATAGACCAATAACTTGCCTTCTGTCAATATATAAAGTATATACTGGAATTGATGCGGACAGAGTTTATAGTCATTTAGAAGAAAACTCAGTCATAACAATGGAACAAAAGGGTAACAAGAAAGTGATATGCAACAAAGGATCATTTGTTGTTAAATAAAGTCACAATGGAAAATTGCAAAAAGGGTAAGTATGGCATGGGTGGATTACAAAAAAAAGCATCTGACAGCATCTCACATTCATGGATAAGAGAGTCTTTACAGACATACAAGATATGCCCTACATTGATCAATTACATTATAGTGACCGTGAAACAGTAGCAAACTACTCTGCAGCTAAGCCATAATGAAGGACAAATTATTATCCCAGGGATAAAAATTCAAAGGGGGATATTCCAGTGTGATTTTCTGTCACTGCTGCTGTTTTGTTTTGCCCTTAACCCACTAAGCTGTCTACTTAACATATTAGATCATGGTTACAATTTGGCTACCAGACAACACAAAGTATAAGACTTCTCATCTTCTTTCTGTGAATGATTTAAAACTGTATAGTTCATCAGAAGAGGAGCTGAAAACACAACCTGAAATGGTCAAAACTTTCTCAGATGATATAAGAATGCCATTTGGTCTTGATAAATGTGCAAACATAACATTTAAAGCAAGAAAGCTAAGGCACCAAGAAAATATCAGTCTGGCACAGGAATGTGATATAAAGGAACTTGAGCAAGATGGAGTATATAAATATTTGTGAATTGATGAAGGATCGACAATAAAACATGAGCAAATGTGAACAAAACTCAGTAAAGAATATTTTAGAAGACTAAAATTAATGCTAAAAACAGCCCTGACATATGAGAATAAAGTCCAAACTATAAACCAATTTTCTCTTCCTGTTCTATCTTACAATTTTGAGGTGACTGACTGTCCCCAAAAGGTACTAGACCAGTTGGACAGGAAAACAATGCTTGACACTTATCAAATGATATGTAAAAATGGACCTCCTTGAAATTGATTACATATAGTATATAGATCTGCAATCGTAGCACTGCATACATATATGCTGACCTCATCAGATCCAAATGTAGGAAACATTTTGAAATATGAAGAAAATAAGTCAAATATGACTTCCCTGCTTAGTTTAGTAGAAGCATATCGGTGTCAAGTGGGAATGGAAACCACACCAAAAGTAGACAAAAATCAGGCAGCAAATGAATGTGCCAAATAACAAATGAAAGTATATAATGAGAAGTATCAGATGAGAAGGCAAGAAATGTGGAAAAGGCATAACTATAGCTGCAAGTAGAAAAAAATCCTGGAACAACCTCATGTGGATTAGGATCTGAAGCAAGAATGGTCAATGAGATGTGAATTTAAACCAAAAGCTGAATTCCTAATATCAGTGGCCCAGGATAGTGGGCCATGTATATGTTGGTATACAATGTCTACTGAACATAGGTTCATAGGTGTGTACTAGGCTAATGGCCCTGGAGCCTTTACAAGCATAGCCCATAGAAGTGCCTTGGCATTGTGCCGCCCGAAGTTAGTTCCCAGAGCCTCTATTAATTAGAGCCACTGGAGTGATCCCAGGGTGAACTTTCTATTTCCTATCCACTCATCAAGACGTCTCTTGAAGAGGGCCAGTGAGGTGCTCTGCTTGACATATATGGGAAGGCTATTCCAGAGCATGGGCAGTCTCTGGATTATGAACCTGTCCCTCCAGCATGTTCTGTTGATCGTGGTAATGAGGTTGAGGTTTCTGGAGCGTGTGGTGCGGAGAAACTGGGATTTCTTTAGATGTAGCATTTCCAACAGAGTTGGGTCAGACATGGCTTTGTAAGTTAAGCAGAGATCGCCTCATAGTAGACGATATGAGACAGAGAATAGATGGAGGGTTTTTGAGTCTGTCCATGTAGGACATGTGTTTAAGTCCTAGGATCCTCTTCATGAGGAACTTCTGTGGCCTCTCCAGCTGATGCAAGTGCCTAGTGAGGGACATGCCAAATGGGGCATTATACTCTATGAATGGTCTAATGAGAGAAGAGTAGAGAGAAATGATGACTGCCTTCCTCCTGGATGCAAAACCCTTGGCAATGAGGTGTGCCACATAGAAGGACTTTCTGACCACAGTGGCAATGTGGTGGTCAAAGGAGAGGTTGCTGTCAACCTTTGTCCCCAGATCTCTTATAATGCCTTTAGTGTTCAGTGGGCTTCCATCGATGTGGTAATTAGTGGGAACTGAGTTTTTCCCAAAGGGGATGACAATGCCTTTTTTTGGCATTAAGCTTAAGGCCATGGTTTTAACACCAGTCATTAGTCTCAGTGAGGCCTTTCTGTTGAATGTCTGCATCACTTGGGGAGTTAATAATGGACCCCAGCTTGCAGTCATCTGTGAATTTGGTCAGCCAGAATCCTTCTGTGTTGGCCTGGACGTCTGAGAAGTAGATGCCAAAAAGGAGAGGACCCAAGACCGATCCCTGTGTGACTCCACTCATGACTGGTTGGCAGTCTGACTTGGAGTCTGCTACTTTCACACTGTGGGTTCTATCTGTGAGCCAATTTGCAACCCACCTAACGATACAGGGGTTGATGCCTAGTTTGGTGAGTTTATCAATAATTCCTGAGTGAGGAATGGTATCAAAGGCCTTGTCCAGATCAAGGTAGGCTGCATGAATTGCCTTACCTTCATCCACAGCTCTGGTGACTGACTCAAAGAAGTCAACCAGGTTGAGCAGGCATGATCTACATTTCACAAAACAAAATTGTGTGGGATGTAGAGTTTGGAGATTCCCTGTATCCTTGTTAATTAGGTCCATTATGATGCGCTCCATAGCCTTGCATACAAGACTCATCAGGCTAATGGGGCAATAATTTTCGAGGCCTGCAGTTGCTCCTCCTTTATGGAGGAGGATGACTGTAGCAGTGCATCATTTGGTAGGGACAAAGTCTGAAGTGAGGCTGTGAGTGAACAGGGCACACAGATGTGTGCCAGCTCACATTGTAATTCATGTAGAACACAGCCAGGGATATTGTCAGGTCCCATGGAATCTGTATTCTTGGCTATGTACAAGGCAGCTTTAACCTGTGCTGCAGTAATGCTGGGTGCCTGGCATTCTTCCGGTATTGAGATTGGTCCTTTAGGGGGGAGAGAGGGGTAAAGTTGGCACTGACTCTGTCAGTATGTTGGCAATATCTGTTGGCTCAGTAAAGGAGGTAGCATTGTGCAGTAAGTCAGAGCAAATCTGGGTATTGCCGTGGAGATACTTGATATATAACTATAGAAGGCTTTGTGGTTGTTTTTAGTGTTTGCCGCAATTCTGCCTTCATAGCTGGCTTTGGAGGTTTTAATGAGGGATCTCAACTTTTTGTTGAGGCTAATAAGGAAATTATAGCAGTCTTGGGACTTCACCTTTTTCTGCAACAGTTTTTTCCTTCTATTGTAGAGTTTATTAACGGCAGGGGACCACCACACTGGCTTCCTTTTTTTGGAGGAGAGCATCTTGGTTCCCTTGGGTATGGCTAGTTCCATGCATTTATGTACGTGTTCATACAGTGCATTGGTGTATGATTTGGCAGTCATGCATCTATTTTCCATTGGCATGGGTGCTATGAAGTTAGCTCTGTTTTTGGATGACCAAAGTTTGCTTTGGAGAAGTTTTTCATGGTGGATGGCTTTGTGGGGGTTGTGGGTGAGATGTGGATTTCCATGGTGATTAGTTTGTGGTCGATCTAACCAGGGAGGAATTGACTATTGGTGTAGAGCAACAGTTGCCCATGTTAGTAATAACCAGGTCAAGGATGTTGCTTCCTCTAGTGGGGGTAAGAATGAGCTGGTATAGGGCATTGGATTTGATGATTTCCAGGAAGCGATGGGCCGGTGCATTGGTGCATGAATAGTATTCCCAGTTGATGGAGGGGTAGTTGAAGTCACCTAGTATCAGAGTATTGGATTGGATCTTAATAGTTTCCAGGGTGCTTAGGAATGTGGTGTGAGAGTCTTGGGACATGGTTGGGGACCTATAGCAGGCTACAAGCTTCCTTTTAACACAGAAAGGTCTGGGGAACTCAGAAACTTACAAAACAGTCCTGGATACAGCAAATCTGTATCTGGAGTACTCTAGTAACAGAAAAGGCAGAAAACAAGCTTATAACTTTTTTTTTCTTCTGCAGAAAAAACAGTTAACTTGTAGCTGCAATACCCCAAAAAGGGTTTAAAACCGTGCAGCTGAAGCTCTGGATGCTGCAGGCCTGTGTTTAGACTATGCTACTCAATTTTAGGGTTAAGAACTTAGTAAGAAAAACTCACAATGAAGCAGAAATTAATCACTTGTAGTCAAAAGAATAGCACTTGCAGTATGAAAAAATACAGTTAAACAGCAACGAAATGCAGTAAAATGCAGTTAAACAGTAATGAATTGCAGTAGATAGCAATGAAAAAGAAGTTATGTACTCACCATAATGTTCCATGTAAGTTGTTCCATCGTGCCTTCATTCATCACTGATGGGTTCGGAGCCGATTCTCGGCTCCAACACGGCCGACTAACAAGCTCAAAGTTCTCCAGTAGCTCGAGACCCCACCCCTTATCCCATAATGCACTGCTGGAATTACCTCAGATATTGTTTGCTGTGTACCATATAATAGCACAATAATTATTCTACTATGAATACACATTGAAAAACCAGGTCAACTGTCAGCCAGGAGGGGGAAGGAGGGAGGGACATGAGAATGAAGGCGAGATGGAACAACTCACATGGAACGTTATGGTGAGTACATAACTTCTTTATGTGAAGTTGTTCAATCTCACTGTTCATTCATCACTGATGGGTAGCATCCCTAGCACCCTGATCTTGGGTGGTTCACGGCAGTACACTCTTCGGAACCGTAGAACCAAATGAAGCCCTGTCCCTGGAGGCCTTATCCACTTTGTAATGAGTTATAAAAGTGTGAGGTTTAGACCAGGTGGCTGCTGCACAGATGTTATCCAAAGGCAATCTGGCTTGAAAGACTGATGAGGTAGAAACTGCTCTGGTTGAATGTGCCTTTACCTTACTAGATAATGGCATTTTATGACAAGCATATGTATAGGTGATACAATCCAACAGCCACTTAGACAGGGTTGTTTTAGCAACTGGTTTACCTTTCCTGGTCTTAGAAAATGACACAAAGAGCTGATCTGATTTCCTAATGTTTTTGGTTCTGTCCAAATAAAATCTAAGTTGTCTATGAACATCGAGTTTATGCAACATATATTCCAATTTGTTGGTATGATTAGGGAAGAAAACGGGTAGCTCATTGACTTGATTAATGTTAACCTCAGAACATACTTTGGGCAGAAAGGATGGATTAGTTCTGAGAGATACTCTGTCAGTATGGAAGACCATGTAAGGGGGCTTGATTGAAAGGGCTTGGAGCTCTGACACTCTACGGGCTGAAGTGATGGCTACTAAGAAGATAGTTTTCTATGACAAGAATTTTAGTTCACAAGATGATGCAGGCTCAAAAGGAGGAAGAATGATATGAGATAACATAAAATTCACATTCCAGGGGGAATAAGGTGTCTTCACTGGAGGCCTTATGTGAAAGGAACCTTTTAGAAAAGCCTTAGACAATTGGTGAGCTATAATATTCAAACTATCAATTCCTAGATGGAAATTAGATATAGCAGCTAACTGTACTCGTACCATAGCTGCCACTGCTCCTTTGTTGAAGATTTCTGTCAAGAATTGTAAGATAGAAGACAATGGCGCTTGGTAAGGGTCAATGTTGTGGGAAGAAGCCCAAATGGAAAAATCTCTTCCACTTACTATGATACAATTTTCTGGTGGAAGGTTTGAGGGAAGCCAACAAAATCTGACTAGTGCCATGAGAAAGATTATAGAGCCTGGCTATGCGGGGAGCAGCCAAGCGGTTAGCTTCAGTGTCTGCAATGACAGGTGAAGATCCCCTGATGGATGTGTCAACAAGTCCGGAACTGGGTCCAGGATCCATGGATCTTCCAGAATATGATGATAAAGAAACAGGAACCAAATCTGCTGAGGTCAATGAGGGGCTATGAGGATGATTGTCCATCCCAGTGACTTTGCTTTCTGTAAGAATTTGGATATCAGGGGAACTGGTGGAAATGCATAGAGGAGACCCGGGGGCCAATTGTGTACAAGAGCATCCCTCGGGGAGTGACCTGGCGTGGGAATTAGGGCAAAATAGCCTCTGCATTTGTTGTTGATGTGACTGGCGAAGAGGTTGCAGGAAGGCTGGCCCCATTTGCAGAAGATCCTGTCCGCAATCTCTTGTTGGAGGGACCATTCATGGGGCAACAAGATTGCTCTGCACAGTCTGTCAGCTATTATGTTGGATTTGCCCAGGATGTGCGTTGCCAAACAAAAGTGCTGGGATGACAGTGCCCACTGCCATACTCTGAGGGCTTCAAAGGGGATAAGACTTAGTCCCACCTTGTTTGTTCAGGTACCAGACCACTGACATGCTGTCTGTCTGTATTGCAATTGTCCCTAGAGGAAGAGAGTCCTGAAAGTATTGCAATGCTAGAAGTACTGCTCTCATCTCCAGGACACTGATATGCAGATGTGATTCTTCATCTGTCCATGTGCCTTGGGCAGTCTTTCCCTGAAATAGCCCCCACCCACCCTATCAGGGAAGTGTCCGTGGTCACAGTGGCAACTGGAGGGGGAAGCATGAAAGGACGTCCTATTGTGACATGAAGAGATGTCAACCACCACTGAAGATCCTTCTGGCAGGAATTTGTTATCAGGATCATGTGACTTATTGGAAGTTCTTGGTAAGACCATTGCTTGAATAGAAGTCATTGAAGGATTCTCATATGCATCCTTGCTAAGGGGATTGCTAGAATAGCTGCTGCCATCAATCCTACAACTTTCAATATCTCTGCTGCTGGTACTCTGTTCTTTGATATTAGGAACATGATGTGTTGGCGAAGAACAGAGATTCTTTCTGGCAGAAGGTGAAGAGTGGTGGTTGACGTGTCTAGCTCTGTCCCTATAAACATGAAATGCTGCGATGGCAACAAGGCAGACTTTTCGAAGCTGACTGTAATGCCTAGCTGATCACAGTGTGTCAGAGTAGCCTCTCTCACTTGAAGAAGTTGATGCCTGGTGGTGGAGGTAAGGAGCCAATCGTCTAGATACGGAAACACCTGGAGTCATAGATGCCTCAGGTGAGCCGTGACTACTGCCATGCACTTGGTGAACACTCTGGGGGCTGTAGTGAGACCAAAGGGCAGAGCTCAAAATTGATAATGATTGGCTCCCAGCCGGAAACGCAGATGATCTCTGGATGATCTGGCCATCTTTATGTGGTAGTACGCACCCTTGAGATTGATCAAGCACATCCAATTTTCCTTCCCCAACAAGGGGAGTATGGACTGTAGTGTGACCATTCGGAACTTCTCTTTTCTCACAAATTGGTCAAGTCTGTTGAGATCCAAAATGGGTCTCCAGTCCCCTGTTTTCTTTGGAACCAAAAAGAACCTTGAGTAAGTTCCGAATCCTGTCTGGACTGCTGGGACTGGCTGGATGACTCTTTTTTTCTAGCAATCAGCATACCTCTATTGCTGCTTGTCCCATGTGACTGGGTGGAACGTCCGTGATTTTTTGACAGGAAGTGGCTGGATGGAGAATGGTATGAAATACCCTCTGGAAATGATACTTTGTACCTAACTGTCATTTGTTATATTTAGCCGGGCTTTGGGGTACAAAGATAAGTGACCCCGACTGACTCCAGAGTAGGACAGGTGGGCCCTCCCTTCAGGAGCGCTGGTAGGATTGACCAGAGAAGTCATCTCTGTCACCCTGGTGTTGCAGACCCCCTCTGCCGCGAGGGCGGCGTCTTCCATTGAAACCCCCTCCTCTGCCTCTGGTGGGGGGCTTTCCACGTGTGTCTTGAAAGGCTCCTTGGGCTTTTCGGAACCACATCTTTCCTTCCCTCTGACCTTTGGGAAAGGTTCGAGTGGGGGTGGAAAAACGGACACTGATGGCAGACAGAGTCTTTCCTTCTTGCTCACACCTGGTTAAAGTCTCCTTCAACTTTGGCCCAAACAAGGATGAGCCGTCAAATGGGGTATTATTAAAGGAAGACTTGAAGGGTTCCGCAAAGGAACAGAGTCGCATCCAGGCATACTGATGGAGAGCGATTCCTGTACCTGCGGCTCTGCTCGAACCATCAGCTGCATATGATATGAGACGCATGGATGAGTTGACTATGGAATTGAGGGTAGAGAGCTGAGTGGCAATCTTATTGGATACACTCAAAGCTACAGCACCCTGAAGAGCATCTCCCAACTCCTTAAGGAGATCTCTCTTCAGTCTGGTAAAATGTGTCAAGTAGTTCAGTGATCTGAGTGAGAAAGTCGCTGAACTGAGCATGCGTTTCCCATATCTATCCATGATCCTATATTCTCTATTAGGAGGATGGATAGATGAGGAAGCCTCAGATATTTCCTTTTTGGTGGCTGCCGCCACCACCATGGCATCAACAGGGACTCCCTTGGTCAAGAAGGACTTATCCACAGGGGCTAAAATAAACATATCAGGCCTCCGAGGAACAGGTTCCATAGATTCTGGAGACTCCCACGCCCTACGAGAGACCAGATCCATAAGCTAATCGCAGGGCGGAGATACCCAAGAGGTGGAAGGTTGAGACCCAAATGCCTTCAGGAGAACTGACTTGTCCTCAGTAGGGCTCTTGGACTGCCAATCACCCCTCTGCCTAAGGATTTCAAGAATCTCCGCAAAGGAGATGTCCTCAGAGGGGGATCTGGGGGACCCTTCTGATTCATCCAGGTCGGTGTCCAATGTGATAGACTCCTGGGGGGGGGTCCAAATGCCTCCTCTTGCATAATCTCTTCCTGGGAACCTCTTCAGGGGGAACTTCTGGAGAGGTCTCAGAAGAGCAGGGAGCGCCCTGTGGGGCTACCCGAGGCTCTGGGTCTCTATGCTTGGGAGGACCGGAGAAAACAGAAACAGGCACATTAAGGGAAGAAGAGGCCAGACCTTGAGATGAGGAAGTCTTGGGAGACAACGCTCGCCTCGTGGCATTGAAAGCACCTCAGCTCCAATGAGAAGGAGTCAATGGCTCCGATGGAGACACAATCTCCTCCCGCACCAAAACCATGGGCTCTGAGCCTGAGGTAGGAGCCGAGCTCACCTGAGCGAGGCCCCGAGAGGAAGAGTCGGCACCGACAAGTTGGTGTGGCTATCCTCCCTGGACCCGACCAGAGAGTGTTGGCTCCTAGAGTCCCTAGTCGGCACCGAGAACATCTGAGCAGATGGAGCCGATGACACTGGAGCAGGTGTCAGCTCCAAGGGATTCATGATCATCAGGTCAGCCTCCTCCAGCTCCGAAGGTCCGATATGGCTCGGAGGAGGAGCAAACAATTCAAGGGTAGTGGTCTTCGGCTCAGACGGTTGTGTCTGAGCCTACAGCAATTTAACTATGCCTGGTGCCTTCAAGAGTTTCTGAACCAGTCAGTCCATATCCAGATCAGATAAGCTGACAGAGGACCTGGAAGAGTAGACGGATGGAGCCAATTGGAGCAGCATGGAAGGAGGTTTTTTGGTAACCGGTTCCAAGGCCGTATCCCGGTTCTGAAAAGTGCAGACTGTCGGCTCCGAGGGCAGTGGAGCTGAAGTCACCACAATTTCTGACCTCTTTCCTTTCTTGGATCTAGAATCAATGGAAGATTTGGATGATTTACTGGCTCCATCCTGGTCAGACAATGCCTCAGAAAAGGGGTGCTTAATGATACCCCAACCAATCAATTTCCTCTTCCTTTCAGCTAACACTCTCATGGAAAAAGAATGACATATGTTTCAAGACACTTGCAGATGTACCTCACCCAAGCAGTAAACACACTGCACATGGGCATCTGTGACTGACATTTTCTGTCCATAGTCTGGGCACATTTTAAACCCAGACTTTGGATGCTTTGTCCTTATCTTCAGACATTACACAACTCAAGCACACTGATTAACTAAGAGCTGTTTAAAACTAAGTAACTCACACAAACATACACAGCCCAAAAAGGGGCACTAGCAACTAACTACTACAAACAGTAAATAGAGATCCAAAACGATAGTCCCAAAGGGGATCACTGACTAATTACTAATCCTAAGGCCAAAAGGCCAAAGGCAAGATAGAATACTGAGGAAAGGGGTAAAAACACAGAAAAGAGTACTATTTACTAACTAGTATATTAAAAAAAGTGAAAATATAACTTGCTGAAAGTTGAAAAACTCTCAATAAAGTCTCGAGATCAGTGTCACAGCAAACTAGATCTGAGGTAATTCCAGCAGTGCATTATGGGATAAGCGGTGGGGTCTCAAGCTACCGGAGAATTTTGAGCTTGCTAGTCGGCCGTGTCAGAGCCGAGAATCGGCTCCGAACCCATCAGTGATGAATGAATGGCAAGACTGAACAATTTCACATATATAGTTAATGAGTAGATTTGCTTTGAAACAATAGCTCACAAATCACAACAGTAACAGACAGCACTAATAAAGCAGCGATTCAGGAGAATACTGTCATCAATTTAGTGAGGCTACCAACAAGCAGTAATAAATATGACAAACAGAAAAATGAAGCAGAAAGAGGTATAGTTTTTTTTTTTGTAGAAAGTGAAGAGACAGAAGATAATGAGATAATTCAAGGTTCACAAGCGAAAGGGGTGGGCCTTTACTACGTTCTCACTATAAACAGTAGAATGAGCTGATGTAATGTGACTGGGGGGAGTATCCAGTATCATCTTCATACCAGAGGTGGGCAACTCAAAGCCACTAAGATTTAAGACCACCACAACTGGATGGATGGGTGGGGAAAAAACAGTTGTACAGATTACAGAGATATGTTGTAAAACAAAAGTGCAGAAGACAATTGAAAATAAACACTTATCTTTTTCCAATATCAGAGCAGGCAGAAAGTCAGTCTCTCTGCAGCTTTGAACAGCTTGAGCAAACGTTAAGAGAAACAGACAAATGTAGATTCTGTAAAACAGAACTGGAAACAGTCACACATCTTGTTGCTGGGTGCTAATAGCAGAGAGCCTGTATATTGAAAGGCATAATAATGTGGAAAGACTGTTGTATTAAGGATTTGCAGATATGACAATATTGAAGTAGCTGAGAAGCATTGGAAACACGAGCCAGAAAGCATTATAGAAAATTATTAAGTTTATTTTACATGGAATCACATATCACCAACACTTCAAAAACAGATGTGAGAAAAACAAATATAATAGCCCATGGAAAGAAGACAAAAGTAGCTTTGATCTTTGAAATTGCTACATGCAATGACTACAGTGTCTTACATACAGAGAGACACAGTCATAAAATACCCGGATTTGCAGTCAAAAACAAGGGCAATGTGGAAGAAGGATACCCAGACATCTATAACAGTAGCAGGAGCAACAGGTCTCATAAAAAATAATTTACAGCCTTATTTAGATATGCTACTGATACATCTAACTCCAGATGAATTTATTTAGATATGCTACTGATACATGTAACTCCATATGAATTACAGGAGATCAGTTCTGGGCACATTTCAGGCATCAAAGATTGAAACAATACTAAGTTCATGAACTTTTTAATCATACTTTGACTTACAAATGGGGTCCATTCTCATCATGGTATTAGAAACCCAAAAGACTTTGAGAAATTAAAAAGCGGGAAATCAAAATACTGTGAGATACTTATCAAGAGGTAGCCTTATAGATCTCATCCAAAGGGAATGTGCCCACCTGCATTAACAGAGAAAAATGTACCAGAGAGTGAATGGAATTCGAGGTCTGTATGTAAAAATACATGCATTTTGGTAGTCAAATTAATGCAATAAATTATATTTGGAAGCAAGGTTTTCTTTGGCTGCAGGTCTTAAAGGGAGACTAGGATTGCTGTCAAAACTGTTTGAGAATTCCATGCTCAATTGTCTTGGCCATTTTAAAATATTATGTAAGATTTCTATTTAGAAAAGGAAAATTCAGTCTTTGTCTCCATGCGTGAAGTACCTTGTAAAGAAAAGGAGAGAGTAATAGGCTGATTCAGGTAGAAATTAGAAGCCACTTTTGAAAGAAAAAAATAGTCGTTTGTAAAACATTAAATGCATGCATTGGCTATGCACAAGGCCTACAATGTATTGAAGTACTGGTCAATACAAACAGCTACACAGAAGAGGGGTTTTCATTTTAAAAACCTCAGTAGAACTACTGTTAACAGTTCTCAAGGAAATGCCAGTTTTACGACTAGAAAGTTATTCAGACGCCAAACATGGAAAGGCGCTTGTAAAACTACACATTTCAGAGAGGAAAAGGGCATATATTTAATGTGAGATGTGTATTGCATATAGAATAGAAACTCCTTTGCCAAAGATACCCAAAAGATAATGTAAAATCAAGAGCAGCATTAGCTAAAAGGTAAGTCACAAAACAAAAGTTAGTTCAGCAGCAAAAATACTACTGGCAGAAACATTTTTCCCATCTTCTTTGCTTAAAGATTGTGGACAAAAACAAATAAAATGAAGGCAAAGGGTGGAACTCAGTGATAAGTATTATTCTAACTCAATTAAAAAAAATAATAGAACAACAGATTTTGCATGAACATCCATTTTCAGAACAGTAAAAAGTATGAGACGTTAATGTGTGGCATTACTGATGGACTATAATCCTCAGTGATTTACCAGAAAATTAAAAAAAAGTATGAGGACAGTGCAAATATATGAGGGAAAATCATGGACAGTTGGGAGGAATAAGTGCATAGCTTCCTGAAATGTTGGAAAATGCAGATTACACATTCTACAAAAGGACATAAGCAATCTTGTTTCTTCAAAACCCAAATAAACAATCTGAGGGCTACTGAATTTGTGTGAAGATCTAAGCTTTGCTCCATGGTCAGGCATTGGCAAATTCAGACGTATCCTCTTCTTTTCAGATAACTATATGAGAAGAAGCCTTTGCTGCCTGGATCAGTAGGAGCCATGATGTTACAAACATTTTACCATAATTTTTGCTTCTTTATTATCTCAAATGTTTCACTATCCTTGGCAGCTTGGAATTTTGCGTATTTTGTATATTATTACTTTATATTGCAATACATACAATTACTCACCATTCTTGCTAAAAGACAGAGATCTGAAAACAAAAAATTGAGTGAATGACAACAGTTGTTAAAAGATATCATTCAGATGAGACATTTAACTGAGATCCCATTTACTTGAGTTGGTGGTAGCTTAGGTGGATGTAAAAAGATCACAAAGCACCCATCAAAAAAAAGTAGGGAAGTTCCCCAATGCCCTGGCCAAATTTCTCCTACTAGTTTAAATACTACCTAGGGTCCCCCCTGAAAAGAAGCTAGTAACCTAGTGGGACTAACCTGGTAAACAAGGTATAAATAAATAAATATAAAAATAACCATCACTCCCAGTAAACTAGTTGAAAATGAATGCATGTAAATGGGAAAAATAATGCCCCATGGATTGTTTTGTACCAACACTGCACACCTCTTTAATTTGGAATTTTATCACCTCTCTAATTACTATTTGTGTTTTTTACTGTCTTATCCAGAATATTCTGCAAATTGTTAACAGCTTTACGCTAATATGTCATGCTTGATTGTCTGGTTTCATGTCGCTCTATCAAAGGTGGTTTTGATGAACACAAATACTGTAAACTGAAACTGGTTTGCCAAAACCGCCTTCAGCGAAAAATGAAACAATTTTTTCAGGGGGTCAAGCCCCCCTTGCACCCACCATATGGGGGGGCATTCCACAGACACACAGAATTGTATATACCAACTTCAAGGTCGTACAACAGTGGAGAAAAGAGCAATTGCCACTCTCATCAACGTGTTTTCGGCAAAGTGGCTTCAGTTTCTTTGCATTCACTGAAATTGCCTTCAACAGACTGACATGTTCCTAAATATTTTATTTGAAGACTATAATATGCTAGTAACTACTGTAAATACATACCATATTGGGTATTTACATGATGTAAGTGAATCATTTTAACATTTCCTGATTTGAGTCGATGCTAATTTGGGAGCCACGGTAATCTGAATAACTAGTCCATCTACCTGGTTAACAAACAGTAAACAAGCAAATAAATGCTACATGGTCTTAAATGTAGATGGTCTTAAAAGGAGAAGGAGAAAGTCATTTAAACATTAGACCACATTGTCTATCAAAATTTTACAGCTTCCTTTACTGCCAGCAAAAGGTGGGAGAGATGGTAGCAGAAAAGGGGGGAGAAAAAAGAGAGAGAAAGCTAAATAACATATGTACATACAAATAAATAAATAAAGTAAATAAAACAAGACTCCTGCCTACTGGCAGAGGGGAAACACTCAGCACTGAGTCTCTTCCCTTTTGTCCTGTCTGTTAAAAGTGTGGAAATAACTTGCTGCAGTTTACAAATATGGAATTACTCAACCATCCCATCTCCACCCTACTTACTGTGAGAAATTTAGAGTACTAAATCTCTTCTTTATCAAAGCTGTATTATAATAAAATTAATTAAAAATTCAGGATTATGCCTGCACATCTCCCCAGTGTCGTTATGAACTGAGACATCCATCATGCTTCACTAAAAAACAAGCTACAGGTCTGAATCTATATACTGCTAATAAGTATCATGTGTACACTTCTCAAGCCTACACTGTCCTGACACTTGTATTACCATCACAGGATAGTACAATGGGTAAGATCCAATAACTCATCCTTTCTGCGTGGGTGGGTGGGTGGGTGGGGGGCTAAACACTCCGTATTCCCAGATATGGATGCTCAGTCTCCACATCTATAATTTCTAAATATACTAAACCTAGGTCAAAGCACCTTATAGAAAATGAAATAAATGGGGTTCCTGTTTCTGCAGGTTGGTGCAGCTGGGAAGTAGTAAATTCAGAGACTAGGAGGGAAGGGGCACAGCAAAAATAGTTCTAGATATGTCCATTTTGTTTTTGCAGTGGATAACTGAGGTAGTTTGGAAAGTATGATCAGTTCATTATTGGTGTTGTGAAGTAGACCATTGTCTATTAGTTCTGTTTGTGCTTCTGCTCAGATTAAGTTAAGTTGTAAAGCTACATAAAATATATGCAGCTCTTCTGTGAATTTAATGATATATTAGTAAGTACATACATGGCGAGAAGGGATAGGTCCAACTTCATGTTTCCACATATTAATGTAATTCCAAAGGTATGCATTTCAACAGTATTAAAAACAATGGCATAGAGTTATCATCATAGCCACAAAAAAACTGAAATGGCATATTAAAGTTGTAAGAATTCAGTTGCTTTATGACAGAGAAACAAACTTTACATGACATAAGGGATTACTTTCCATACAAGTTTCCTAAATCAATGACAAAACAGAAAAGGACTGCCATTTTTTAAATATTACCAAATGTACTTTAACAATTTAGCATAGCTTTTAAGTCAAATTGTAAGACTTGTGATTGTTTTACTACAATAACCTAGATGACTTGTAGATAATTGCAGATACTTTAGTGTGGGTTGCCAGAAAAATGCATATAGAATGGGAACTCCTTTGCTAAAGATGTTCAAAACACAATGTAAATCAACAACATTAACTAAAAGGAGAGCTACAATCACATTTCATCATCATATGCTAACCATTTCCTCCGAAATTAACCTTGGCAATATGAACGATTTTTAGTATTTACAGTTACACAGAGTACATGATAGTCAATTCAACTGGAATCTGTCATGGTAATAAGAAAGATTTTCCATGTTGCATATGTTTACTGACTACTTGGCAAGCATTTCCTCAAAGCCAAAACCAGAATAGCTCAACACTTGCACCACACCCATGTTAACACATAGCCCTCCAGAACACACACCAGCACTGCCTTCACATAAAAACACAAACTACACACCCACCTTCGCGGAGGCTCTCAATAAAAATCTACCCAAGCAGCAGAGACCTCCAAGACAGAAACGCACTCAACCGCCACAAAACAACACTAATCACAAGACACACAACTTTCCTAAACAGTGTGCCACTCAACCAAAGCCTCTAAAGCAAAACAGTATATCCAACACACTAGTCATAGATGACTCAATAGTGAAGTACACTGATGTCCCACTCACTAGGTTGAACAAGGAGAAAATAACAGTCAGCTGCCTGTCAGGTGCCAGGATCCGTCACATAACGCATGCACTCAGGTCCCTCAACAAAAGGTACAAATATGACTCTGTCATTATACATGTTGGTGAGAATTATCAGAGACGTACCTCCCTGGACTATAAGAAAAGAGACATGGTGGAGCTCTCAGATTATGTAGCCCAGGTGGGTATGACCCTAGCCCTGAGCAGCATCCTACCATCACCCAGAATGATACCACAGTTTGTTTTGTTTTACTTTCGGCTTTTCCCAGTTAGGGGTCGCCACAACAGAACTCCGGTCTGCTAATGATTAGTAGTCGATTTTTATGGTGCCAAGGTGCCAGCCCGATACCCAACCTTCAACGAAGGCATGCCTATTCACGCATGTCTTTTGAATGACACTCGACCGCGGGGAGGACATGCAGACTCCACACAGAAGGCACTCCAGCCAAGAATCAAACAGGAGAGCCTCTTGCTGTGAGGCGATAACGCTACCGCTGCACCACTGCGGCTTAAAGAGAATGATACCACAGTACAAGCAGAAAATGATTGATTTCAAGAATTGGCTAAGTTTCTGGTGTCATTCTAAGATGATCCAGTATCTGTCTGCCTGGGATGACATGATTGACAGACCTCGATGCTTTGCCAGAGATGGCCTGCATCTGTCACCCCTGGGCTTCCAGATAATGGCCAAGGCTTTTGCCACTCATATAGTGCCTTTATAAGGTTGTATTCCAAAGACCAAATTGCCACTGTAACAGCTACAAACAAATGAAATCTGAGGGTCATGCTGCTCAGTGCTAGACGTCTAAATCTCAAAATGCACTACTCACTTGAAGCAATCCTTAAAATGGAGAACATCAACATTTGTGCTGCACCCCTGCACTACCAGGCTATAACTCATTCCACACCATTCGGCCCCAGAACTTGGACCGAAGCTCCAAAGGTGGTGATGTTTCCATATTCATAAAGGATGCGCACACCTCCAGACTGGTAGCCCAACATAATCTATCAGAGATACTTCAGGTGCAGCTAACACTGGGTAAGACAGCGATTCAGGTCGGAACCTGCCATAGGTCCCCACTATGTCCCAAGACTCACACTCCACGTTCCTAAGCATGCTGGAGAATATTAGGGTCCAACCTAACACTCTCTTACTAGGTGACTTCAACTACCCCCTCCATTATCTGGGAAAACTACTCATGTACCAATACACTTGCCCAACATTTCCTGGAGTTCATCATTTCCAATGCCCTGGACCAGCTCATTCTTACCCCTACTAGAGGTAACAACATCCTTGAGCTGGTCATTACTAACATGGGTAACTTGTTCTACACCAATAGTCAGCTCCTCCCTGGTTAGATCTGACCACAAACTAATCACCTTGGAAATCCACACCCCCCGCAAAGGTAATCATCATGAAAAACTTCTCCAACGCTAACTTTGGGTTCTTAAAAACAGAGGTGGCAAACTTCACAGCACCCATGCAAATGGAGAATAGTTGTGTGACCGCAGAATCATACACCAATGCATTGTACAAACACATACACAAATGCATGGATCTCGCCATACCCAATAGAACCAAGAAACTCTCCTCCAAAAAAGGAAGCCAATCTGGTGGTCCCCTGCCATAAACAAACTCTACAACAGAAGGAGGAAGCTGATGTGGAATAAGGTGAAGTCCCAAGACTGGAAAAACTCCCTTATCAGCCTCAACAAAAAGTTGAGATCCCTCATCAAATCCTCTAAAGCTAGCTAGGAAAACAGAATAGTAGCAGATATTAAAGGAAACCACAAATCCTACTATAGTTATGTAAAGAATCTCTACAGCAATACCCATATTTGCTCTGAGCTACTGCAGAATGGTACCTCCTATACCGAGCCAATAGATTCAGTGCCAACTTTACCCCTCCCCCCAAAGGACCAATCACAATACCAGTAGATTGCCGGGCACCCAGCATTACTGCTGCACAGGTTAAAACAGCACTGTCCAAGGCCAAGAATACAGCTTATATGGGACCTGGCAATATCCCTGGCTGTGTTCTACATGAACTACAGAGTGAACTTGCATTTCATCTGTGTGCCCTGTTCAATCACAGCCTCACCTCAGGCTTTGTCCCTACTGAATGGCACACTGCTACAGTCATCCCTTTCCACAAAGAAGGAGTAACTACAGACCCTGGGAACTATCACCCCATTAGCCTGAGGAGCCTGACATGCAAAGCTATGGAACGCATCATCATGGACCTGATAAACAAGGATATAGGGAATCTCCAAACTCAGGATCCCACACAGTTTGGTTTTGTGAACGGTAAATCATGCCTGCTCAACTTGGTCGACTTCTTTTCATCAGTCTGTCACCAGAGCTGTGGATGAAGGCAAGGTGGTTCATACAACCTACCTTGATCTGGCCAAGGCTTTTGATACCATTCCCTACTCAGGAATCATAGAAAAACACACTAAGCTAGGCATAAACCCCTATATCACTAGGTGGGTTGCAAACTGGCTCACAGATAGAACCCACAGTGTGAAAATAGCTGACTCCAAGTCATACTGCCGACTAGTCACGAGTGGAGTCCCATCGGGTTCAGTCCCGAGTCCTCTCCTATTTGGTATCTACTTTTCTGAAGTCCAGGCCAACATGAAGGGACTCTGGCTGACAAAGTTTGCAGATGATTGCAAGTTGGAAGCTATTATTAACTCCACAACTGATGTTGACATCTTACAGAATGGCCTCATTGAGACCGACGACTGGTGTCAGAACCATGGCCTTAAGCACAATGCCAAAAAATGTGTCGTCATCCCCTTTGGGAAAACCCTGGTTTCCATGAATAACCACATTATGGTAGTCCACTGAACACAGAAGGCATTATAAGAGATCTGGGAACACAGGTTGACAGCAGCCTCTCTTTTGATCACCACATTGCCATTGTGGTCAGAAAGTCCTTCTATGTGGTACATCTCATTACTAAGGGTTTTGCATCCAGGAAGAAAGAGGTCATTGTCTCATTAGGCCAATCATTGAGTACTATGCCCCATTTGGCATGTACCTCACTAAACACCTGCAACAACTGGAGAGGCCACAAAAATACCTCCCAAAGAGGATTCTAGGCCTTAAACACTTGTCTTATATGGACAGACTCAAAAAACTCCAACTATTCACTGTCTCGTATCGCCTACTTGACTTACAAAGCTATGTCTGACCCAGCACTGTTAGAAATGCTACATCTAAAGAAATTCCAATCCCTCCACACTACACGCTCCAGAGACCTCAACCTCATTACCACAATTAACAGAACATGCTGGAGGGACAGGTTCATAACCCAGAGACTGCCCATGCTATGGAACAGACTTCCCATACATGTCAAGCAGAGCACCTCGCTGACCCTCTTCAAGAGAAATCTTGATGAGTGGATGGGAAACAGAAAATTCACCCTGGGGATAACTCCAGTGGCTCTACTCGTCAGAAGCACTGGAAACTAAGGTCGGGGTGACACCATGCCAGGGTAATCCTATGGCTAGGCTTGTAAAGGCCCCAGGGCCATTAGCCTAGTACACAGCTATGAACCTATATGGAATTGTTGTAAGAGAATATTTAAACTTACAGCTATCACCTGCAATTTTTAGTAAATAAAATTAATGCATAAACAAGGAATCAGGCTAACATGCATGCTGGAGAGTACCTCGGGATGACTTATGGATATCTTTCTGAATCAGAAAGATAGCAATAAGCTGGCTCGTGCAGTCAGCGATAGTTGCTGAAATGTATATGCATGGCAGTTATAAACGTAATAACGACTTATACTGCTTACAAACGGGGAAACTCATTTCAGCATTCTCCCTATTTTTTTACTTCCTCTGCAGTTCACAGCAGGTACTGGTGAAGGCTGAGTGTAGAATACAGATCAAGAAGGTCCTGAAATGGTAGGTAAGACAATGAACTGGGCAGCAAAATAAACAGATCAGGTTAATAGCATTATCCACACCTGATGACATATAATGCCCAGCATTTCTTGCTGTTATTGTAGCAGTAAGCAGTAGAGTGTACAACATGTCATTGAGTCTGGACACGGCTACTAGAAATAAATGTGAGAATAAATGCAGCAGGGATGAGTCAGTCAAGATTTGGAGAACAGTAGTGGTAATGCCATTTACTTGCACAGGTTGTCTTCTACGTCGTTTTATTTTTAATATCAGAATGAAAAGCAAAACAAGTTAAACACCCATTGCCAAGGGAGCCCGCAGGATTTTTTTCAGTGGGGTACAAACTCAAAGCTCTGCCCACACAGCCCCACCCCCTCTGCCCACATAGCCCCACCCAGCCATTCCAGTGTCCCATTACTTGGCTATTTCTCCCCATTTGTCATAGACACTGTTCAAATCTCTCAGTGTGCATACTTTTTTATGCTTTACTTCTACAATGATTCCAGATATTTGGATTTTATTTACAACTTTTATTTCAAATTTTATAGCACAAACACTGATAGACATTAACTAAACCTAAACAAAGCAATAGTCTTACAATGAAAACAGACTTAGCATTAAAACTTTACCTTTGAAACCCACATTCATTGAAACCCACATTCAAAGAAAATGCATCTGGCCAGAGGCAGGTTACGTTTACCTTTAGGCTGTTTTCAAATCAAGCTCCTTGCACACATTTTTAGAACCATGCAAAAGTTCTTTGATTCACCTGCCTGGCTATTAATTATACTATATAATAATTGAATTATATCCCTTGTATAATACAGCACCAATTGTTAGAGTGCGTTTTAAATTTATAGTTCTGAACATTTTTCCTTTAAGCAATGAACAAATCATATGAACCAGTAATGACAACCTGCCCAATTCAAAAATTTCAACCATAAAGGGCCACTCAAACTTGTCATACAATCCACCAATATCAATCAATATGCAGGATCTCTGCAGAAGTAAACGTCATCTGAATAAATTCCACATTAAAGAGATCTGAAACCAGTGAAGAGGTTGTTGCTAGAAACTTTATATTTCAGTGTTTCATTTACAAATTCAGTGCCTGTTGCCCTTGAAGTAATAAATTGCCTATGTTACATTAAAAGAAATGGTAAGTTGGTATATTGCAATAGGGAATGGGTGGCAGGCTGAAAAACAGGTTCTTAGTTATTAGGTGTCTCATCCAAAGGAGGATATACTAAGAAATGCAGTACCATACCCCCCTTAAAATACAAATGTACATGCTGTATGAATAGAACCTACAGCCCTTTGCATCAAGATGCAAGTATGCTACCTGCTGTGCTAACACTGCTTTAAAATTCTGTACCACAATAATGATGCCATCTGATAAACAAAACAGTTGCACATTTTAAGCAGACAGCATGAGCAGCAGTAACCTTTGCTTCCCTTGAAGCTCACAATTCCTTGAAAATGCACTTGAAAATAAATTCCACCTGTTAGATCTAACTAGGGCATTTCTCTCTCTCTGACTCTGTCACACACACACACACACACACACACACACACACACACACACACACACACACACACACACACACACACACACACACACACACACACACACACACACACACCTCAACTTCTTAGTGCAAGAAATACATAAACAGATTTTTTTCAACATTACAACAACTGTAAACTCTGTATGACCATGGTGTTTGTTTTTGACAAAAAGGTATAAAGGAACTCATGGCTATGTATACAGTTGAATCTCTCTGTACTGAAGTACTCCCTACCATGATGCTGCTTTAATAAACAGTGTGTTTGCATTCAGAAGCTTTTACAGTTTTTATACTGAATTTTATAGCTACATGAATTAGAAAATAACCAATTTCCTTTTCAGAACCTAAGCTAAAAAGTCCACACCTTACAAGCACTGTTTCCCCTGGAAAACATCTATATATGCATCATCACAGAGACCTAGTTCAAGACCGATGACAGCACTCCTTTAATGCAGGATTTCAATACCTGCCACAAGTTCAGGCCTATCACCCGAGATGAAAAGGTGATGGTGCCTACATATTTTTAAAGAACATTTCATCTCCAGACTTTGTAGGTGAGATAATGACGTGGAATTCCTCTGCATCCAACTTAGCATTAACAAAACTCCTTACTAAGTCATACCTAACTATAGGTCCCCTCTATGTACCCCATCAGTCCATATCTCCTACCTAACTAATATGGTGTCCCTATGCATTAAGCCAACACCATTATTCTAGGAGACTTCAATCACGTTTTTCTTCCAAAATTGCCATTTTGAGGAGGGATATTAGGGGAAGAGCAACATTTTGAGCCAACATTGGGGACAATGGAGAGGTTTGGATATTCCTAATTCTACAAAGCGATTTGCACATACCTCTCAACCTCTTAATGCAGAAAATCTGGACAAGGCCAAATATATTGGGGGAACATACAAACACTACTAAAAATTGCTATTCTATAAACTTAAGACAGTTGACAGAATAACAGGTCTTGCATTAGCATGCATTTTTCTGAAGGTTATGACGTCTGAAACTCAATGTCTGTCATTTAGTGACTTCATTCCTAAATGATTTGCTAGAAAACCACAAACTGTATGAGGAACAAACCAAAACATAAGAAGCAAATATCTATTCATTCTGCAAAAATATGGACAACTGAGAGGTATAGTTCAACCGGGGCTGTCTGAGTTTGCTACCCCCCCCCTCACAAAATCATGGTCGAATGGAGCCTCCCCCCTGCAGCCATTCCAATGTCCCATTCCTTGGTTATTTTGCCCCATTTACCATAAACACTGTAATGTGCATACTGCTTTACTTCTGCGATGATTTAGATTTCATTTGAAAGTTTTATTTTGCATTTTACAGCACAAACCCTAATAGATATCTGTTAAACAAAGAAATGCAGTCTCACAATGAAAATAGACTTAGCATTAAAACTTCTCTGCCCTTGAAACTCACGTACATTGAAACAGCATTGAAACCCACATTCGAAGAAAATACATTTTGCCAGTGGCAGATAAATGTTAACTCTGAGCTGTTTTCAAAATCATAGGCCCCTTGAACATGAAACATACACATGCTCTTTGATGCACCTTCCTGACTGTATTACATTTTATTCCTTGTACAATACAGTACAGTTGTTAGAGGGCATTCTAAATTTATTGTTTTGAACATTTTTCCAGTAAACAATGAAACAAAATGCATACACCAATGACAAAACTGCCCAATTCAGAACATTTCCATCATAAAAAGTCAACTCAACCTTCTATAGTCCACCAGTATCAGTAAATATGCACAATCTCTGAAGTAGTAAAATCCACATTAAAGAAATCTGTAACTAATAAAGAGGTTGCTGCTAGCAAACAACTTTATGTGTCATTGTATCATCTACAAATAAAGTGCCTGTTGCCCTTGAAGAATAAATTGCCTATGTTGCATGCATTAAAAAAATGATAAGCTAGTAATACCGCAATAGGGAATGGATAGCAAACTGATAACAGGTTCATAGTTACTACGTATCTTTGCCAAAAAGGACTGCAGCATCCACCCCCTTTATAACACAGTACAGTATCAGCAATGCATCTACCTACTGTGGGAGTAGAACCCACAGCCTTCAGCATCAAATGCAAGTACACTACCTGTTGTGCTATTAACAATGCAAGCAAACTAAGCATAAGCAGCACTAAACTTTGGTTTCCCTGCAGCTCTCAGCTCCTTGTAAAATTTACTCGACACTCAGCTGTATCTCTGAACTTTGCAGCACAAGAAATCTGGAAAAAGCCAAAATGTATGGGGGGGGGGGGACAAAAGGCCATAAACCAGGGACACATTTTAAACATTGCTTGTATAATGTTGGAAAGTTGCTAGAATAAAGTGCTGCATTACCACCATACATTTCACTGCCACATCTTGAACCCAGGGGACCCTGTGCAAAACAGTCAGAGCAACATACCACTACGCCAAATCAGCTGTTTTGTGAAAGAGGAAGACGGAAACTTAAATGGCTACCATTTAGCGAATTCAGTTCTCGCCACAGCACAGCTGTCAACCTCTTAGCACAAAACACCTGAACAAAGCCAATAATGGGTGAATACAGCCCCCAAATATTCAGTGAATTCAGTTCTCACCATAGCTCTCAACCTCTTAGAAAAAAACACCCGGACAAAGCCAGTAATGGGGGAATATAGCCCCCAAACATATTCAGTGAATTCAGTTCTTAACATAGCTCTCAACCTTAGCACAAAACCTGGATGAAGCCAATAATGGGGGAATACAGTCCCAAAAATAGGGACAAATTTCAAATATCCATCTTATACACTTAGAAAATTGCTAGAATAAAAGCTTTTGTGTTACCATGCACTTTCTGAAGAATATAAAGTCTGATATTCAAATGAGTGTCATTTTTAACATTTGTTAACCAGGAAAGTCTGACTTGGAAGAAAAGCTAATTTTTAGCAGATGCCCAGGGAGAAACACTTCAGACAGACACATGTTTTTGTAAGATGGGAGGAAACAAAAACAGGGAGGTCATACAGACTCCACACAGAAGGTAAGGCACACCAGCCAAGAATCAAACCAGAGAACATGTAGCTGTCAGGCAACAATGCTACCAATGCACTACTAGCTTTGCAAGGACACAAATACAGAAACCACAAATTTTATGAGGAACAAGTATGAGGGAAAAATCTGCAACATTTTTACAAATGGTGGTGGGTAGGGAATTCAAGCTCTTGCCACATGGGCCCAAGGTACAGGGTTCAATACTTATTCTCTACCCACCACTATGTAGCACCTGGAACATTTCACACACACACACACACACACACACACACACACACACACACACACACACACACACACACACACACACACACACACACGCGCGCTTTACTCACTCTGAGAAGTGTCCTGTCTGTTATCTTCAGTGAAGTCTTCCTCTCAGCTAAAGTAAACCCATCAGAAGCTGTCCATTTCAGTTCCCGCTTGCAAACCCAAAACCGTCCGTTTCAGTTCCCGCTCGCAAACCCAAAACCGTCTGTTTCAGTTCCCACTCGCAAACCTGAAAATATGTGCACCGTGCGATGATGTCAGCACGCCCACGGCGCAGATGTGACTGGACTTGAAGGGTGTTCTTAAAGAAGAATGCCCTAAAAAAAATTTTTTTTTAATTAAAAGAAGATTAACTAGTCAGCCGATTCCAGGGGGGTGCAAGTGCACCCCCTTGCACCTGCCTGCGGACGCCCTTGCCCATTGCTATCCACAGTCATAAATAAATGACTGAAATCTGAGCAGACATTTGTGTACTCATGCCTAGCATCACACCTTTAATTGGCAACACTTCTCTAAGTAACTCTATACCCTAACATTTTTTTCTGTGCAATATTGGAATTTATATTTTGTTACATGTTTTATTTTATTCACCATGCACATTATACTAATAATATATTATGTTTGTATGTATATGCACAATGCACTGTTTCACTGCAAAATAAATGGCAGCCGTAGGCTACTGTAATACCGCTTAATATCATTTTCTTAGTTGATAGGCCTTGCAAAGCATTATATCAGACACTGTTGTACATGAATCACGAATTAGGTAATCCAGACCAGCAAACTTATCAAGCAAAAGAAAACGTGATTTTACTTTATGGCTTGTCAACAGCTACAGCTTTCAGCAATATAACATCAAAAGGGAATGCCATAGCTATGCATTCAACAAAATAATGTATATTTAATTTACTCAGATATTTTACATATTTTAATACCGCGGTGGTGTTGCTGCGGTAGCATTGTCGCCTCACAGTAAGACACTGTCCGGTTTGATTCTCAGCTAGAGCATCTTGTGTGTGGAGACATGCGTGAATGGGCGTACCTTCGTTGAAGGTTGTGCGTCAGGGTCTGGCAACTCGGCACGTAAAAATCAACTGCCAATCATTAGCAGACCGGAGTTCCGCTGTGGCGACCCCTAACCGGGAAAAGCCGAAAGACACAACAACTCATATAAAAAAGATACAAATAATATAATTGTGAAAAGCAAGTTGGTGAAATAAAAACTTAAGGGCTGCCTTTCTATAATTATTTTTAGAATAAACTGATGTTCCATATTTTTTTGAGAAATCCATACGTTGTTGTCTATAAAAGACTACTAATTTCTTCATTAAGCATCATGGGAAAAGAGGGCATGTTTTATGATTATGCTAAGTTATGCCAAAGTTAGTGAGCTGTCTGCTACAATGTTTTCTAATATAACATGCAATAAACCTACACAGCTTTAAACAAACATTTTCTACTGAGTTTCTTATTACAAAAATATCACTATATATAAAAAAAATCTTTCTGGCCAACATCATTAAGCCTTGCTTCTTTGAGTAGTTAGTTTGATCCTATCCAATCCACAGTACCAGAGGATGCTGGAAAAGGAAGAGGGAAAAACAGCCACAGTCATGAAGGGAACTAGGATATTGTTTATATTTCTACAGCCTTTCCTCTGTTTTTCATTGAGAGATGTGCAATGCCTTCTATTTCAAGCCAAGTGGAGGTATGTATGCATCCAAACCCCTTGTAATTTTGGCAGCAGATTACAATGAGGCTGGATAGAGGGATCTTAATGTCAAGAACAGTTAGGACATGTTGCTGTTGGATGATCATACTTAGAAGGAAAACTGTGATATTAGCAAAGCAGACAATAAGAAACTCATACCAGTGTCTTATGAGTTGGTAGCATGCTTGGCACACCATCATATGACCAAAGACACAGCAGGATGCTAATCCCATATGCCTTTTACTCTTCAGACAAACAAAGCTGACATAAATGAAATACAATTCAGATATTAAGAGACAATCCCTATAGAAGTTTCTTCCATAATGCAAGTGACACATTATAATAGTGTGTATAGTTTCTGCTTCAAGGACTTTGGTTCCCTCTTGTGTTCAGTCATAGTAATGTTAAGTAGCAGTACTGCAAAAATATTAGCATCAAAACTATGTTACTCTTATTTTACAGCTATAAACTATTTTTTACACAGATAACTTCATCTTCTACCTCTGTTTTCACAAATTATGTGCTGTCCAGTATTGGTCGTCTTCAGTTCATACTTTTGCTTCTAACACCCTAATCTGTATTAATTTAAATGTATTCCATAAAGCATGTTTTTTATAATAAGCATACCTGCAGCTGCAAGGTGTGTTTAAGCCCTTGCTATGACTAAATGCATGAAGTATAATTATTCTGACTAAAACAGAGTTATTCTGCAATATAATAATTTCATGTTCTTACTAGTTATTATGCAATTACTAATGTTCCATTTTTAAGAAAATATCTGATTAAAAAAGTATCAGAATCATTGTTAATGTGTGATCATTGACTACAGGAAATATCATGGTAAGTGTCAACAGCTTCAATATGAATGATGTCCTATGAAGCCTGACTGGCTGACTGTTGCTAGGATTCATGCATCTGCAAACATACATAAGATTGTCATTCATCTCTTTCAGATGATTATCCACTTCATTTCTGTATTATTCAGGTAATGCCCTGTCTGTATTTAGTTATAACGTAGACCTTTGTATCATCATGAGCAATGAAATGATTTTAACAATTAATGATTTTAAGAGGATACATTTCATGATAATTAGAAGAGACTACGTGCAAGACAAGGTTGAAAAGAACTGATCTGTCAGTTTAACCTCACTGGAGGAAAGTGACTGAATAATTGCTGAATACACGAATTTAAGAATATAGTGGATGCCTCTGGGGCACAGGATTCAAGGCAGCACAGATTTAAAACAAGAAGGTTAGCTCAAAATAACAGACTGACTCAAAGCGCTGTCACTGTACTCGGTATCCTATAGACTGCTAAGAGGTGACCTGTGATAAGCATACAAGGCATCCTCCGATGCAATACTGATTGACTTACTGCACATCAGAAAGTCACATGGTATCAGAAATGCTCAGTCTAGGGATCTAAACCTCTTTGTCAAGATCAACATAATAGTTTGAAGGGACAGGTATATCTTGCAGAGGATACTGCTGCTGTGGAACAGACTCCCCATACACATAAAACAAAGTTCACCCTTGTCCATATTCTAGTGCAACTTAGATATATGGATGGGAAACAGAAAATTTACTCCAGGACTGCCCCCTGTAACTACTAATGGACAGAGACAGCTCATAAATGCTTTATCTCATGCATGGGTCCCCTCAAATTATCTATGGTATGATCCCAGTTATTCTCATTACGGGTAATATACAATAGTCGCCATGGGATGGGGAAGGCCAGTCTGCCAAAAAATGGAATAGGTTAATTCAAGCACATAACAGGAAAAATGGCTAGGCTTAAAATGGCCACCAAGAGCAGCTAGACTAACACTTACCTATGAACCTAAAACTACATTTTGAATGGTAACTACAGCATTAGATTTAGGAGTGGTGGTGAAGGTAATGTAGTTAGACTATAGCAAAGCATATGGAATCGTATGACACAAAATTCAGTCAACAAATTAGGTTTGGACTTGCCTTGGAGTACTGTGAGAAAAGTACTAGCCAGACAATTGGAAACAGAGGACTTGTATTAAACAGAATTTGTACAAATGAAACAAATTAACAAGTGGGGTTCTATGGGTGCCATACTGGTACATACTTGTTTATGTCTTCATAATTAGCTTGCTGAAGGAGGAGGAAATGTGAACAACAGATTAATAAAAAAAGTGCATACACAAGAAGGAGACAAAAGGAACGTTCTAAAACCTGACAGCTTATATTCACTGCAAAATATGCAGAGTCGTGCATCTATGGCACAAGAATCTATTTTGTAACGTCACCAGACAGAATTTCATGAAGTGGTGTTACCGACCAAATAATAAATTGTCGCAATATTAATATCATACAATCCTAAAAGATAATCCTTATAGAAAAATAGTATAAACACATGGCATTATTGTGTTAGAAATAACACTGACATCAGAAAACCTTGAAAACAAAGTCATTTTCATCATCTTTTTTATGAGCACAAGCCATCTTCCACCTCATATGGGAGGGTTATGCCTTTCACTGCCTGAAAGCACACTCTTTGACCGCTGAAGATGAATAACCTTGGGGAAAAATGAAAACATGATTTTCAGAAAAATTTATAACTATAATTGTGGCAGTCAGTGAAAGGAGGAATCCATCCCCCCATAAAAGTACAGAGACATTTTCTAACTTTTTCTTATCAGAAGTATATATATCTCATATGTTCAGCTAATTAGTAATCTTTTATCATGCATTTGTCACTGCGAACTTACAATCCTGCATTAGAGCTCCATACTACATTTGTTTTTTGTTTTGTTTTTTTTTTGAAAATAAAGCTACTATTTTGAACCACGACAGAATATTTCATAAGTGTTAAGGAAACAGCATTTTGTTGCAATGACATGTTTGGTTTCATGCTCTTGTGCTTCAAGGTTTATCCTGTGGCACTGATGCTGCATTCAGTATTATTTGGTCTTGTACACTTCCCATTTACAGGTTTGATATTGTGAAGTATTCTCATGAAGAAGAAGAATCAGAAAAAACAAGAATACAACAAAGTAATAAGTAATAGCATAAAAAAGGAAAGTAAAAGGAAGACAGTTATATCAAATGCACTAAAAGTAAGCAAAACATATGTGAATGTAACAGGCAAATTGGGCCAAATACTAGGATGAAAAGGAAGAAGTAACACTAGAAGAAAATGATGTGATATTACCCTACCTGTAGACAGAGGTTGAGACTCCCATCTACAGTAATACGGGCAGTTCTTGCAGATGTAAATAGTACATGATTTGAAGAAGAGGACATAAAAAGACAGGCTAAAATATTTTAACATGTATACTCTTGAAAAAGTAAGGTGGGGCATGATGGAATCTGTTATGTACCTCAAAGAAAGCCAAAGAGTCCAAGTGGGTACTTCATTTAAAAAAAAATAATCGAGGAGAACAAGGGGACAACATTTGAGGATACAAAGAAAGCAGAGGGCTTCAATGTTCTATAGTCAAAGATCAGTCTGCACCTTGGACCTCATAAGAGATCAATATTCTCCATTCTCCATAAAGGTAATAACCAGAAAACTTTTTGATCATATCATAAAACTACCTTATGTTTGAATATCTCACCAGAGATCTCCATCTTCTTCCAATTCTAGACTCAAAAAATGATCTCCCTGTTTTTCACTGATTTGCTTCAAGTTCCACTAAATATTCATTATTCCGTCTACACTTTGCATGTTCAAGAAAATGTATCCTTAATACACATATCAACTCACTGTGTGAGAGGGAATTAGAATTGTAAGTGTGATAAGTTAAATGGTACTGCTGCTACTGCCTCTAAGCTCTATGTTTTCGGGGGGGGGGGTGATTCTAGTCTCCTGGCTACTCTAAATCTTTGGTAAGATACAAAAAAATGTTGCTTCATAGATATGGTGTCAGGTCACAGGTCAAAAAAGCCCTGCTGGTGTTGGTCACCTCTGTTTTTAGGGAGGTAGTTCGAAAGTTCCCTTTACCATGGGTATCCCATCATAATGCTGCCTATTTTAAGACTGATGGAACTTATTCTGTCATAGTCCATGTTGGTGTGAATAACTTGAGACATATCTCTCTGGACTATATGAAGAGAGACATGATTGAGCTCACTGAACATGTGGCCCAGGCAGGTATGTCCCTAGACTCAAGCAGCATCCTACCGTCACCCAGAAGGATGCCTCAATCCAAACAGAAAATGGCTAACAATTGTCTTAGTTTCTGGTGTCATTTCAAGGGGATACAGTACATGACAGCCTGGGAGGACATGACTGACAGATTACGATGCTTTGCCAGAGATGGCCTTCATCTGTCTCCCCTGGGCTTCAGGTTTCTGGCAAATGCTCTTGCCTCCCCCATAGTGCTTTTTTTAAGGCAAAATCATGAGGACAAAATTACTAATGTGAAAAATCCTTCTAAATGAAATTTAAAGGTCATGCTACTAAATGCTAGGAGTGTTAACATGAAACTGCACTCATTGCAAGCATTCCTTGTCCTGGAAGATGCTAACATTTGCGCAGTCACTGAAACCTGGTTCAAAGTTGCGGACAGCACCGCAGCCTTACCAAGTTACTTGTCCTACCATACTTTCAGACCCCAAATGGAGGGCTACAAAGCCAAAGGAGGTGGAGTTTCAATATTTATCAAAGACATGCACACCTCCAGACTGGTCAAACAGTATGACGCACAGGAAACACTCCAGGTGCAGTTAACTTTTGACAAAACACCTATTTAAATCATAGCTAGCTACAGACTCAGGAGGTCCATTCCACCTATCTGGACTTATTTGAATCCATCAAGATTCAACCCTTTACCCTGATCCTAGGCGACTTTAACTACCCAAAACAGCACGCCTCGCACGTACGGCATGCACGGCCAAACCAATCATGAAAAAACACCAAGGGCCAGCATGTATAGTTCCACATTTATTTAAATAGAAAAATAGAAAAAGGACATGTTAATGCCCCAAACGTTGATACTATTCACTCAGACTAGTTTCGGCAACCGCCTTCTTCAGTGAGAAAGAACAAAACATTTCACCAGCAACCCAGTGATCCATTTGTATATACCTCCAGCCAATAAGAATTAAGGTATATTCCATACCTGTACATAAAACATGAGTAGGCTGTCAGGCTGTGAACTGCATATACATGGCCAAAGCTATATAAACCATATGCCATAATGTCTACATGTTAATAATATATAAACATGAGAATGACCAAGTACTAATATAAATGAAAGCATCCACCTCTCAAGGTATACATTATCAGCATAAAAGGAAAGAATTCCTAAAAAATAAAGTTGAAATATAACAACCATACAGAATATGAGGAGACAAAAAGTCAAATGCAAAATATGCTGCATCCATAGTATATAGAAATAAATAAATCATAACAAATGAAATATACTTATCCTAAATAAATAGAGTGGATGTCCTTTAGGATAACTATGTTTGCTAATCATAGATGGTCATTTAGACCTGGTGGAAATAATGCTCCAAGATGTATAATCCAGTATTTTTCTTTATGACTAAGTATACTTTGCCATCCTTGTTGGTTGTGCCTATTACCAGTGATTTTATCTATGATAATGAACATAAATTTGGCAGTGGGGTGTTTAACAGTATGTTGGTATAAAGCATTGGTCAATTTTTTATTGCGGATATCACTTCGATTTTCACCAATCCTTATTCTTAATGATAGTGAGGTTTTGCCCACATAAAAAGCACTGCATTGACAGGTGGCCAAATATATTACCCAACTAGTTGAACAATTGCCAAAGATTCTAACATCATACACCTTACTAGTGTTTGAACTGGTGAATTGTTTGAGCTTGTTCACTTGGCTACATGAAGTGCAGTGGCCACATGGGAAAGTTCCCAAAAGTTCATCCCCTGTTATGGTAAGCTGTTTGTACTTAGCCCCTCCACTTTCTTTCTGTTTGTAGTGCGGGAATAGTGTTCCCAATGATTTACCTTTCCTGTATGAGAATGAGCATTGATTTCCCAGGATCCCCCGAAGGTAATCATTGGCTAGCAAAATGTTCCAGTTATTGTTTAAAACACTCCTAACTATTTGATGATTCTTGCCAAGAGTGGTGATGAACCTAATATTATCCTCCTTAGGACTGTTAGTACTTTAACTACCCACCCATAGAGTGAAAGACCTATTCTAGCCCAAACATGAATGCCCAGAGATTCCTCAACTTCATCAATGCCAATGCATTGGATCAGCTGGTCAACACCCCAACAAGAAGTGAAAATATCCTGGACCTGGTACTAACCAACATGAGTAGCCCCTGTAGCCCCAACAGTGTCATCCTCCTTGATAAGATCCGCAATCATTTCCAAAGTCACCACCTCCCCTGACCCCCCCCCCCCCCCACCAGGGTTGAACAAAAAAACTTTTACAAAGTTGACTACAACCTACTGAGAGCAGGTATAAGCAGCTTCACAGCCACCATCCCTTCGGGTGGAACAAGCACTAATGTCCAAGCCTACACCAAAAAACTATATGAGCACTGATATAGTTGTATGGACTCAGCAATACCGGACAGGACCAAATCTTCCTCCTCAAGGAAGAGTAAATCTGTCTGGTGGATAGCAGCAATAAACAAACTCTATAATAAATGGAAAAAATTGCTGTCCAGGACCAAGAAGGAGCAGGTTCCAAGTTGGAAGCAATCTCTCCTTTGTCTGAGCAATCAAATACGGTCACTGGTGAAATCCTCTAAGGTTAACTTCGAGTCCAAATTGGCCACATCCACTAAGGACAATTAAAAGGCCTTCTTCACATGCATCCATAATCTCAGTGGCAATGCCTAAATCTGCTCTGAATTGGTTGTCAAGAATACCACATACACAAACGTCATAGATATTGCTAACCTGCTGACAGACAATTTCAGTGAAAACTTCACCCCCCCCAGTCCCCCCATCAGTAAATTGTCCAAAATAACACACACCAACTAGTAGAAATGCTCAATTTATTTCAACATGAAACATGTTGAAATAAACTGAGCATTTCTACTAGTTGGTGTGTGTTCTTTTGGAATATTTGCTTTACCTGATGTAGTTTACTACAGTGAGTTCATGTCTTGAGTGCCCCCCATCAGTAAACCAGGGCACCCCCAGCACCTGCCCCCCTCCCCTCATCACCAGGGAGCAGGTCATTAATGCCCTGTCAAAGGCAAAAAATACAGCCTCCATGGGACCCGACAACATCCTTGGCTGTATCCTACATGAACTCAGGCAAGAGCTCTCAGCACCACTAGCCACCCTATTCAACCAAAGCCTGTGCACCGGCTTTATCCCAGCAGAATAGAAGTCAGTCACTGCCATCCCTCTACACAAAGGTGAAGCGTCCACTGACCCAGGCAATTATAGGCCCTTCAGCCTAACTCACTTGATCTGCAAGGCCATGGAACACATTATCATGGACCTTATAAACAAGGGCACTCGCAACCTCCAAATGCTTGATCCCACACAGTTTCGTTTTGTCAAAGGAGAGCATGCATGTTAAACTTGGTCACCTTCGTCAAAACAGTCACCAAAGCCATGGATGAGGGGAAGAGGGTGCACACTGCCTACCTTGACCTTGCCAAAGCCTTAGACACTATTCCTCACTTGGGCATAATAGATAAACTCTCCCACCTAAACATCTAGCCGTACATTACCAGATGGGTAACTAACTGGTTCACTATTAGAACCCACTCAGTCACATCTAGTAGTAGACCCGTAACAAGCAATGTACTCCAAGGTTTGGAATTGGGGTCTCTACTGTTTGGGATATACTTTTCTGAGCTGCAAGCCAAAACCAGTGTTCTGTGGCTAACAAAGTTTGCAGATGACTGCAAGCTGGGCACTGTCATAAATTCTTCTAGTGATGTGAACATCCTCGAAGAGGGCCTTACCCTAACTAAGAAGCATGGCCTCAAACTGAATGCCAACAAATGCATTATCCCCTTTGGGGAAAATTATGTCCCCAAAAATTATCACATTAATAAGAATGTACTAAGCACACAATCAGTGATGAGGGACTTGGGCTCCCAGGTTGAGAGCAACCGGACTTTTGACCACCACATTGCCTCTGTTGTACGGAAGGCTTTCCACATGGCCCACTTCATAAGTAAGGGTATTTAATTCAGGAACAATGAGGTCATAACATCCCTGTACTACTCCCTTATCAGACCCATTATCAAGTACAATGCCCCCTTCAGCATGTACCTTGCCAAGCACATGCAGCAGTTGGAGAGACCACAGAGGTTCCTTACCAGGAAAATCCAGGGTCTCAAACACCTATCCTATGCATATAGGCTAAAACCCCTGTCCCTCTACTCAGTCTCGTACAGACTGCTCAGAGGTTACCTGTGTCTGGCATACAAGGCTGTCTCAGACTCAGCCTAGATGGAGTTCCTGGATAGCCATACATTAAACTCCACTCACGTAACCTGCATGCAAGGCCTCAACCTGGTTTGTGACATTAACAGAACTTGTTGGTTGGATAGATTTGTGTTCCAATGACCCCCCCCCCCCATCTGTGGAATAGACTCCCTCTCCATATCAAGCAGAGTACCTCATTAGTCCTCTTTCAGAGGAACCTGGATGACTGGATGGGAAACAGAAAATATACACCTGAGATCCCACCTTTGCCCTTGCTGGACAGGGAAAACAGGTGCTGACTTTGTGGGAACATGGGTGAAATATTTGGCTAGGCTTATAAGGGCACCCGGGCCAATAGCCTAGTATCACCCTATGAAACTAGGAACAGAAACTTAACAGCATACAAAATAGCAAGTTTTTAGTGCCTTTTTGATTCCATTGAAAGGTCCCTTGTGGCACTGGAAACCACCTAAACAGCAGTGAGGGTTTTGCCATCCTGCTCACACTACAACAGTTTTGTTTTCATCTTTTGCCCAAACAAGGAGGTTTTGTCAAAGGGAGCACTGACGAACTAACAAATGCCAACTGAAAGTGGTCCATGAATGCCAGGCATGTCACCTCATGACAGTGCCTGGACCCATCACTGTACAGGCATGTCACCTCATCACAGTGCCTGAACCCATCGCTCTCCAGGCATGTCACCTCATCACAATGCCTGAACCCATCGCTCTCCAGGCATGTCACCTCATCACAGTGCCTGAACCCATCGCTCTCCAGGTATGCCACCTCATCACGGTGCCTGAACCCACCACTCCCCAGGCATGTCACCTCATCACGGTGCCTAAACCCACCATTCTGCAGGCATGTCACCTCATCACAGTGCCTGAACCCATCACTCTGCAGGCATGTCACTTCATCATAGTGCCCGAACCCATGATTCTCCAGGCATGTCACCTCATCACGGTGCCTGAACCTATCACTCTAGCTGGTCCATCCACAGTGTTATGAATCAAATGCATAGATAGCAGAGAGACAGAAGTTTATGTTGCTACTTGGGTCTTCAACTGTATCCTCAGATCACTCTCTGGAGACATGATCGTATGTGTCATTTAATTCAATGCCCTGACTGATAGGATATGGAACACACAAATTAACTTTCCAACTCTATCCATTATCCAAGATTTCCTGTTAGGATGGATAACCTCTGCATCCTCTAGGATGTCCAGCGTGGTGGCAGCAGATACCACTATGGAATCCATAAGAGGTCCTTTACTTCAGTGCTGTCCATCTTTGGGGGTGAACAGCACTCCTAGCAGCATATCAAGTATAGTCTGAGCCCCATCTGGCTCCTTACACACTTGGGGTACACCATATCCACAAGCTTATCTGGGGGTAGCACTACCCAAGTTACTGGGGAAAAGGACTAGTAGGCCCTTCTACAAAATCTCTTCTTCCGGGGAGGTGGGTCTATGGGCCAAGATTCCTTCTGTCTCATCATCTCCAGGATCTTTTCCAAATGTGATGCCTTCAGAAGAAGGATTTGGTGAAACCTACACTTCATCAAGATCTGTGGTGGGGAAGGAAGACTCAAGAGGGAAGTCCTGGTGTTTCCTTTTATACCAACTCTTCCATAGTGGGCTCAGAAGAGAATCATCTGAACTCACCTTGAAAGAAGGCACCCCAAGCAATGATGAATGAACAAAGGATCCAACACCGATGTTTTCTTGGGGTGGAATCAATGGATCCTGTACCTGTCCATGCACAGAACCTGGCTTAGGACTACCATGCATCAACATGTCAGATGAAGCATGTACCATACTGTATTGATACTACTAAAAGGGACATCAATGCCAATTATCGGTTTCAAAGATTCCAGAGCCAAAGTCATCTCAGAAGATTTATGCATCAATGGGTCAAAAGCTGAGCACATCAATGCTGACAACAATCTCGACAGCATCAGAGCTGGAATCAGTATCAGGCTCTCAAGTTGAATATAAAGCATCTGTTGACGTTAAAGGGACTGGCACAGACTTTGGTTCTGATTCCAATACTATTTTCTGTGAAACTTGGGGCTGGAGAAGCACCAGCAGAAAAGTAATGAAGCTCTTTTCTCAAGCCATCCTAGAGACAGAGGGCCTTAGATGACACTGTACTGAAGTTGAGCCTTCACAAAGGCCAACATTATTTTTTCTCAGTCCATGGGTATCAGTCTTTGAAAGGACCTAATAAGAACACAGGGATCAAGACAAAGCAGGTCTGGAGGACAGAAATCTATAAAGCTTGTACTTTAAGGAGAATCTCACAGCTCTTTTCCTCATAGTCAAGTCAGCAGAAATGGATGACTCCTGCTAAGGAGGAGAAGAATACCTAACTGGAGTAGTCACAGATAAGGTGTGGGAAATACAGGTAGAGGTCCTGGGTTCTTTAGCAAGGGATATTTTCTCTAAAATCGAGCCATCCAATTCCTCAGCCCTTCTCTTTTCCTTCTTTTTTTCAGGACAGGCAGTTTTAGATGAAGCTTTATCCTTGTCTGAGATCTCTCCTGGTCCTTTTCCACTACTTTGGAACAAAGAAAGGCCTGCAATGTGAGGAGGACAGCTCTCATCTCCAGGACACTGATATGTGCCTTGGCCTCTTCTGGAAACCATGTGACTTGGACTGTCCTTCCCAGGAATGCCACCTCCCCACTCAAACTGAGATGTGTCTGTATTCACTGTGGCCCTGGGTTGAGGGAGAACAGAAAGACGGCCTGTGTGAAGTTGATTGGAGTGGATCCACCATAGAAGGTAATTCTTGCACACTTGAGTAATTTTGACTGGCAGGAATAATGGGTGCTGGAGAACAGACCATTTACTGGCAAGTGTCCATTCAAGGATTCTCATATAAAACCTGGCAAGCAGTGCAAGGGTGATTGCCGCTGCCATGGATCCCAAGGCTTGATGTATCAGATGAGCCTGAAAGAAGAATTTTGAATTATCTTCTTGACTTGGAATTGAATGTTTTCTACTAGAGACAGAGGAAGAGAAGTTATTTGGGTGGCTGTATTCAGATGAGCAACAATGAATTGCCAATATGAGTTGAGATTTGTTGTAATTAACTGATATTCCCAGACTGCAGCACAGCTGGAGTAAGTAGTCCCTTGCTTGAATCAGTTGATGCATGATTGGAGCAGTTAAAAGCCAATCATTTATGGAAACATTCGGAATCCCAGCAGTCTCAGGTCAGCTGCTATGACTGTTATGCATTTCATGAACACCCTGGGGGTTGTGGTGAGACCAAAGGGCAGTGAGTGCTCTGAACTGATAATGACTCGATCCCAGCCAAACATGTAGGTATCTTTTGGAGTGCCCGTTCATTTTGATGTGATAGTATGCGTCTTGAAGATCTGCTGCATATCCAGTCATCCTTGTGCAGAAATGGCAAAATGAACTGAACCGTGACCAGCCGTAACTTTGTATAATGAACAGATTGATTTATTTTATGGAGATCCAAAATTGGTCTCAAGTCCCCTGTCTTTTTTTTTGGCACCAAAAAGAATTGAATTAATTCCGGTCCCTCTGTGGTCTGGAGGACCTCTTGGATGACTCCTTTTTTTTTTTATGTCTAGAGAAACTGTTTCCCTCTGATTGGGTGGAACACGGGATTTTCTTTTGAAATGATGGAAGGGAGTGGGGAAAAAGGTCTAACAAAATCTCTGGATATTATCCTATGCACCCAGATGGACAGTCATGCCTCCTTTCAGGAGCACTATTAGGATCTGTCGGAGAAAGCAGAATCTCTAGATCCCTGGTTATGTGGACTACTTCTGCCACAGGAATAGCATCTTCCATTTGAGTTCTTCCTTCTGCCCCTGAGGAAGTATCTCCATGTGGGTCTTGAAAGGAACCTTGGGACTTCTTGAACTACATTTTTCTACCACCACATTGGTTCCTAGAAAAGGATCTTTGAGGGTTAGAAAATGTAAGCCCACAGCAGACAGGGTCTTCCCTTCTTGTTCACACCTAGGGAGTGTGTCTTTTTTTGTGGGGTCAAACAATGAGGTTCCGTCTAAGGACGCATTGACGAAAGAAGATTTAAATGGTTCTACCAAATGACATAAGTGCATGCAGGCATGTCTCATAATGGAAATGCCTGAACCCGCCATGTGTGAGATACCTTCAGCAGCATGAACGATTAACCTCACTGATGAATTAAATAAGGATTGAAGGCTAGCCAACTGTTAAACAATGGTATTCCCCTCTTTGGAGGATATGGACCCCGAAAGAGACTTGGTAAGCTCCTTGATCAAATCTCTATGAAGTCTGGTAAAATGTGTCAAGTAATTTATTATTTTATATTTATTTATTTACTAACATTTGATTACTGGGAAAGTCCAACTGGGTAGAAGCCTATTTTCAGCAGAGGCCCAGGGAGAAAGGCTCCAAATTAGTACAAAACATTTCAAGAACAATAATTATACAATTTATTTATTTATTTTATTTATTTTATTTTACATTTGTTGACCGGGATAAATCCGACTGGATATATGTCCATTTTCAGCGGAGGCCCGGGGAGAAAAGCTCCACATGTAGAGTACAATTACATACAAGTTAAGAAGGTACATGTTAATACATTGTTGTAGTAAAAACAAGATAGAGAAAAAAAAGAACATGTCATATAAGTGATTAATATAAAATCTTCAAAAATAAAACAAAAACATCTATAGTTCAAATAATTATAACAAATTAGACATAATATAAAAACATTGGTTAAGAATCGATACAAGGCATATCACCCTCATTTAATATTTAGAGAAATTTCAGACAATTTGTAGAGAAATTTAGAAAAGTTAGTCTAACACAAACAGGAATTGCAATATGAAGTGAGGGAAAAACAGGTTTATAGTATATTTAGAGAGAAAGCCAAGGAAGAGAATTAGATAGCAGTTAGGAAGTAAGTGAAAAAGAGACAGTAAGGAGGCATAAGGACTGAAAAGGTACTGGTTCACATTGAGGGATACAGTTTATCCTGGTTTTGAGCAAGAACAGAGGCAGATTTTAGCTAGGAAGTCTATCAAAGTGGTTTTGAAAGATGGGAGGGAGGATATAGACCTGATGGATACAAGTAAGAGTTCTAGGCCTAAGCAACTTCGTACAAGTACAGACTGTGCCCAGCAGATTTGCCAGGTCTGTAGACAGACAGGAGTTTTTGGTCAGTGGATTGCAATGACTGACTGGGAACATAGTTGTGTAGAGGGTTTTTTTAGTGCTGGAGAGGCAGAGGGATGCTGGATAATTTTATAGGTGGTAAGAATTTGTGTACGTTAGTTGATGTGACAGTTCTAACCAGTTTAGGCTTTTTGGTGCTATACAATGGTGGGTTCTGAAAGGGCCATGTGCTTCAAATTTACCAACTTTGTTACAGTAGTGTTCCGGTTTTAATTTTTGTGAAGCCTGGAGGTTAGTAAGGATAGCAGTGACATAAGGAAGAGTGGGGAAGAGATAAGTAGTGGAATTCATTTCCCTTATGACCCTAATTCATTGACCTTAAAGAGAAGGACATGCTTTCTAAACCTGTCCTGCACCTTAGACTCCCTGTTTGGGGGTGGACAGAGGAACGCTGTTCTGCTAGTTCCTTTCTCATGGCTGCTGCAACAACCATGGCATCAACGGGCATTCCTTTACTCCAGTGTAGATGATGTTTTGAAGGTGCAAAGAGTTTGTCTGGTATCTTGGGAATAGGCTCAACAGTGTCCGGTTCCTTCCACACCCACCAAGAGACAAGTTCTATAAGTTTATCGGTGGATGGAGTTACTCAGGAGGTAGATGGGCCAGATCCAAAAGCCTCCAGAAACACTGATTACTCTTGGGAAGAGTTTCCAGGAGACCAATCACCTCTTTGTTTAAAGAGTTTCAAGATGTCTCCAAAGGAGACATCATCAGGTAGTTATCTGTGGGACCTTTTCCCTTCATCGAAATCAGTATCTTCAGTGACAAACTCTTGTGGGGAGTCTAAGTGCCTCCTCTTGCACGTTCTCTTCCAAGGGACCTCCTCAGTGGGATGTTTCAGGGAGGTATGGGAAGAGATAATGATGTCCTGATGGGTGGATTGGAGGCTAGCTCGGACTGGCTGCCCCTGTGGAACAATAAACATGGCTCAGGACACAAAACCGAATGAGATAAAGAAGTCTGATCTGAGGAAGCCAGGGTCATCTGATCTCTAGGGATAAAGAAGACTCTCTACACTACCTTGAAAGTGGAGTACCTAGGGGAAGCAGAAACCAATGGATCTGACAAAAGACCCTCTTGGATCATCAGCTCCCAATGTCCCATAGGCAACCCACCTAAGGAGGGTATCCAAAACAAAACTAATTAATGCCAGTGCTCTGAGGGGAAGCAATGGCTCTGACAGTTTCGGAGTCAAGTCCAACACCCATCCATGTAATTTGCAGAGTAGCAGGTGGTACTGCTGGATATAAAGGGAGAGATGGGTGTAGACTATCTTTGCATGAAATTTTACCAGAGTTGGGAGGACTGATACTGGACGGAAGTTAGATGCATTTTTTTGGGTTGGTTTGCTTTGGGAAGGGTTTAATTAGAGCAGTTTTCAAACCTGTGGCATGATATTTTGTGAGAGACATAGACTATACATGTGGGTGAGAGGAAGACATAGATGCTCCTGCAGTGATATATGAACAGGGGGTGTATGTTGTCAGATCCAGGAGTGGTGTCAGTGGAAATATTTTCAAGTAGAATAGAGACATCTTTGAGACATATGCATATGAAGTGGAAGAGGAGTATGAATGGTGGCAGGGTGGGCAATGCATTATATGTGAGAGGTGTGGAGCTTATTTATGAGAGATTGCTAAATTATTTAAAGAAATCCTCCGGAGAAAATTTTGCTGCATCATATTGAATGGTGTTTGTAGACAGGGTATCATGAGATTTTCTTACTGTAAGTAGGTTAACTTATTTCCAAAAGTATTTAGGGGAATATAAGAGAGTCATTTGCTTCTTTATTTGGAGATTCCATTTGTGCCTTCTGATGGGCTTCTTGGCTAGGTTATGCAAGACTATAAAAGAGGTGCGGTTGTCAGTTGTAGAGATTTGTTTATATTTTTGCCATGATTCATCCCTTAGAGTCAAAATATGCTTGAGTTCAGTTCAGTGGATAGCCATTAAGTTTTGGTGGGTTGATAAAGCCTGTGGATAAGTGGGAAGAATTTGTCTTGCAGCTGGAGTAGAAAGTTTGTTAGGCCTCCAGCTGCTGTGTTGGGGTCATGTAAGGAAAGTATATGGTTCCAGTTTTGGGCTGTGAGAAAGGTTCAGTGGTGGCAGAATGTTTATGTTGGTGATGGAGTTTGGTATGTTTGTAATAATCAGGTTGAGGGCGGAGTGTTTGGAGGACCTGAGGTTTGGTCTTGTTGGTACTTTTATGAGCTGAAGCACACCTAGGTCTGCCAGGAAAGTACCCATGTCAGATGAAAGAGTGCCAAGATAATTAAGACTGATATCACATAATTATGTCATTATTTTTGGGTCTGTTATTAAGGTTAGTGATGAGTGATTTGAACTTATCTAGGGAAGCAGGAGGTGGTAGATAGGTTGTAGTGATCAGTAGTGGTTTGCCTTTGTGAGCTGGAACTTTTAGGAGAATCCAATTTGGATCAGCATCTGAGGAGGAGTTTCCATGGGCAATGACTTTTGTGTACAAGCTAATTCTGTACAAAATTAGACCGCCTCCATCTGACTGACTGTTCGGTCTGCATCACTGACATACTTGTAGATGGTTATAATGTGCTGGAAGTTGGGGGAGTCTTTTTTGATCTAAGATTCTGTGACTGCTGGAATGTCAGGGTTCTACTGGGAAGTAAGTGCAATGATGTGGTCTAGCTTGTTTCTGATGCTATGTACACTGAGGAGAGCACATGCCAGTGAATGAAGGGAGTAGTTCTGATGTTGAGGAAAGGGAGTTGTTGGGCCTGGGTTGGGTTCAATGTTACTCTTAAGGAGGAGTATAAATATTATACAGGATAGTCTGAATGAGTTATTTGGTGTTTTTAGACAGAGATAAAAATGTTTCTGAGTCTTAGTAATCCTGACAGTAGTGAGCTGGGAAATAGGTTTGGTCTAATTACTGGGGATATGATATCATATGATAGGGTATGATATCTGACATATCATACAGTCACTGCCTAAAAGATTATGACCCTCTCCCGAAAAATCGACCAGGAACATTCCCATACAACAAACAAAAGTGTGGCTACTGTAAAAACCTAAGTAACAATGACCAGTTCACCTGCCCGAATACAAAGAAAACCTTCCACAGCAAATCCTATGGGAACTGCCAGACAGAATGCATAGTGTACCAAGCTCAATGCGCCAATTGCACAGCATTCTATGCTGGAAAAACACTGAACAGATTAAAAACCAGAATAGCCCAACACCTGCATGATATCAAATACCAAAATCCAAACAAAGCTTTAGTCAAGCACCTCAGGGACTCCCATGGACACAATACGTTTCTCTTTCATATCCAGCACAGGGTCGAAAAAGAGGAATTCCAGGGACCAATGAATGATTACTTGGAGAAGCGAGAACTTGAATGACAGATTAGGCTCAATACCAACAGAGCCCCTGGACTGAACTCTCACATATCAACCACCAGCATGCTAAACCTAAGGAAGCTTCACCATCACACCTATTACTGAGAGTAAAAGGGACTGTTTTACCTGATTATTCTCTGAAATCTTGTTTATCACTTCCAAAGGCAATCACTTATGTCTTACTGTAGTTAGAAGTTAAGTCTGACGAAGCAATCTGCAAAAGTGCATGGACTTTTACAATTGAAGAATGATCATGTTTATTTATTTTTTTAATACAAACATGACTTTTTTGACCATGATCTTCAGTTCTACCTTTTACACCCTAGGGAGTCTAATAACAGGATAGTGTATGTAAGACCCGCATATCTTAAACACAGAATGTCCTCGGTGGGTTCATTTGCATATATACCATGAGCCTCTAGCACAGGAGTTTTTAAGGAACCACACACCAAAAACCCTAGACTGGCCATTTTTTTCTTGTAGTTTTGACAGATTTGTTTCATCTGTGTGACTTGTTTTAGATTTTAGGATGGATTCTTACATACACCCTTATGGTAATGGACATTAGCTGGGTTAATGTAAGCTTGCAAATGTAAGTCATTGCTGTAACTAGTCTGCTCACCTAATTTCTGAAAAGATCACAAAATAAAGAAGAATCAAGAGTCACTGTGTCTTTTCTTTGATTGTGCAGGGGAATCTTCTGCAGAATTTTGAAAAATAAAAATCTCTTTTATGATCAATGTTAAGCTCGGAGCTCGACCTGCTGGTTCAATTAGCTTAAAGCTATTCAGACACACATCTAAATTGGTCTGATAGTATCAGTACAAGATACATGCAAGGGAGAGCTTTGGGGTACTGCTCTGATCATAGGAGCTTCCAGATGCTCGAACAAAAAATTTGTGTTAGAGGACTGCAAGAAGCTGCTGCCCACAGGATCCAGCAACAGATCTTCAGACCTATCTTCATGCACAGGGTACCCATGAGCGTACAGAACATAGAAATGCCAAACTAGGAGAGAAAGAATGGAGATAATTAAAGACATTCTACAGCAACCATCCCTTGATGAGGAATCCCAAACAGATGAACATCCTATTGAGGAAGACAAAGAAAGGAGCACATTAAATAAACTGGAGAACATACTTTTTGCCATCAAGCAAATGCAATGGGAAGAAGCCACCTGATGAGCTGTCTCAAAAGAAGAACTGTACCTAAAGAACTTAGGATCCATAAGAAGCTCTACTTCAAATATAAGAATGATACCATCCAGAAAATGTGGGACAAAACACTCACTGAAGCCGGACTTAAATTAGTTGAAATCCTACTAGCCCATAATATATCCCAGCAAGAAAAACCCCATGAGGATCTAAACCATTTAGATTAGAGAATCCACAACTTAAAGGTTAAAACAAAAATTGATCTGATCGTTGAAAAAGTACAAACCCTGGACCACAACCTCAGACAGAAGAAACAGCATAAGCTAGACAGGAACTCCATACAACTGCAAAGGATACTGCACAATTTCCAACAGGACATAAATGCCACCAGGTCATTATGGACATGAGAAACAGACCCAGCAACAATATAAGCACAGCCAGCACCCCACCACCCCTGTATTCCAACAAGAAGGAACCTCCAAACAGGTCACCACTCAGGTTTTTCAGCATGGCTGGGATTCACCCAGACTGGATCCGATGTCCATCACCAAGATTCCGGATGCTCATTTCAGGCCCCAGCAAAGAAGCACATGCTGGCGAACATCTATACCATACAGACCTACCACCCAAGACTCAGCATCACACCCATCAAAAACAATGAAAGCAGAGACAGATCATGGCAAGGAAAAAGGGACCTAAAACATCTCTGGGTCTCTCCGACAGACCTTCCAAACTGAAGCTCAGCCAACAATCACAGCCAGGTGACAAGGTCTGTAATCATGCCAAGAAACAACTTACAAAAATATAGCTCGGCATCCTCAAAAAAGGTTTGACATTCATTCCACACAAAAGAGGGGATATGGTCCAATCTATAATCAACCTAAAATGCTCTGTCAGAAGGTAAACCTGAAAATCTTTTTCCATGATAAAGAAGTCAACCCCATGATAGAAAAGTGGACCCAAGCTAGTAGCGTCTGTGCACCCCCACATCTGAGAATGTCAGCATTTGAATCCAAATGTGAGGCTGAAATAAGAAAAGCACTCACAAAACCACCAAAAAGAAGATTCTTCAACCTCAACTCTATGAAATCAAAGCATTGAAAAATCTCTGCCAGGACAGAATGAGGAAAATTATGAAGACCGACAAAAGTGGTGGCATCCTACTAACTGATACCGATGCCTACAACAGCAAGATCCTTGACATGCTGGACAACATGCATTACGAGAAGTGCCCCATTGAGAAAGTTAGAGATGCCTACACAAAAATGAACAAAGAACTTCTCTTCCTTAGTGAAGAGAGACTGATTAATCAAAGGCTTCTGGACTTTATTACAGTTGAACATCCTAAGCTCCCGAATTTCTTTGGGGTACCAAAGCCTCACAAAAGTTTCCAGGACCCTACTTACAGGCCGGTTATTGCCAGTGGTGGAAGTACTACAGAACCAATCTCCATCTTCTTAGAAGTGCTAATCAAACCACTGACAGAGAGTAACCCCTTGTTCTTGCTCAACACAAGTGACCTGCTTAGAAAAATCAGGAACATCAAGGTCAAAAAATAATCAGTTTTAGTCAAAATTGACATGGAGGCTCTCTATACAGTACTACCCCATGAGTACTGTATAGGGGTACTTACTGAAGTTCTGGAAGCAGCTGGCATGACCCACAGATATGAAAAAAGAAACAGCAAACAGGCTACTGGGAATCCTTTTATGCAATAACTATTTTCAATTCAATAGAAAATGCTTCAGACGAAGAAAAGGGATAACCATTGGCACAGCCATGGCACCCAGCCTGGAAAACACAGCCCTGGGAAAATGGAAGAGGAACCATATCTACAACTCCCTCTAATATAAAGAGCTGTACTGTTACTACAGATATATTGATGATGTATTCATAATTTGGGACAGCACGGAAGAGAAGCTACCACAGTTCTTTGACTACATTGAAAAAGCTACACACTTTCTCAGTTACAACAAAAGCACAGACACTTTTCTGAACTTAACAGTATCCAAATTGACAGAGATGGATGAGCTCACAAAGAACCTCTTTCAAAAACCCACAAGGACCAATCTTTTGCTTCATAGGTCTAGCATGCACCCCTTGTTTACAAAAAATAATGTCATCAAATCCCAGGGCCTATGATTGGCCAGAGTTTCCAAGGAGCTCAGAGAATTTATGGTCATCATCAATCTATCTTGAAAAAGATTTCTTAGAAAGAGGGTGCAGCAAAACCGCATCAAGAACATCCTGGACCCCATCATTGAAAGCAAGCAGCCTGACCCCAAATTCCCCAGCTTGGGACAGCCAAGGAGGAGAAAGAAGAAAGACACCCTTGAGGAACTCAATATAACCTTGACTTTTTCTACTGACTTCTACACATCATTAAGGAAAACTGGACTATTATCAGCAATAAGCCATCAATCAGCAATTTTTTGCCAGACATCCCAAAATTCAGTATTAGGAGAAACCGGAAAATAAAACAAATACTTGAGAAGGGAAGCAAAGATTGTGACCCTCTCCTGAAAATTGACCAGGAACATTCCCATGCAACAAACAAAAGTGCGGGTACTGTAAACACCTAAGTAACAATGACCAGTTCACCTGCCTGAATACAAAGAAAACATTCCACAGCGAGTTCTGTGGGAACTGCAAGACAGAATGCATAGTGTACCAAGCTCAATGCACCAATTGTGCAGCATTCTATGTTGGAAAAAAAAAACAGAATATCCCAACACCTGCATGATATCAAATACCAAAATCCAAATAATGGTTTAGCCAAGCACCTCAGGGAATCCCATGGACACAATAAGTTTCTCTTTCATATATGGACACGATCAAAAAAAAGGAGTTCCAAGGACCAACAAATGATTACTTGGAGAAGCAAGAACTCAAATGGCAGATTAGGCTCAACACCAACGAAGCCCCTGGACTGAACTCTCACATTGTTACAAAGACATGCATCTGGAGCCTTTCTCCCCGGCCTCCACTGAAAATTGGCTTCGTTCCAAGTCGGACTTTTCCGGTTAACAAATGATGAATAAATAAATAAAATATCCATAACCAACATGCTAAACCTATGGACGCTTCACCATCACACCTACTGCTAAGAGTAAAAGGGGCTGTTTTACCTGATTATTCATTGACATTTTGTTTCTCACTTCCAAAGACAGTCACTTAATGCCTTACTGTAGTTAGAAGTTAGGGCTGATGAAGCTATCTGCAAAAGTGCATGGACTTTTACAATTGAAAAATGCTCATGTTTATTTCTTTATTTTTATTTATGCTTTTTAATACAAACATGAATTTTCTGACAATGATCTCCAGTTCAACCTTTTATACCTTTGGGGGTCTAATAACAGGGTAGTGTATGCAAGACCCGCATATCTTAAACACAGAATGTCCTCAGTGTTTTCATTTGCATATATCCATTGACCCTCTAGCACAGGAGTTTTAAGGACCCACACAGTAAAAACCTTAACCTGGCCAGTATTTTCTTGTATTTTTGACAGATTTGTTTGATCTATGTGACTTGTTTCAGCTTGTTAGGAGGGAGTTTTACAGACACTCTTATGGTAATGGACATCAGCTGGGTTAATGTAAGCTTGCAAACCTAATTCTTGATTGTTACTAGTGCACTCACCTAACTTCTGAAAAGTTTGTACAATAAAGTAGAATCTCGTTTGAAGAAGAAGAATCAAGAATTATGGTGTCTTTTTTTTTTTGATTGTACAGGAGAATCTTCTGCAGCATTTTGAAAAATAAAAGTCTCTTAAGATCTATGTTAAGCTCGGAGCTCAACTTGCCGGTTTGATTAGCTTAAAGCTACTCAGACAAGCTTCTATATTGGTTTGGTTGTATCAGTACAAGATACACGCAAGGGACACCCTTGAGGTACTGCCCTAATCACAGGAGCTTCTATGTGCTAGGACAAAAAACTTCTTTGGAAGCTGAACATGCAGTAGCCACTATAGTTTATCAAGCTATAATGTTATCCCACATTAATAACAATAGGTTTCCTAAATGTTTCTCTTCCTCAGGAAATGTGTCTGTAATTAGTCCCAGGGATAAAGCTAGGAAAAGGAAATTAAAAAGAAGGGTCTTGGATAGAAATAGTCATACCCTGAATCTGTCATTACTCATACTTTAGATTTACCTGTAGAGCAACCCATACAAAGTTACAATGGCATTCCAGTCTTTGGTGACTCAGTGCTCAAAGGGCTTTCATACGGTTCACTGATCTATAAACAGAGAGAGAGTGGCAGACTGCATATAGTTTGGCAGTCTTAAATTTATCCAACATCAGGGATTTCCTAAATAGGTTCCTTACTCACTTTTTATACTATGTTAATTAGCTCTGGGGTTAGTAACCTAAATATGGTTCCCCGTTGTCATATGTTCAAGGTCTCAAAAGGCTTTGTAGGTTTTTATACCAACAGCAATACTGAATTATGTTCTAGCAAGTTCTACCCATCCTAAATTGAGAGAATACCAGTATACAAAAGCTAGATAATACAACAACAGGTTGTTTAAGATTTGTTAACATACACAGTTAGATGTTGTGACATACTGGGAAGACATAGCCTCAGATGCTACTATGTTTACTTCTGAAATACTTTCCTTAAGCTTTAAAGGGGGAATTTATGTCCAGAATGATATTCTCAGTGGTTAAATCTTTTTTAAAACTAGCAAAGCAAGATCATATCCATTCTGTAGTGACACAGGACCTTATATAATCACATAAGACTGTTATTCAAATCCCCATAGTCTAAATAAGAAAACAGATGAACTGAAACATGTCTTATCTGAATTCTTTTAAAATTGCCGTAATAAGAGAGCCATGACATTCTACATGTGTATTTACTAGATTACAGTACATTTGAATGTTTACATTCTGAGAGTTCTGGTTGTGGTACAGGAATTTTTATCCATAAAACTATTGATGGTACATAACTTTCCATAAATCAGGTTTTTGGGATACAATAAACTGGGTTCCAGTTACTACTGGTATTATACAGGACTTAGTGTCAGGTCACATTCTTTTCAATATGCATTTTTTGCACTCTCCCAATAACAGGCTTTCAATGGGTATCCAAATATGTGAAAGATATTATAGTAGGGTCTCGAGTTACATCCAGCGAAGACATGAAAATATGAACATGTAGCTGCTGATGTTAACATAGGTTCATAGGTAGGTACAAGGCTATCGGCCCAAGGGCCTAAGTAAGCCTAGCCAACAAGGTTCCCTGGCTTACGCCACCCAAGAAAGTTAATTTCCTGTGCCCCTGTCGAGCAGAGCTACAGAAGTGATCCCTGGGATGTATTTCTTATTTCCCATCCTCTCATCAAGATTTTTCTTGAAGAGTGCTAATGAGGAACTTTGCTTATCATAGATGGGTAGCTTGTTCCAGAGTATAGGAAGTCTCTGGGACAGGAATCTATCCCTCTAGCATGTCCTGTTTATTGTAGTGACAAGGTTTAGGTCCATAGAGCGTGTAGCTCGAAGGGATTGGGATTTCTTAAGGTGCAGCATGTCCAACAGCTCTGGGTTTAACATAGCTTTATATGTTAGGCAGAGATCTCCTCAGAGTAGGTGATATGCTACAGCGTAAAGCTGGAGTATTTTGAGACGGTCAGTGTAGGGCATCTGAGTGAGGCCAGTAATCCTCTTTGTGAGGTACTTCTGTGACCTTTCCAGCTGCTGCAGATATCTTGTGAGGTACATCCCAAAAGGGGAGTTGTACTTTATAATGGGTCTAATGAGTGCCGAGTAGAGGGGAACAATGACTTTTTTTTTTCCTGGATGAGAACCCTTTTGTGATGAGGTGTGCCACATAGAAGGATTTCCTGACTACTGTGGTGATGTGATTATCAAAGGAGAGACTACTGTCCACCTGTGTCCCAAGGTCTCTTATCACACATTCAGCGTTAAGTAGACTGTCATTTATGTGGTAGTTCATGGGAACAGAGTTTTTACCAAAGGGGATGACAATGCACTTTTTGGCATTGAGCTTGAAGCCATGCCTCTGACACCAGGCATCTGTCTCAGTGAGGCCCTTCTGTAGGATGTCCACATCATTTGGAGACTCAACTATGGCTCTTAGTTTGCAGTCATCTGCGAACTTCATTAGCCAGAGGCCTTCTGTGTTAGCCTGTACTTCTGTGAAGTAGATACCAAACAGGAGAGGTCCCAGCACTGAACCCTGTGGTACTCCACTTGTCACTAGTTTGAAGTCAGATTTGGAGTCTGCAACTTTTACAGTGTGGGTTCTGTCAGTGAGCCAGTTGGCAACCCATCTTGTGACGTAGGGATTTATACAGAGTTCAGTGAGTTTAGCTATAATTCCAGAATGGGGGATGGTATCGAAAGCCTTGGCGATGTCAAGATAGGCTGTGTGAACCACCTTACCCTCGTCTACGGCTTTGGTGACTGCCTCAAAGAAGTTGATCAAGTTTAGAAGGCATGATCTGACTTTCACAAACCCGAACTGGGTGGGGACCAGAGTTTGGAGGTTACCAATGTCTTTGTTTACGAGTTCCATGATGATACGTTCCATGGCCTTGCAGACCAGGCTCGTCAGGTTAATAGAGCGATAGTTTAAGGATCAGTGGTGGCTCCCCCTTTGTGAAGTGGGATAACTGTTGCTGTGTGCCATTCAGTGGGCACAAAGCCTGATGTGAGACTATGATTGAACATGGTGCTTAAGTGGGGAGCCAGTTTGTTCTGAAGTTCATGTAAAACGCAGCCTGGGATGTTGTCCGGTCCCATGGATGCTGTGCTTTTGGTTTTAGAGAGTGCAGATTTTACCTGCATAAATGTGATTACAGGGACTCTTCATTCTTCCTCTATAGATATGGGCCCTTTACGGGGAGAGAGAGGGGTAAAGTTAGCACTGAACCTATCTGCCAGGATGTTGGCAATATCAGTTGGTTCTGTAATTTTTGTGCCATTGTGCTGTAACTCAGAGCAGATCTGGGTGTTGCCATAGAGATTCTTCACATAGCTATAGAATGCTTTGTGGTTGCCCTTAGAATCAGTGGCAATTTTATTTTTGTAGCTAGCTTTAGAGGATCATATAAGGGATCTCATCTTCTTACTGAGGCTGACCAGGCAGCTCCTCCACTCATGGGATTTTACTCTCTTTTGCAACAGTTTCTTCCTTCTGTTGTAGAGTTTGTTTATGGCAGGGGACCACCAGAGTGGCTTCCTTTTTTTGGAGGCTAGCGTCTTGGTTCTGTTTAGGATAGCACGATCCATGCACTCGAGTAAGTGCTTATAGACTGCATTTGTGTAGGATTTAGCAGTCATAACTGTATTGTCCATCTGCATGAGTGTCATGAAGTTCGCCACTTCTGTCTTAAGAAGCATGAAGTTGACTTTGGAGAAATTATTTACTATGGTTTCCTTAATGGTGGGTGGGGGCAGGATGCGGATATCTAGGGTAATTAGCTTATGGTCGGATCTAACCAACGAGGAGTGGAACACTGGTCACTCATGTTGGTAATGACTAGGTCTAGGATATTGTTGCCCCTGGTGGGGGTGTGGATAAGTTGATCCAGAGCAAAATTCCAGAAATCATTGAGCAAAGAAGTTGGTACAGGAGTAGTTTCCCAGTTAATGGTGGGGTAGATGAAGTCGTCCATTATTAGGGTGTTTGGTTGAACCCTAATATATTCTAGTACATCAAGAAAAGAGGAGTGGGAATCCTGGGGCCCAGAGTTAGTTGCACTTGGATAACCTCGGATACATTATGCTGAGCAACTAGCCTGGAGGTGTGGATATCCTTAATGAATATGGACACACCTCCGCCTTTGGTGTTTCAGTCCAGGTTACATGGCCGAAAAGTGTGGTATGAGTTTTAGCCTGGTAGTGCAGGGGTGCTCTCTGGAGCCTTGAACCAGGTCTCAGTCACTGCACAGATATCGATGTTCTTCATTTTAAGGAGTGCCTCGAGTGAGTGCATTTTGAGATTTAGACCTAGCATTGAGTAGCATTACTCAGTTTTTGCTTGCCTGTTCCTGAATGGTGGTGAATTTGTCATTTGAACCTTGCCTAAAAAAGGCACGGTATGAAGTTAAAGGATGTGGATTAGAACTTGATACCAATAAGTGTAAGGTACCACTTCCTGGTATTAACGTCTAAACCCAGATCCTTTAACCACATGTTTACCTTATTCAGGTGCATGTTCACAGTTTTCTGCCACACACATCGTCTCAAATAAAGATCAGCACTAGTATCACACTGAATGATACTGCAACTCTTAAAAGTCATAAATTATCTAAGAATTTTTTTATAAATAATAAACTGTTTTTGTTTCAGAGAACATCTTGAAAAGTTAAAACTAAAGTGCTTTACGTTAAGGGTCTGATATTTAAACTTATGGTAACCAGAATGCCACCGACTCTGAATGAGTTGCTTGTGTCTTAAATCAGACTCATTCCTGAATAATAATGTGCCTTTCTTTGTATACAAAAATGTGTCAGTTAAGTTATTGGAAAATGTCCAAAGAAAATTTACCAAAATGATACCTTAGTGTAGTAGCATGGATTATTTTTCTTATTTAAATTCTTTACATCTACACAAAGTAGCATACAGAGACACAAAGTATAGACTGTGCCTGGGATTTAATGCATTACATAAACTCATTTTCACAATTATGTGAGAACAGCAGGCTGCTTAGGGACAGTAATACTTTGTTTTTTTTTGTTTGTTTGTTTTTTACCTACTGCTAAAACTAGCAAGAAACATAGATTCTTGGGTCAAGCTATTTCACTTATGTCAAATAAATATATATTGATAAGTCAGTCCAAATCCTTGTATATATTTAAAAATCAGCTACATTCATGGGTAGACACTAATACTTCTATGACAAATTTATTAGAGTCTGTGTTCTGAGTTGGTCTTTGGGCACAAGCACACATTTTTAAAAGTATGAAACTGTGGTAATGATAAGCTCTAGTCTTGAGTGCTTGATGGCATCACTGTGTGGGGTCAGAAATGTGTGACTGTTGTTGCAGGTTTGTATGTAGCTCAGGGAGCTCTTATGTAGAGGGCAAAGAATGTTTATTATTATCATCATGATTATCATCATTTTTTACATAAACAGTCGAGATACTTCTCAGATATATTAGCTGAACAACACTGCGGAAGAAAAGGGATATCAGTACAGTTACTTCCACCATAGGCAAGTGTTTTTCATCCCATAAGCTACTCCACTACGTACAGTCAATATGCGGTTGGTGTTGCATTTGTGAAATGAGTGGTCATGGTAGGGGGGCTTATGTATGTCGCATCCGTACACAGTACGGCAAGACTTCATGCATACAAGATCATACCTCATTGAGTATCACACTTTATGAATCACACAGAGCTTTGAGCACAATGTTCATTAATCTCATCCAGTAACAGTAGATTTAGCTAGTCTGCCCTTTAACACATTTGACATTCTGTCTCCCCTTTTATCCATATCTTCCTCCTTATTCTTTCTCCACAAGTCCCATATCACTGTGAATGTCTTTGTGGAATTCCTCTACATTGCCTCTTCCAGTGGTCCATTCCAAAGGTCTTCAGCTCTTTGTCTGAAGTACTTTGGGGATGAGTAGCTGGCCATACAGCCTATTTGTGCACCCTCCTCCATTCTGTGTCAGTCCTGTTCAGGATGACACCCTCACTCTACTGATATGATCTTGTATGTTCACATCATGTTCCCCATGCCTCTTCTGGTCCCAAGTGTGAACAGCTTAAGCTTTTTTAATGTGGTCTATCTATTCTCCTTCATTTCACAGATTTTGCTGCTGGATTTCTTCTGGATTACTTCCAGCAACCTGTTATCCATTCCCTTGTATGGGCTCCAGAACTGTGTACAGTAGTCAAGAAGGGCCCTGAAGAGTGAAAAGATTACTTCTTTGTACTTGGCGTCTAGCTCCCCAATGATGGACTCAGTCTGTCTGTTGCTTTCACGGTCTTACCACTCTTTTCCTAGTTGTTTAATTCAGGATTGGTCAACAGTCCCAGATCCTGCTCCTGCTATGCTACAATCAGTTAAACTCTCCAGCTAATGATTCTCACCCAAGTTGCTGCGGTCCATGTGCAGTATTCTGCATATGTTTGTACTGAACATTCTTGGTCTAAATTTCCAAATGCTTCCCCTACATGCACTTACTCATCCTCCACTGAGTCACCTGTCTGTGCCATCAGTGAAGAGTTGATCTTGTTTATTTTTCCCTCAGATACCTCTTGAACAAATACACTGAAGTGTACTAACCAAGACAATCACAGCGCTAGTTCTTGTTGTGGTCCTTCTTACCACAACTCTTTGTGTTCTGCCATTCAGTAATGGAGCAATCCAATGTCTCAGTGTTAAGCTATACCCCTCAGTCCCTCTAGTCTTCCTGTTAGTCTCCTTTGTGAAAGTGAGTTAAAAGGACTTGCTGAAATCCACGTAGACCATATCTACTGTCCAGTAATAAAACTGGATCAGGTTTGACTAATTGCTCCTCCTGTGGCCATGGAATTATCATGGTTGCTGTTCTGCAGCTAACTGCAATCTAGAAATTTTACCAGTGTTCTACTCACAATTCTATCCATGAACTTCCCTGCTACTACAGCTAAGATAGCATGACTCCTATACCCAGAATATTTTCCTGTCATCTCCACCCTTAAGCCCCACACAACGGTCGCATAATTGCTGTCTTCAAGTCCTAATACACTTCTACACTAGCCACTGAGCTGCTGAAAGTCAAAATCAGCCAGTCTTCCAGTACACATGAAAAAATAATGACCGTAGGGGTTGTGATGGTCCCTACTCTGGCCAGTAATAAAGCAGCCTCAATCCTCACCACTGACACCAGTGAGGGAAGGCCACTAGGAACAAAAATGGATACAAACAGTATTTTCAGATGAAGCTATCTGCACAAAGCACAATTTCCTTAAGAGCATACAGGGAGCATGCTCCAGATCTGGGACTGGACTCTCTCTCCCGCTCTCTGTGCAGGCCCCAAATAAGACTCCACACTGACCACTTTAGAGCTCTGTGTCCCTGTTCCAAGTAGCTGACACTTACACTTGGATGGTTGATTTTCATACACACGCACACACCTGAGAAATGCTGGCACAGATTTACCAGCTGTGCCCCCTCTGCCCAAACTAGTCTTAGCCTCTTACAAGGGTACCCGATTATACGGAGTAAGATTAATACTAATATAAATGTTAGAGTTTGACCAATGCACCAAGGCTTTCGGGAGCAGCCACAGTGTCACTTAAATAAGCACTCTTAAGATGTTGAAAGTATTCTCTAAAAGAACAGCCACATGAAAAGTATAGAAATATTTAATAATAAATAATAAAATAGAAAACACAAGAACACTGAATATCAAGTTACAGAAAACACTAGAGTTTCAATCACAAGAAATATGAAAAATAACATGGATAGATTAACACAGATGCAGAAAAACGATACTTAACTAATCTCACTATATTTTCCTGACTGACTAAAGAATTATTGTTCCCTATATAAGTTGCTTACTTCAGCAAGGCAAGATGAGGTGTGAGGTTGTGTGAGATATCTGTGAGTGATCTTTTCTGTCAGGTTCCAAAAAACAAAGTGCTGCTATGTGAGCTCCATCATATCTCTCACTAATATCTAAACAATAATTTCAGTGCTGGTTATAGAATGACAACACATCTGGTCACCTGACTCTGGTACAATAAACACACACAGCTTTGCTAAGATCTGTTGCTGCATCTGAAAGATATAAAACAATTTCAAAAACATCCACCCTTACAGGATAGCAATTGGTTCACCACTAACGATAATACAGTAAGATTCCTAGTCCTAGTTTTCCCAGACATTTTTGTCTCTGGTTGCAATCAGACTTGTAAGATACAATCTTTATGGCCTAAACCAACCTATTTAATTTTCAACATGTTTTTCAAAATTAGCTGGGCTGAGATTAACCTGTTCCCTTCCAGAATTCTCTGATAAACATAATACATTTAATCAATTATAATAATACTGTCTGACATACATGTATCTCTCTCATACCTCCCAACCATCCCGAATTACTCGGTTTTTACCAAGTTTTGGGGTCCAAATGATGGGGTGCCACAACTTCCAAGTAACACCCCACCATTTCCAATTTTTTTCCACTTTTATTTTTACATTTCGCGCTGTTTTGGCTGACGTCATCCCGTGCGTGATGATGTCAGTGCCATCTGTGCTACCAGCCTATCAGAATTAAACTCTACACACATTTCTGGCTGGGCTGTTCAAATGCTGCAAGCGAGCTTCTGTTCAAATGCCAGCTGGGCTGAAATTGCTTTCAGGAAATGTGTTTGTTATGTGGAATGTGCCGTTATGGGCTGAAACTGCTTTCGTTCAAGTCTTCTGTCGGGAAATGTGTTCGAACGGACATAGTTTGGACTGTAAGGTAACGGGCAGACAACTTCAAATGCTGCTGCTTGCTTTCAAACGGAGTGTGTGTGATGTGGGACATGTAGCATCATTGCAAATTAGTGAAAAATATGATGATAAAGCAGACACAATGAAGCACATTCTTTTGATAGTAGTTGGTGAAAAACAATTGTGAAATGTGTGTTATTCCATTTTTGTTATAACAGAGCCCATGCTGTTTACTCTATTCACGGTCACTGAAAGAAAATGCAACCTTTTCTATTCTGTGCTCATCATATTCTCTCAGACTTGTAAATTATGTAACAAGCTGCATCCTCCAATTACTTGAAAACCGGAAGACAGTCATATTATTATATCCAAATTTAGTAGGGTGATAATGCAGTTTACAAATTCATGTTATAACATGCGAATAAACCAATTTTCACAAATTTGAATATAAACTTCAGTGTTTTCACTTGTGTATTATGTGACTCAGTACATCATTCAGTCATAGCAAATTTCCTGGTTTAAAGCTGAAGGACTTTAATGTAACATATCAAAAAGATTATGTAAATAAGCCATGCAGAAATTACTCTAAATAGGTGGCTGAAGACAGATTGTACTAGTACTTTTTGGACAGCAAGGCAGTATCACTTAGTAGCTAGAGTAATATGCTATGAATAAGCTTATCACATCTGGGAAAGGCCTAGGTTTGAATTCTACAACTACTACCTCCACACCATATAACTGCAAATAAATTATTTCCTTCCATTTGGCCATGAAGACAGCTGCATGTGCTCAGGGAACCTTTTCCTCATTATTTTGCAGTAAAAACTGCTATTGGCAAATGAGTAGTATATAATCTTTTATTTTTCCACTTATTCTCTATTTCTCTATATCTGTGTGTGTGTGTGTGTGTGTGTGTGTGTGTGTGTGTGTGTGTGTATGTGTAAGCAGACTTTTATGATGGAAATGTTCTGAATTGGGCAGTTTTGTCATTATTAGTTTATGCATTTTGTTTCATTGCCTATTGGAAAAAATGTTCAAACAATGAATTTAAAATGCGCTCTAACTTAATTCTAACAAGTGTGCTGTATTATACAAGGAATATAATTTAATAAAGTCAGGAAGGTGTATCAAAGAACGCATGTATGCTTCTTGTTTTGTGTGCAAAGGGCCTATGATTTGAAAGCAGCCCAAAGGTAATCTTTAGCCACCACTGGCCAGATGCATTTTCTTTGGATGTGGTGTGGGTTCCAATGCTGTTTCAAAGAATGTGAGTTTCAAGGGCAGAAACATTTTAATGCCAAGTCTATTTTCATTGTGAGACAGTATTGCTTTGTTTATCAGATATTGATTAGTGTTTGTGCATTGTGCTATGAAATGTAAAAATAAAATCAAAATAACCATTATAAAAGTAAATTAGTATGCACACATTAGTGTTTATGGTAAATGGGGTGAAATAGCCAGGTAATGGGACATTGGAATGGCTGCAGGGGGACTCTGGTGCCATATTTTGGTTGTCTGTTCTTCAGTTTGCGTTAGAAAGTTGGTATCCCATAATTCCACTGGAGTGGGTGGGATTACATAATTATGTATGCAAATTTTACATTAATCAGTGTACAGATTTGTATCTATTTTTCATGGGCCTTGTCGAGATTTTTGGTGTTTCCAGGTTGAGAGGTATGATTTCTCTTTGCTGTCCAGCAGGACCCAATGTTGATGCATTTTGAAGACAAGCAACTTTACAAATAAATTTTTAACACAAGCATCTGTACAAATCAGTGTTATAGTTAATTGACATAAAATTCTTTACAAAACTCCAGCTAGCTATGCTGGCACATGTTACTCATGCACTGCCCTACTCTCCTTGGCACAGATGGCACTACCTCATATCATCACAGGCAGCAACTCATCTGGTCCTCATGCTTTATCCTCCTTTAGAGTAGAAAGTAACCTTTGATACCATAATTCAATTTATTATTACTTCCAGTGAAGACATGAAAAGTACGATCATGTACCTGAATAACGTTAACATGTGCTTAAATGATCTGGGTTTGAACTTAAGTACACACACACACACACACACACACACACACACACACATGTATATGTGTTTGTATGTCCATATGTATTAGCCCAACCTACACAATTATCACAAAATATTCTTCAAAATTCCTTATTCAGAGACAAGCATCATCTATGCCAATAATCTCTTTATGATGAAGCAGTTTCAAAGGGAGGCTGTTCAGAAGCAATAATTTCCTGTTTAGTACTGATTCAATATCAGAGATGCTTAAAACTATTTGGATCTTAAAAAGACAAGAAAATGAGATGTTTGAATAATGTGCCTTATTACAATGTCCTGCACTAACTATAAATCAGAACAAATATATCAGATACTATCTATAAATCAGATCAACCCGATCAAGTCATTTTGTAAAGCCTATCAATGTGTATCACAGTATATTCTATAACACAACATACTGTGAAGTGAAAAATTCAACATATTAAACTAAAAAATATGTTTTTTAATGTGTCTTAATAAAATGAAAAGTGATGGACAATGACTTGAACACCTACTACTGTAGGTAGCTGTAGAGCAAATCAACAAATTAACTGTAAATTTACAGAGTTCTTAATGAAGAAAGTTAACAAACTTATCTTAAATAATGCAGCAATGAACAAACTTATCTCATTTGGAGCTGAAGTTGCAGATCAACACATTGTTTCACCTCCGTTGTCAATTTGGTCTTCAGTGTCGGTTATTGTTCTATAACTGTGTACGGGGCAATGGCTAATATTAATGTAATTTTCTATAAAATAATAAATTAAAAACATTTAAATAAGTTACAAAGGGAAAGTTCTCACTGAATGAGATAAAAGTAGTGGAAGCTGACCTTCACCCACAAGCTGAGCAAAAGGCCAAGAATGACAGATAAAACAAATATCATACTAAGGTGGAACTGCTCCCACAGACAGACAATATAATATAATGAAAACTGCAAGGTTACACTCACCAACACTCCTGTGCTTCCAAATAGTTAAAGAGAAAATATATGAAATGCAGGCGTGGTGGCACAGTATGCGTAGAGCGTATCAATCAAGAGCAGTCTGTATAACACACAAATACACTAATACGCTAGCTGCGTACAGATAGAGTTACCAGTTAGTCAGTATCACCGTAAAAAACAAAAGTATACCAAGTACTGTATCAGGCTTCTGTGGAACAATGGCTTGAAAACTCTTCAGCACCTCAAGCGTTCAACGGGACATATCCAAAGTCGTATAACAAAGAAAGCAGGTAAATGCAATGCAAGCTTGTTATTCAACGCCAGTATGCGAGTCAGTGCATACAAAAATAAGCTATCTGCTTGTAGATGGAGTCAGCAGTTAATTCAAATAAAGTACCTGATTCAAGAGCAAAACTTCAGAGGAACAATAGCTTGGAAACCTTCAATGACAAACCAAGTGTTCAACAGAGTATATCCAAGGTAGTTTATTCATATAATAATATTTATATGAATAAACTACCTTGGATATACTCTGTTGAATGCTTGGTTTGTCATTGAAGGTTTCCAAGCTATTGTTCCTCTGAAGTTTTGCTTTAATCAGGTACTATTGAATTAACTGCTGACTCCATCTACAAGCAGATAGCTTATTTTGCATGCACTGACTCGCATACTGGCGTAATAACAAGCCTGCATTGCATTTACCTGCTTTGTTATCGACTTTGATATGTCCCGTTGAACGCTTGAGGTGCTGAAGTTTCAAGCCATTGTTCCACGGAAGCCTGATACAGTACTTGGTATACTTTGTTTTTACGGTGATACTGACTAACTGGTAACTCTATCTGCGCTAGCGTATTAGTGTATTTGTGTGTTATACAGACTGCTCTTGATTGATACGCTCTACGCATACTGTGCCACCACGCCTGCATTTCAAATATAATATAATGACTTGATTATAATGTTAATTAAAATAATCATTTAAAACACCTGGGTTAGAAGGTAAGGCAATCACCTAGAGAAAAAGAATATACTTATACTGCATACTTACATATACTCAATTCACTGATGAAGGGAGGGAGGCCTACCATTCAATGAATGGTTTCTTTGAAATGCAATTTCCTTTGTTTCAATTTCCTAAATTCTGCAGTCCCCAAATACTCTTGCAGGTATACTCTACGATGAACTCACAGTATTGTGAGTATTTTTTTTCCCATTGTAGGGAAAAAAAAATAGCTTCTTGTCCCGACAGCACATAAAATTTTCAGTGTGTGCTTGTTTAAGTGTATGGATTTGTGTGTTAGTCAAAACGTGTACTAAAATGTTGGTATAGAACGCATTCTAATTTACAAAATAACTATCTGTTATGTGAAATGTTTGGAATAAGTTGTGACATACTAACGTATAATGAAGCTGACAAACTGATGGTTTAAACATATAAGCCAAACAGCTTTTCCTCACTCGCATACCCAGTAACTGAGCCTAATGTCAGAACAGGGATGTTTCCCTCAGTGTACAGTTGCAAGATTGTCTTTTTCTGTATTAAATATTTAAAGTGTTTAGTCAAGAGTGCAACAGCTTACATATAAATTGTTGCTCACACTTAAATTAGCAAAGCTAATTTAAGTGTGAGAAACAATATATATGTAAGGTCGAGTGACGTTTAAAGACATGCAGGTAGGTGCGTGCATGAATGGTGTGCCTTCTTTGAAGGTTAGGCATTGGGCTGGCAACTCGGCACCATAAAAAATCCACTGCCAATCATTAGCAGACCGGAGTTCCGGTGTGACGACCTCTAACCGGGAAAAGCCGAAAGATAAAGACTTAAATTAGCAATGCTCATCTAAAGTAAATCTGAACAGACTTATCCAGTCACCCACATTTACTCAATAATTTATACAAAATGGCTCGTTATACACTCCCAACCCAAAAATTAATGGAATGTAAGCTTGTTTTGATATGACACACTATGATGTTGTGGGTTTCACAGCCATATTATAGTGGCACAGGATGTCAACTGTACACACAAGGGCACTGTTTTCTAGTCTTTCAACGTGGATATAATTTGTGATGGATTGACTTAAATATGAAAATAAGAAGTTGACCTTTACTTAGTGGAGCACTGGCAATAAACAAGCCCAATACCTGTACATAAGACAACAGTATAATAAACAAATATTAATTCTCATGATTTGCTTTTGAAATTACCCTTTTTGATGTCATCATTCAAATCAATACAACCAAACATTTTGTCAGAGTAACTAATTATACTACATTAAGCAGCATATTCTTTATGACAACTACCATAAACTTTTGGAAAACTTAAAAAAAAGAAGCATTTCCAAATGCCAAATGTTGACTGTTTTAATGGCTATCTGTCGCAGTATAAAAAAAAGGAGAGAGAGAGCGAGAAAGAGAAGTATGATTTCAAACACAGTCAGTTAAAATTGCTTTCATATGAGACATGCAGTACACAACCTGACTAAAATATCAGCAGAGATGCAATATTGTACACTGCATGTCTTAAGTCTTAAAGAATGCTTTCTGTTTTAAATTCAAAACATAAAAGAATGTATTCCAACTGTTCTGAATTCAAAACAAAAAAAGAGGTGCTTGCTGTTTTGTACTGTAAATCTATTCATTTCTGATTCCACAAAATGAGTATGTCCTTGCTGTTATAGTCACATTCTGTGGGCTACAATGTGGAAAGCATTGATTCAGAAGTAAAGGAAAGATAATAAGAAGTTATGTACCTACCATAACGTTCCATGTTAGTTGTCTTCTTCTCGCCTTCTTTCTTGCTGGATGGGTTCGGAGCCGATCCTTGGCTCCGACTCGGCTTATACCAAAGCTCAAGAGCTATTTTTACCGGCTTGAGGTAACCCTGTATCCCACAATGCTAGGCGCTAACTACCCAGATCTCATTTGATAGCTAACACTATAGCAGTTCTGCCCCAGAACAAAGGAGAGAATGGCATACCCAATAGATAGCCATCCCAAGAAAAGGATAACCACTGGAGACCATAGTGGGGAAAAAAGGAAAGGCTCCGTAGGATCCTATCGGTCTGTCCAAGGTAGGGGGTTGGAGGGCAGGACGCAAGAAGAAGACAACTAACATGGAACGTTATGGTAGGTACATAACTTCTCAATGTTAAGTTGTCAATCTCGCCTTCATTCTTGCTGGATGGGACCGCGTCCCTAGCACCTCAACCCTGGGTGGCTCATTGGAACAGACTCTTGAGGACAGTGGAACCAAAGTTAGCTCGGCTTCTGGAGGCCATGTCCAATTTATAATGAGAAATAAAGGTATGGGGAGAGGCCCATGTGGCTGCCGCACAAATTGAATCTAAGGGCAACCTGTCCTGAAAGGCTATAGACATAGCTAAGGCTCTAGTTGAATGGGTTCTAGGTCTTGAAGGAAGCTTTTGATGCCTCAGTTCATAGATGAAAGTGATGACAGAGGCCAACCACCTAGAAAGGGTTACTTTGGAACCTGGAAGGCCTTTCTTCCCTTCAGCATAAGATAGGAAGAGCTGGTCAGATTTCCTAATTTGTTTGGTTCTATCCAAGTAGTAACGGAGTTGGCGATGAACATCCAAGAAATGCAACTTTTGTTCCGCTCTGTCAGAGTAATTAGGGAAGAAAACTGGGAGATCGATCTGGTTTAGATTTGCCTCAGAAGATATATTGGGTAAAAAGGAGGGGTTAGTTCTGAGGGACACTCTATCTTTATGGAAAACAAGATAAGGAGGACGAACGCAAAGGGCGTGAAGTTCTGAGACTCTCCTCGCAGAGGTTATGACTACTAGAAACAGTTTTCCATGAGATTAACTTCAAGGAACAGGAAGCCGCAGGTTCAAAGGGAGGGAAAATCAAGGAGGTTAAAACTAGATTCAAATCCCACTGCAGTGGGGGATGTCTAACCGGGGGCTTGAGTAAAAAGATACCTTTAAGGAATGCTTTACAAAGTTTATGAGACATAATGGAGGAGTCTGCCAAGCCAACATGAACATTTGAAATGGCCGCTAACTGGACTCTGATAGTGGAGGAAGAAGAACCCGAATGAAAGAGTTCGGCCAAAAAATCTAAGACCGATTGGATAGGAGCCACAAATGGGTCTATGTTCCTAGATTTTGCCCAGAAGGAAAAACGTTTCCATTTACTGGTAGAAGATTTGTGAAGCTAAAATGATGTCACGTACCGAATGGGAGATAAAGGGAAACCTGGCTAAGGTTGGAAGTGGAGCAACCAAGCTGTGAGGTTGAGAGAGGGGAGAGATTGGTGCAGCTTGCCCGACTGATGGGTCAAGAGATCTGGAACTGGGTCCAGATGCCAGGGCTGCTCCAAGAGGTAATGGTGCAGGAACGGAAACCATATTTGTTGAGGCCAGTACGGACCAATGAGGATTATCATGGATCTCAAGGCGGTAGCTTTCTGAATCAACTGAGTGATTAATGGAAAGGGGGGAAAGGCGTACAAGAGACCCCTGGGCCAATCGTGGACTAGAGCGTCTCTGGGAGGGTGGCCAGGAAGAGAGTGAAAAATTCATGGCATTTGCTGTTCTGGGGTGTAGTGAAAAGATGGCAAGGCTGACCCCATTTTTTGAAAATTTCTTCCACTACTGACTGCTTGAGAGACCACTCGTGCAGCATGAGAATGGTTCTGCTCGGCCTGTCCGCTATGACGCTGAACTTCCCGGGGATATGCGTTGCTATCAGAAACCGTTGAGAGGAGATCGCCCACTGCCAAAGTCCGAGTGCTTCTCAGCATAAGGGATAGGACTTGGTTCCGCCCTGCTTGTTGATGTACCACACTATGGACATATTGTCCGTCTGAACTGCAATCGTCCCGATGGGAAGAGAGTCCTGCAGGGCTTGCAACACTAAAAGAACTGCTCTCATCTCTAGGACATTGATGTGCAGGTGGCACTCGAAAGGTTGCCAAGTGCCCTGGACTGTCCTGCCCTGAAAATGCCCCCCCCACCCGATCAGGGAGGCATCTGTTGTCACTGTAGCAACTGGGGGGGGGGGGGCGAAGGGTCTGCCCTGAGACACTTGAAGGGAGACCATCCACCAAGACAGGTGTTTCTTGCATAACTGGGTTATCAAAATGTAGTGTGACATCGGGAGCTGCTGGAAGGACCACTGAGAGAAGAGCATCCATTGCAGGAGTCGCATGTGGAATCGAGCTAAGGGAAGTAACGTAATGGCAGCCGCCATGAGACCTAGAGTCTTCAGTACAAACCTGGCCTTAATTTTGTTGTTCTGAAGCAGGATATGAACATGTTCGCAAATATCTGAGATTCTTTGAGCCGTCAGTTTTGCAGAGAGTTCGGCTGTGTCTAATATGGCGCCTATGAAGGTAATAGACTGACAAGGCAGACTTTTCGAAGTTTATGGAGATACCTAGCTCTTTGCAAATCTGAATTGTGTAATCTCTGGATTGAATAAGTTGACGCCTGGTGGTGGCGGTAAGGAGCCAGTTATCTAGATATGGAAACACCTGAAATCCTTGATGCCTCAGATGAGCCATAACCACTGCCATGCATTTGGTGAACACTCGGGGGGCTGTAGTGAGACCAAAGGGCAGGGCCCTGAACTGGTAGTGACTGGCTCCCAGCCGGAAGCGGAGAAACCTTCTGGAGCGTCTGTGCATTTTGATGTGGTAGTACGCATCCTGAAGGTCTATAGAGCACATCCAATGGTCCTGACCCAAAAAGGGTAGAATGGACTGTAGCGTGACCATCCAGAACTTCGTTCTTTGAACAGACTTGTTCAGTCTGCTGAGATCCAAAATTGGTCTCCAGTCCCCTGTCTTTTTTGGTACTAAAAAGTACTTGGAGTAGATTCCGGATCCTTGTTGGTCTGCTGGGACTGGCTGGATGGCCCTTTTTCTTAGCAGTTTTGAGATTTCTAAGACTGCTTGTTCCCTTAGACCGGGTGGAACATCTGGAAGGGGCCCTGTTTGGCTGTTTTGGGGTGTGGACAAAGGGAATTTTGTAACCCTTGGATATGATCGACCGTACCCATGTGTCTTTGGTAAGGGAAAGCCAGGCTTTTGGGTACAGTGATAATCTTCCCCCAACTGCCTCCGAAGGTGGACAGTCGGGCAGCTTCTCAGGGATGCTGGAAGGGTTGGCCAGAGACAGCTTCTCTGCTACCCTGATTCTGCGGACCCCCTCTGCCCCTGGGGTGGCATCTATTGTTGCCCCCCCCTGCCTCTAGAGGGGAACCTGCCTCGTGCATCCAGCGCGACTCCCTGTGGTTTGTGGAACCACGTTTTTCCACCCTTCTGACCTTTGGGGTATGGTCTGTATGGGGTGGAAAAACGGACTCCCACGGCAGAGAGAGTCTTGCCGTCTTGTTTGCATCTGGACAAAGTATCCTTCACCTGAGGTCCAAACAATGCCAAACCATCAAAGGGAGAGTTGGTGAAGGACACCTTGAAGGGGTCAGCAAAGTTACAAAGCCGCATCCAGGCATGTCGTCTTAAGGCCACACCTGTGCCTGCAGCCCTACTCGCCCCATCTGCTGCATAAGAAATAAGCCGCATGGAGGAGTTAATTGAGTTTAGGGTTGCCAGCTGGGAGTTGATTTTGTCCTGTGACCCCTCAGCTGTTGGATCCTGTAGAGTGTCACCCATTTCTTTGAGCAAGTCTCTTTGAAGGCAGGTGAAATGACATAAGTAATTCAGCGACCGCATGGTACAGGTCACTGAAGAAAACATCCTCTTGCCGTACCTCTCCATGGTCCTAGATTCCTTATTAGGAGGATGGATAGATACCGAAGGATCAGCCAGTTCCTTCTTAGTGGCTGCAGCCACCACCATGGCATCAACAGGGACACCCTTGGTCAAAAACTGTTTATCAGCAGGGGCTGTGATAAATTTTGAAGGCCTCCGCAGGGTTGGTTCCATCGAGTCAGGGGCCGTCCATGCCTTCCTGGCCACCACTTTCATAAGGGGGTCAAAGGGCAGAGACACCCAGGAGGTGGAAGGGTGAGAACCAAACGCCTCTAGGTAGAATGACTCATCCTCGGAAGGATTGAGGGTAGACCAGTTCCCCCTCTGCTTGAGGATCTCAAGGATGTCAGAGAAGGAGACATCCTCAGAGGGGGATCTTGGGGACCCCCCCGACTCATCCAAGTCGGTACCAGATGTGACAGACTCAGGGGAGTCCAGATGCTTCCTCTTACATTTCCTCTTCCGAGGGGGCTCCCCTGACAGATCTGGGGAGGCCTCAGAAGAGGAGGATGCTCCCAATGGGGGCCCCTGAAGCATAGGATCTCTGTGGTCAGGGTCGAGAGGATGAGTAGAGACTGTAGCAGGCACTACAGTGGGAGGAGCTGAGGGAGCCGACCGAGGAACAGGCACAGGGGCCAGCACACTCCTTATGACCTCGAAAGCACCCCTATCAGGCAGAGAAGAAGGTCCCCGCTCCGAATAGATAAGGACCCCTCCCGGCACTGAGAGGGATGGCTCCGAGGCCTATGTCGGAGCCGAACTCACCTGCGCCGAGGCTCCGAGTGGGAGAACGGGGTCGGACAAGGGTCTGATGCCAATCGCCCCCTCAGAGCCAACGAGGGAGTCACGGCATCCGGATCCCTCCAGGGATGGCACTATAGAAGAAATCAGAGCCAACGACAGAGCCGAAATGGGTGGTATCGGCTCCGTGTCGATGGTCCAACTCCGGCTCCGAACTCAGGGGAAGAGTCAGAGGAGGAGGAATCGATGATGGAATGGGGATAGCCAATGTCTGTTGAGAAGGGCTATGAAGCATCTGGGCCAGTGCCTGCGACTTAAGTCTACTAACCACCCTCTCGAGTTCATGGTCCGAAAGCCTGGAAGACCGAGAGGAATGGGACCGGTGACTGCGCTCCGAAAGCAAAGGAGATCTCGGAGCCAAATGGACAGACTCCAAAGAGGGGGACCTGGAGCGCTTACGGGTCAAAGTTGGTTCCGAAAAAACTATTGGAGCCGACTCAGATTTTGAAGCGTCAGCTCCAGCTGAAGCAGAAGTAGCACCACTGGTCGGAGGCTCTAAACTCGGAGCCGAAGATTTAGTGGGCTTAGAAGGCTTGCCCGATGAAGACTTGGCCGGGGAGCCTTCAGGCTTCAATAAGCCACTCAAAATCAATTTGCTTCTGCGTTCCTGCAGGACTCTTGGACTGAATGCATGGCAGACGGAACAAGAGTCCTGCAGGTGCAGAGGGCCTAGGCAATACACACAAGAAGTGTGACCGTCTATCAGAGACATTTTCTGACAGCACGAGTCACACTTCTTGAAGCCTGAGACCTTGGACTCCTTAGACATAATGGTGGAACACACCCAAACAACCACACACACACACACCACAGTAAATAAAAACCTAGTTCAGTCACGACACCACACCAAAGACTAAGACTACAACTAACACAGACTTTAACAAATTTATCCAAAAACTAACTTGGCCCTAAGGCCTAGATATCTAAGGGGAAGGAAGGGCCGAGGGGATAGAAAATAGACCCAAAAGGGGACTATACAAAGCGGGTTACTCTAAGAGGGGACAAGGGGTATAACGAACACTAACCCTGAAATAAAAGGGAAAAAAATCTTACCCAAAAAGCTGGGGTTTTTTTTGAAAAATTACCAGAGCGCTGGCAAAAACGCAACCTCGCAGCTAAGCGGCAAACGAGATCTGGGTAGTTAGCGCCTAGCATTGTGGGATACAGTGTCACCTCGAGCCGGTAAAAATAGCTGTCGAGCTTTGGTATAAGCAGAGTCGGAGCTGAGGATCGGTTCCAAACCCATCCAGCAAGAATGAAGGCGAGATTGACAACTTAACATTGATAGTTCAGCCAGCGATAGGATTGAAGCAGAATGCACTGCATGGTGGTACAGTTCAGTAGCTGCTTTTCTCACTGTGCTTTTATTTTCTTAAATCATACCTTTGCACATTCACTGCAAGCCATAATAATAATAAGGCTGCCATCATTCACAGAACAGAAATGATGAACAGTAAACTGTAAATTGTGAAAAATAAAATCAAAATTAATATTAAATGTTTAGTTCCAACAGACAATCTATAGGAAAACAATTTTTCTGACACATTTTCAAGTTGGCTATGGACTATGAAACTGAAAATTCAAGATTCCTCAAACTCACACCTGCAAATTCAGTTAGCTAAGGAGATGTATTTGTCCATATTCACCTGCACTGTTGTGGGAAGTGGGTTTATGGATTTTGTTCAAGGTGGTGTTTAACTATGTATGCACTTTATTTTAAGTAGAACAGAGATCGGTTGTCCTCTCTGGCATGGGTCTTTGATGTAAAAAGTACCTTTTGCCCACATCCAAGCAGCCAGATATTTGCTGGTAGTAGGTACTAGCCTATTTCCAAGGAAAGTAAGGTCTATTTAGGGGGATATTTTGGCAGGAACTGTTAACAGTTTCTTCTGTTGTGTCATCAAGTATTTTTTTCTGAAGAATGGCAAGTTATTAAGATGTTACAGTGGGTAATGCTGGAAGCTATAAGGAGAAGTAGGTGAGTAATACAGTTTTTTCTCATCAGGACCACTGTTTCCATTTAACTGGGGGATGTTGCAACCCATGGCCTTTCTGGTAAGTTTGCACAGGGGAAGCAAAAACAATGTATGTGGTGACTAGTATGGGTTTTAAACCTGTGTCTCTAGCCAGAAATGCATATGTAATTTAGTGACAGACTCCATAGTTAGAATCAACACAGCAGTTCTGTGTTGAAGAGGGGCTAGAGAAAGGAATGTTCATTTTGACAAGACAAGCTACTTTGCAACTGCTAGCCCTTCCAGCAGTGTGCTGACCAGGCCCTGAGCTGCTCTTATAACTTGTGGTCCTGGGCTTGGTTTGACTTGAACATGATGGGGAAAGGACCTCCTCCTTCCTGGCAGCACAAGTGCAGCGTGCAGGTGACAGTGCTAGGCAGACCTGCAGCTGTTAAAAGTTAATGTAATAGACAGTAAGAGTCACAGCTCAGTCTTTTGCTTTAGTAAAATAAAGAAGGTGCATAACAATCATCAGGGTAGAGCATGCAGGTAAAAAGGGTTAAGGAAAATTGAGATGAGGTAGGCTGTCTCATTACCACAGGGTATTAAAGCTTTGAGCTACAGTTCCTGTGCTACAGAGTGCCTCAGCCCTTATTTGCCTGCAGGGTGATATTGGACAAGTTGCTTAACCAGACAATGCTTCCAGGTCACCCCTGAAAAGCGACTGTGTCCCCCATGGGCCTACCTAATTAACAGATGGGCATCATTTGCTTATTTGATGGGGACGTTGTTGGTATACATTCTCCATCTGCCAAGAGTTTAAGATTTAGGACGGCAGTCACTGAACAGTGACATATAATAGAGATTTCAAACTCCACACCCTTCAGTAAATGCATGCTAATACATTACCTAATTTTCTTGTCGCTTTCTAAGTTTTTGAGCAACAAGTTATAAAATTGTTCATTATCTTGAACCTTTGTGTCACTGTTCATTTTAGCCTGATCCAGTTATTAGTTTAGTGGTTGATAGGTAGGTTAGCAAAAAAAAAAATATATATATATATATATATATATATATATGTGTGTGTGTGTGTGTGTGTGTGTGTGTGTGTGTAGATCTACTTATCTACTTCACATGACTAAAAACTCAAAATACTGAATTTCATTTGACTGCGATCACAATACCTAATTTTCAAAATACTGAAAACTCATTTGACTGAGTCTCATTATACTGAAAGTTACAATGCTGAACTTCAAAATACTGAATTTGCACATTCACTGCACACCTGTGCCTCAGGGTGACATCCATTCAAGTTGCCCCCCCACCTTTGGGGGGAGAGGCTGTCCCCATGAGTGTAGTGGTGAAAACCATCTGATGTTCTAAAGCACATTTTCATACCACCCCTTTGATTCCTGGAATAGGATTTTTGCAGGGTGGAGAAATGAATTCCTACAGCAGACAAGGTTTTACCATCTTGCTCTCTGTTAGTATGAGACTCTCTAACTTTTGGTACAGACAATGTGGAACCATCAAAGGGGGTACTGATAAAGAATAGCTTGAAGCTTTCTGCAAAACTGCATAGCCACATCCAGCATGGTGATGCATGGTACTGCCTGTATGTGCTGGATCACACGTGCATAGCTACATTACATGTAGATTGCAAGGTAGACATTTGGGTGTCCATTGTTTTTTGGAATATCTGAAGGCAAGTTACCTGAGAGGACTTGGAAATCTCCTTGATCAAGTCCTTCTAAAAATGAGTTAACTACACAAGGTACTTCGGCGCTCTGAGTGTAAAGGTCACTAAAATGCATACCCGTTTCCCTAATTTGTCCAATACCACTGACTCACTGTTAGGGGGGATGGACAGAAGAACTGTAGTCATACAGTTCTTTCTTCATGGCTGTTGCTAGTACCATGGCTTCTACTGGAGTCCTTTTGTCCAATGTTTTCTACCATTCAGGGCAACTAAAATCTTGTCGGTTTTTTGGGGGGAATTGACCCTCAGTGCCATAAGATCAGTGAGGGCATCTGGAGGGGAAACCACCCAGGACACAGATGAGTTGCTACAGAAAGCTTTGAGAAACACAGATTCATCTGGGGAAGGAGTTTCAGTGGACCAACTTCCCCTTCTGCTTCATCAATTCCAGGATATCTCCAAAGATGATGTCTTCTGGGGGGGGGTCGGAGTGTTCCTTTGCCCTCACCCAAATCTACATCCTCAGTGACTGACTCAGGAGAGGAGTCTATGTGCTTCTGTTTGCATGTCTGTTTACTTGGAACATGCCGCTGGGGTTCTGGTGGAGACTAGCTTGAGTCAGACTGGGAACTTGAGTACCGAGAAGTCTCAAAACTTATGGGTTCTGACTGTCCCTGGTAATCTGAATGAGAGGTATAAGAAACAGGTTTCACTGGGTGCTAAGATGGATCTGAACCTAGTGCACATGTGCACCTGCCTTCTTGACTCAGCCAAAGTCCTCTCCATGGTCTTGAAAGCTGTTGACATGAATAGAGCCAAAGAGGCATTCCCTCTCTCAATGGAGTCAGGAAGTCTCCCCACTCCAATCTAGGTCGACTCCAAGAAAGACCTTCGATCCGAGCTGTCAAGTGCTGAGACCCAAAGAGGAAGAGATTGCTCTGAGAACCTTAGAGTCATCTTTACCACTAGGAACTCAACACTGATGCTTCAGCTCCAGGTACCTCTCTATCCAACAGTATCAGAGTCAAAAGAGTAGTGGACATAGTCAACACTGAAGTTCCTTGGACTGTCAGAACCAACTGAGGTGCACTGGAAGGGTTTGGACCCATGGGAATCAGTTCTGAAAACGACTAATACTGGAGAAAAATGTGACAGGGTAGATGGGTCTGTACGTGGACATTCCTTTGGGGATAGCACCAAGAGGACTCCCAGTTGGAGTGGTGTCCTCAAGAATTTCCTCATCACTCAGATAACATCCATTTCAGTGAGGCTTCTGGAGGACTGGACTGACCTCAATAATGATGCTATAGATGAAGGTCTGGAAGTGCAAAATGGGTGAGTGGAGCTGAGGGCACACCAGCTACAGAGAAAAGGTAGCCTGAGGAGAGGGAGTTTAGACCTGACTGACTGCTGGATCTGGGGACTTGTTCCTTGACTTTCAGTCTTTTTTTCTTCTAACTACTTTTCCTCAGACCTTCTTTATTTTCTCTATGTTTCTATTAAGAGATCCTTTTCATTTTTTCTTTTCTCTGTCCTGCTGCTGGGAGAAGCTAATGCTAGCCTGGACAAAGCAGACATAACTGAAGCAGAAGACTCTGTCTGTGGGGGAAGCAAGCCTTTTATAATATGTTTTCCCTCCCACCTTGTATAGCTCTAGAACTCAAAGCAGCACAAATGTTACAATATATGCCTGTAAATGAGCAGCCCCTAAGCAGTACACACAAGGGAGTGGGGGTCTTCGGGAGGGATCTTGAGAAGATAAGTTGAACACTTTTTAAAACCTGAAGGTTTGTCTGACATCAGAAACTATCAATAATTCACACCATTAAAATTAATACACAGCAATCAAAAAATACACACACACTTCTATGAAAACTACCAAAAAGCTATTATATCCTAATAATGCTAATAATAACAAAACTAGAGAAATATCTAGGAGCACACCAGAAACACTCAAGTTAACTATGACAAAAAAGTATTAAATCCTTAAACACTAAAGTAGTCTAAACATAATACTTAACACTTCACTGCATTATGCTACAAAACCTAAAGGGTGGAATCACAAGAAAGAAAATATTGAAAAATCTTTCACTTATTATGAACGACTGTGAGAGCTTTCTGGATGTATCAGGCAACAAATGAGATCTGAAGAAAATTAGGTAAAATTAGGGAATTATGGGTAGAGAATGAGTCTGAGCCTTGGATACAAAGCTCTGGAAGAAGGTGCCAAGGTTAGATCTAATCGGATCCAACAATACACAAGTTGAATTGGATGAAAATAGACATGAGACACTATTTTCCATAAAAAACATAAAAAATATACTACCAATAAAGGATAGATAGTGCATTGTCTAAGCACAGTAACACCCTCCATGATGGATGTTTTCGGTAAAATAACCCTGCTCTAGGGATATAAAGGACTTCCACCTGCAGCATCAGGCCTTCTACATCCCTGGGATGGTGTTCTCATTAACACTTACCCAATCAGATATTAATGCTTGCATAATGCATGCAAATCAGCAATGATATTTTGTCTAAAGTTTCATACAACCCTTCATATCTTAGAAACTGTACAATCTAGTGTCACAGTACATTTGTTCAGCCAGGCACAGAATTTTGCATGACATCACAAATTCCTTTCTGAATGGTTGTTTGCTAAGATATTTACAGGAAAAAAAGAAAAAATTCTGATTGTATAACTATAACATTAACAAAATGGAATTTCTCTCAAGATGTATAACTTGCAGTGAAATAGTGACAGTTTTCTTCAACATCTTCTAAATTTCATCTAATGCCATGCAATTGTTTATAAGTAAATCATCACAGACAAATTACTAGGTTAATCGCCCTTGTCAGACATTTTAAGCCTAGTCAATTTCCCTTGGTGAGAATTAGATCTTGAACCTCTTGTTTGTGAGCTAAACACCTCAGCCATTATATGCCAACCCCAACCCCAGACTCTACTTGGTTTTGGAAATAATATATGCATACAGAAATACTGCTAATCTTCATAATTACTAGCAAACCATCAGCAATATTTCAAGCACAGTGGACAGTGCTAACTTATTTTTCTGTCTCCTACCATGACATTTGACATCATGCCCCTCAATAGCATTTTAACTATCTCAGTTACGAAAATATAATTACCAAGTGGTAGTGATTATTATTTCCAATACAGGACATCATAAATAGCAGTTTTTTTTGTCATTTTGTTTGAGAATTTCTTATACTACAGAACACTTTGAAGAAATTCTAAACCTGGTAAATTCCCCATACATTGTGTATAACCTTTCTCTCTCCATGCCGGTTATGCCATAACAGTCTTACCCATTGCCTACCTGTTCTATTAATCACACAGCTACAGTGATTAGATTAGAACTGCAGTTTCTCAATGATTTGGTAACACAGGAGATAGATAAACAGTACCTTGGGACTATCGTAATCAGCATGAATGATTTAGTATCTTGGAGTGTTTCTCGGCAACTGCACAGTGTGTGATTCCATTAGCCTCTTTAATCTATATAATCAAACAAGGGTCTATATCAGAAGATTGAAGTTTCAAAACTTCGAATCTGATATGGTCGACACCATATGATCGAAGCCTTGAAACTTCGAATCTTTTAATGGAGATCTCCGTACAGCACGGAAAAGGAAAATTTCCCTTTTCTGCACTGTAGTGCGATCTTGGACTTGTTATATTTAAGTAGCAGGGGGTGAGGGGGTGCAGGGGGCTTGCCCCCCTGCTTAGAGCATTTAAATGGTTTGTTTTTGTAGGTTGTTGTGTTTTATTACATTTTTGATGTTTCAAGACTTCGATTATATGGTGTCGACCATATCAGATTTGAAGTTTTGAAACTTCGATAATGTAATATAGACCCTCAAACAAGACACCTCATATACTGGAAAACATTCATTTTATACCACAGGGAGAGATTTAGTGCCACAGAGATAAACATATCCTCAAGAGCAGTATAATGACTAAAGGAGTTCAATAGCTCATAAAGACCTCCCTTTTAAACTCATTCATGTAAATGTCTGCCTTTTGTATAGGATTCTAGTAAACACAAACTTACCATAACAGTAAATGTTCTAATAGACCACTGCTACAGAAGCCTAACTTGTACGGGTTATAACCTGCCAAGGATATGACCAGACGGACAGTCTTCAAAGATTCAGGGCATTTTCCATCTGCTCTAACCTTTGTGGGACTCAAGGAGAGATACATAAAAGTAGTGGTTAGGGTGCCAAAGATATCAAACACTTCTAGCTTAAAGAAGGAAGGCTGGAACCCTGAAAGGAAAACAATTCTAGAAAAAGGAGTATGTACAGCCACACTCTGGCAATATACCTAACCCAGCACAAGGAGGTTGGAGGGAGGGGAAAGTTACGGAATAGTGATCTGTCAGAACATCTTCTGTTAAGGTAATTTTACTTACACAAATATACTGTGTCCAGTATTAGATCATTGTTGTAGTAACCCAAGCTTCATTGTTACATTTCCAAAGTTTAGGATTATAGAGGGAGAGGAAGGAATTTAAGAATCTGGTAACCCCTGGAAAACGGTCTTTGCAAAGCCTGTTCTGGACCTGGAAAAGGAAGCCAGTTTGTAATGCTTTGCAAAAGTATGCACAGAGGACCAAGCTGTTGTCTCCAGAATATTTCCAGAGTCCATCCCTTTCTAAAAAAAGACTCATAAGAAGCCAAAGACTTGGTGGCGTGAATCTTGTCCTGGAATTGTCTTATCGGGTATAAAAAAGGTAACAGCATGAGACAAACCATTTGACACAGATTGTCCTTTTTTCTTACATTCATAAGAAGTGAATAATTGATCAGAGTTTCTGAAAGTTTTAGTTACGTTAAGATGATATCAGTCAGAGCTGTCTGTGGACATCCAAAATATGGATGATCCTTTCTCCCATGTTTTTACATTCTAGAAAGAAGACAGGTAGATTGATAGGTTGGCTCAAAGTAAACTGGGATAACACTTTAGGCATAAAAGAAGGATTAATTCTAAATGAAGCCTCTCTGTATGGAAAATGAGAAAAGGTTAAACTGTGAAAAAACACACACAGTCCCTCACCAAAGGTCCAGCAAGCCACAAACAATCAAAAGTGTCATAGAAAAAATAGCATCTGATGAAGGGTTAAACCCGAAAGTGTTCATGTACCTGTATTTTTATTTGGAATTTTATTAAAAGTGGAATACAGCCTGGTGGTCCTATTGCTATTTTTTCTATGAAATGAGAAAAGGTCAACACATCACAAGAGATTGTAACTCAGATATTCTTCTTGCTGAAGGCAAAGCAATCAGCATGATGAGCTGATTCAAATGGAGAAAGAGTTAATTTTACTAAAACAAAGCTAAGGTCCCCAAGGAGGAGACACCTGTTTTCTAAGAGGCTAGGTATATGACACTCCTTTCAAAAGCATTTTAACATGGAAATGCATTGAAAGGGGGGATCCATGAGCAGGCATGTTGCAATGGCCAGCAAATGAACCTTGACAGAGAAGTAAGAAAGGCCAGAGGATAATAACTCACACAAATACTGCAGAACCAGTGCAATACTAGCCTTAAAATGGTCCAGGTTCTAGTCTTGGTTCCAGCTAAAAAAAATCTTTTCCATTTATTAATATATGACTTCCTAGAACAGGCTTTCTTGCTTCCTTTAATGCCTGCTGCACATCCTCAGAAAAATGGGTGTTTAAAATGTATTAAAACTGTATTATCCACACAGCTGAAGATGTTTTGAGTTGTTCTGTATGAGTAGGTACAATCTGTGAGGAAGCTTGCGGCAATTGCCTTTGGTCATTTCCAAAAGAAGGGAACCACTGTTGCCTGGACTAGAAGGTAGTTACCACAACTATCTTTGGAGTCTTCTGAATCTTCAGAAAGACCCATATCATCAATGGACAGGGTGGAAAAGCAAATTGGGACATTCCTCTCCAAGGAAATGAGAAAGCTTCTGTTTCTCCAGGCCTTCTTACATGGAGCCCTGAAGCAGAATGTTGCCAAGTTGATTGTTTTGACTGTCAGAAATAGATTCATCTCAGGTGATCCCCACAGCTGGATCAAATCCTGGAAAATTCCCTGATTCAGTTTCCATTTATGAGGATATATCCTGGACCTACTCAGCTTATCTGCCGCAAAAATGTGCTCTGACTGGATATAAGATGCCTGTACAGTGAGTTTGTACTGGCAAATTATATCCCAGGCTACCATAGCTTGTCTGCACAAAGGGTAACATCTGGTTCCTCCTTGCTTGTTTATGCACTATGTTAATACAGTGTTGTCTGTAACTAGTAATAATGATCCTTGGACCCACGGATGATCGAGAGAGCTGAGGGCATTTATTACTGCCAACATCTCTTTTACAATTATGTGTTTTGGTCTTTTTTTTTTTTTGCTGTAAAGTCCATGCACATTCACTGACTTATATACTGCTCCCCAAGCAAAGAGTAAGGCATCTGTAGATACAGACTGTGCTGGAGCTGGAAGGGAAAATGGGAGACCTGGATTCATATATAACTGGTCTCTCTCTCTCTCTCTCTCTCTCCACCAGAGAAGTTCCTTTTTCACAAATTCCAAAACAGGGATATGGAATATCAAGAATTTTGATGTTGAGACAATATTGATTTAGGTATGATTGAATTTTTTTTCATGTGGGATCTGACTAGAGGAATCATTTGAATCATGGATCTAGTATCCTGAGAAAATCTCTTGCTGAGGTCTTGGATTTAGTGGAAACACCACGGAACAGATCTAGATATAAATCTACTTTTTTTCCAATGGAAGAAAAGCTATCTGAACTGAGGTATCTAGTAGGCACCACAGTTAAACACTGATATGAGAAGGAGTCAAGCCAGACTTTTAGACGTTCTCCTGAAACCCCAGTCTATGCAAGAGACCTTGCACTTGAGAAATTCCCGACACTTTGAAAATAACTCTGTAAAGATAAGCAGGTCATTTAAAATATGGAAAAATGTGAATGCCTTACAGTCTGCAGTAGGCTATCACTGGAGCTAGACATTTTGTGAATATCCTTGGAGCAGTGGATAACCTAAAAGTTAATGAACAGAACTGGAAGTATGACCCAGACACAGATCATCATAAGAAACGTTTCAAATCAGGTGCTATAGGAATGTGATGATAAGCATCTCTGAAATCTATGGTCAGTAAATGGAGTGGGCAGTAACAGGTTTTGAAGGGATAATATTTTGAACTTTGGAACTTTAGCAAAGTGGTTTAAAAAGAAAGCTCAAGGACTGGTCTCAAAGTGGTTTCATTCTTTGTATCAGAAACACACTTGAGTAAAAGGCTTTCTGAGAAGGAGGGACAGCTTTTGACACCCCTGAGTTATCACCATCTATCCATAACCCCCTTTTTCCATTCTGCACATATGGTTGGGGTGTCACTTCATCGATGACAATCATCTAAAGCCATGGTTTACACCATATCACATGCTGAATATCAGGAGGGGAAAAAGTTTGATCTGGTGGATGAGGAGCAGTTTTATAGAGAAGATAAACTGAAGAACACGAAGTTTAACCTTACTAAGGATTAACATAACTTGTTAGAGAATCTTAAAAGGACCATCTTGTTACACTTATGAAACTTGAAAAGGGAGGGTGATATTTGACAACCACAAATACAAGGAGGAGATGTTAAAATTGTTGAACAAAGAGGTTTATGAAAGGGCCTCCATTAATGAAGTTAACATCTCATATAGAAATATAGACTATTTTCTTGAACTATTGCAGCATGTGATGGACCTTAATACATACAAGTTTTTTTTAAGGAATCAGTATCCAAAAATACCTGTTTTTTTCAGCATTCCGAAGTTGCATAAGAATTTAGCTCAACTACATTTTAAGCCAATTATGACAGCAGCAGCAGGTGCCAAAACTCACCCCTTTGGCTTATTTATAGATAAAGCACTAAAATCATTTAAAAACTCCCCAAGTCACATTATTAGAGATTCCTGAGATTTCCTGGGAAGAATTAAACCTGAGTAATACATTTCTGGTATCAGCCTTCAACAGCAGAGACTATCTTTGGATCTGTTTTGTTGCTTCAGCTTATGGTTTTGCTGTTATTTGTTTGGATTTTCTAGCTGGCTCTCCAACTTTTTGCATCAGTCAAATGATCAGCACCCTTGGATATCAGTGGAAAAGGAAGAAAAGCATAATGGAACGCCCTTGTTCATGGCAATTAGAAAGCATCTCTTCTCTTCCAGGCCTATTTGCAAGGAATCTTAGAGAAGAATTTCTGTAACCGTTTTGGAAGCAGGCAAACAGATCTATATGAAGTGTTCCTCACAGTTGGATCAATATGTAGAAGGACCCTGGATGCAGTTTCCATTTATGAGGGTCTGTCCTGGTCAGCTTGTTTGCTATAGTGTTTTCCTCTGATGGAAATTATGAAGCCTGAAGTGTCAGCTTGAGTGGAGATGCTATCTCCCTGGCAATCATGGGAAGTCTGCAAAGGGGTTAGGATCTGATATTCCCCCTTGTTTGTTTATATACCATATCACTCTGGTGTTGAACATGATTATTTGCAGGGTTCCTGATGACCAGAGATGACTGAGGGCTTTTACAGCACTGATTACTGCTATGAGATTTATTTGCTTTTGTCTATCCTGCTTGTTCCACAGACCTTGCACTTTTACCCCTTTCAATTTATCCCTCAAAGTATGAGGCGCAGCAACTCTATTCTTACAAACCCCATAGCAACTCTCTTCTTACAAACCCCAGCACTGGAATCTGAAAAGACAAAGGATATCGGTGCTGAGATCAGATTGACCTAAGGTACCACTGAATTATTCTCTTCTAAAATATGGCCAAGGGGATGACAATAATCATAGAGGCTATGAGACCCAGGATCCTGATAACTTCCCTAGTAGATGTTGGAGACTAGTTGGAAGAGTTCAGGAAGATTTGTTTGTACAGTTCTGCTTTGGTCAGAGGAAAAAAAAGCCTTTTCTAGGGAAGTATCCAAAAGTCATTCCAAAAAGCTATTCTGAGAAGAAACTATGGATGATTTCTATAAGTTCAGCTAAAACCCCAGACTGGGAAGGAGTTTCTTGAAGTATGCCAGAGAATCTAAACAACTGGAAAAAAAACATCCAAATATGGAATGATGTGAATGCCTTGAAATATGCGGTAAGCAATTACTGGAGCCAGACACTTTCTAAATAGCACTGGTGCAACAGGAAGATCAAAGGGTGAGACAGATCACTAACAAGGTTAGCCAAGTACACATCAGCAAAATGAAACTAGAAACTCCAAGACAAAGTCCCCGGCAGCAGATGCAGGTCAGCAACCAAATCTTTTAACTCAAAGTGCACTTTAGTTGCAGAAAAATAATAAAATAAGTTGAATAACAGCAATAAATCAGCAATAAATCAAACGCTTTCATCTCTGTTCATTCAGAGACTTTTTCAAAATCAGGTACAGACAATCATTAAAAAAGTCTGAATTATTTGCAAATTGGTATGTGACAATAAGCATTTTTAATTCTAATATTACCATGAAACCAAGATGGGGTGGGAGTTGTAACACAGTTTGGAGAGACAATATCTTGAACTTTAGGACCATAACATAGAGAATGAGAAAGGAGTGGTCTAGGACTGTTCTACAATTTCCCTCTTTCTTTGGTACCAGAAAGATCCTTGAATAAAATCTCTGTTCTCTGATCTGGGGCCTCTAGTTCTATGACTCTCTGAGACAAATGCTCCAAAACTGGAGGAAACTGGGAAGTTTGGTTTACAAGATGAGGAGAAATTGAAAAGGAGCAAGAGGTATTCATTACCATTGTTAACCCTGTTGGCTTATTCTCAGAATCTATTTGTCTGAGATACCCTGATCCCACTGGGGAAGATGAAGGCTTAAACTGAGAGATAGATTTAAGTAAGTGACAGGTTGAGGGGAGGAGCTTGAATGAGTTGTTCTGACTTTTTGGACTGTTCTTGGCTCTGGGAGGCTCCCCTTTTTTTCTTTAAGCCTTCGTGCCATTGCTCTTTAAAATTCTGTTTGCTTTAATTTGTCTTTGCCTCTTGAAAAAAAGGGTCCTGAATTGAAAATATTTTTTTAATGAAATTAGAAAAGGAAGGTTGAAAGATCTGGTTAACCCCATGAATCAGTTTCTGTCTTTCACTAAATCTTTTCAGGACCTCAGCAGCAGAAAGGCCAAGCAGAACATCTTTGTTAAGGGAAAATTTTAAAATCTTAACTTTAAGTTTTGAGAACATAAACAAATCTTCTCATAACTGAACCAGTAGCAGTAGCTTTGGATACATCAGCAGCAGAATCATAACACTTTAATGAATGCTTGGAGCAGCAGAATCATAACACTTTAATGAATGCTTGGTTACTGGAGAAGGATATAAAATTAAGAAATGTAATAAAGTTTTAACCACTTAAGAAGGAAAGTGTTAAGATTTAACGTTCTCATGTTCTCAAAAGAAGCGCCAGTAAAATCTATCAAAAGTCTCCCTTCCTTGCTAAAGGGAACAGGGTTAGCATCCAAAATATGTTTAGAAGCAAATGGCTTTGGTAAGGAAATAACTGCAGTTTCTTATTTTGGATTAGAAAAAAATTATTTATTTTTCTGAAGTATCTTATATAACTTATCAGACTTTTTATGAGCAGGAGGTTGACTGTCAGGCATACTGCAAGCTGTTAAGAAAACATTCTCTAAAGCTTGTAAAAGAAGAGGGACAGCTGCAGGGTGAGGAAACTCCACTTATAACAAATCATATTTATTTTCCTGGGAGATAGTGATTTTATTCTGTTTATACCGAAACAAATCTTTCATTTTAGCTACAGTTTCAGAAAAAAAAAATAACGCTTCTGGAGGGAAACCTGAAAAAATACTTTCTTCAGAATCAGAATGTTCAGCCTGAGGATAATTCATTGAAGAAAACTGTTTACCTTCCAGTCCCTGTCTTCTGACTGAGAATCAGTGTCAGAAAGAGATGAAATTATTTTTCATTTTCTTTTTCTACTTGTAGTCAGTGAAGGAACAGAATTTAAAACATTAAAGGCAGAAAGTAATGCTTTGGCAAAAAAAAGGTATTTCCTGAAAAAGTAGAAAAATCACATTCTTCACATTTTTCACATTCTTAACTTGCATTCTTTTCCTGGCAGACCTCCAAGAAAACACTGACCCATGGGTGATCAGAGACAACAATCAGTGTGCCAAGCAGCCAGGTCTGACTACAGCAGAGTCACAAATTGGCAGTTGAGGCATTGAAGGAACTGGCCCGACACCTGAAGTATCCCAAGACATTTTCTTCTTGCAGACAACCTCCAGACAAAAAACCTAAATTCTTTGAGTTAAAAGCAGCAGTGCCGCATTAGGATGAGACGTTAAAATGAGCCACCATCTGCTTGTGTTGCTGGAAGCTCAGGTGAATGTAAAAGATCCCACAGCACCTATCAAAAAGAGTAGGACTCCCTTATTTATATACAAGAACATCTCTTATTTACAAAATATTTACAAATGTACAAATATTAGCTATGAAAATCTGTTTACATATGATTCATAATTTCCTTAACAATCATGCTAAATTTTCCTCCATATTAGACACACACTCCTTTTCCATAACCATCTGATTTTACTTAAAATTGTTGTGAATATCTATTTACCATTAAACATAATTTCATTTACTATTTCATTCCATATAACCCATATAACATAAAATAACCTTTTATTTATTCTTTTAACATATTTACTCCTCTTCTTATAATATCCATATTTAATCATATCCATGTTTATTTTATCCACTTATTTTATATTTTTAAAAATAGTTTTATATAGTTTTCCCCACAACTTTTGTACTCTTTTACATTTCAAAAATATATGTTCCATAGGTTCTTCTTCTTGACAATGTAAACATATTTTATCACTTTTTTTATCTGGCATATTTCCTTTTACTGGTAACTTATCTGTTACCAGTCGCCACAAAAAATATTGACATTCTACTTTCTGATTACACAGTTTGCTTCTTATTTTTTTTCATCTGTTATATTTATCCATGGTTTTACATAATAATGTTTTATTACATTCTTATACCATACTTTTCTAGCTTTTTATTACTTTTTATTTTCCATAAATATATTTTTTTCTTGGTAACATTTTATTTCTTCATTTATACACAGTTTTACTCTTTTTTTACCATACTCCAAAATTTATCATGCTTTCGTGTATACAATTTTACTACTAATCTCTTATCTTTTTCATTTATCCACTTTAACACCCAGTACAAACTTAATGAAGCAGCATATACCACTGGGCTAATTAACCCTAAACCTCCTCCTCCTTTATTTACATGCAAAACTCCTCTTTTTACTGAGTTTAATCTAGAACCCCATATAAGTGAAAAAAAAATATCTGCAATAATCCCTTTTCAAATACTGTTGGCTACATTAATACACTTGCTAAATATGCTATTTTTCCTATCAGTATTGAATTTATCAAATAAGCCTTTTTTCTGAATGATAATTTACATGTTCTCCAGAAAAGACAGGTTTGTTTTATTTCTTCTGTTTTTTTTTTCCCAATGAAGTCTACTTAAATCTTTATTTCCAAATTTTATATCCAACACAAACATTTAATTCATTGTAAAATAGATACCCCTAATCTTTACTGCATCACCTAAACCTTTATTTTTCTCTTTATTTAAAGTAATCCCTATCAACTCTAGGCACTTGTTTATGAAAATTATTACTTCTTTTATCCAAATTTAGTTTTTGCAATTATTATAATCTTATCTGCATATGCTAACAGAAGTGGAATTCTTAACCCTTCAGATGTTATATACCACTCCTCCTCCATTTTGCAATTTATTTCACATACTAACACATTCATAACTAATACAAAGAGTATACAACTCATTGGGCATTCCTGTCTTACACCACTGTTCACATGTAGATCTTGGCTTAACTAGCCTTTTACAAGTATTTTTACTTTATTATTACTATAGGCTGAGATGCATAATTTCTTAACTTTCTCACTTATATTATATTCTTTCATTATTAGCCATGAGATTTCATGTCCAATTGTATCAAATGTATTAAGGTTTACTGTCCTGATTTTTGCTTCTTTTCTATTTATATCATCCACAATTCTCTCTATCATTAATATTTCTTGACAACCCTTCACTTTTATACTATATATATATATATATATATATATATATATATATATATATATATATATATATATATATATATAATATCTTCCATAATATTTTCCATTTTAGTTTCAAATCTCTTCTGCATTATTTTCATAAAGATCTTATAATTATTATTCAGTACTAGCAGTCTCCAGTTTTTTAACTGTCTTTTCTCTTACTTCTTCCATATGAGTTTAAGTATTCCACTACACAATTCTTTATACATAAAATCTCCAGTTAACCATTCATTCAAAAATCTTTAAAAATACTTTTTTTGCCAATCCCTTAAATTTTTATACATTTCATACCCTATTCTGTCTGGTCCTGCAGTTGAATCTATATTTACTTATCCTAATACTCTAACATTTTAAAAAATCTAATTTCCAACTCTTTATTCTTTTTTTCTGTTAACTTTTTTTACTTTCCATGTTTTTTTTTCACTACCTTCTTTTTTCTTTAAACATTTCTTGTACATATTGTACTACACTATTCATAATCTTTTCTTGGGTTATTTCTATTTCTCCTTTTACATTTTTATTTCTCTCATTACACTACCATCTTCCATTACTAATATGCTTAAGTAATTTAATACTACTTCTCTTTTTACTTGTAAAAATATCTTTGCTTATATAGCAATTCTTGCATTTTTTTGCTTCATATAACGCGGTTTCTTTGTCAAAGTAGTTTCTATCATTATGTTCTAAATGTTCCAGTGCATCGTTATATGTTCTTTTATATTTTTCTCTCTCTAATTTTCTCATATCATATTGCCAATGTAAAAAAAATTGTTATATATATCATTGACAATCAGATAATGTTTAATAAACTGGTCTCATAGTAATATGATCTTTCCATAACTGTATTACTAATCTCTTTCCTTCTTTGTTCTATGCTTTCTCATTTATCCTTTTTATTCCTTTGCTTATTTTTTTATATATTCCTTATTTTCTTTTATCTCTAGTCATATTGCAGGGTGATCAGATAATCCTGTTTCAATTACCTCCCCTTCTATAACTAAACCTTCTGTTACTATAATATGATCTATTTCAGTTATATACATACCCCCTTTTGTAATGAATTTTTGTCCCAGAGTTTTAACTTACCACATTGTATAACTTCTAACATTTTTTATATAATTTCCTTTCTTTTTACACTTGCCTTTTAAATCAAAGTTAAAGTCTCCTGTTGTTATAATATTCGTACTTATCACTGCAAAATCTAAAATCTGAAGAAATAACACGTCCCTTTCTTTACAATTAGTTTAAGCATACAATGTTACAATTATATATACTTCTTTCTATTTTTAATATAAAAAGGTTAATCTTCCCATTTTTGCTAAAGTTACATCTAATATGTTTACGTATTTCTACAGAATATGGCTATTCCAGAACACATCTCATTTCCCAAATTCCAGATTATCTTTCCTCCCCACAGTTCCTCTGTTTGTAATATTTCATTTCTTAAACATCTTGCGTCTTCTAATATAATTCCATGTACATCACAGAATCCCTGTTCTTCTTACTATATTCTTAATACTATTCACATTTACACAAAGCACTCTAAAATTTTAATTCTTCCCTTTTTCTTAGGTTCGTGATTTCGTAGGTTCATAGCTAATTACTAGGATACCTGTCTAAAACAGGCTATTCCAAGTCTACCCAATTTCCCTCCCAAAGGTGAGAATCAAACACTGTGTCTTGTGTCTGTGAATCAAACATCTTAACCATTATACCAACCCACAATCATTAGCTGTATGTATTATTTTCATCCATTTCCTTTCTTTTTTCTTTTGTACGTTTTCCTTAGTTTTTTTCTTTTACCCTTTTGTCAATACAATTGTATCTTTTTCTTTTATTACCTCACAGTTCACATTTTCTTTATCACTTATTTCAGAACATTCTTCTATGTCCTCTTTATTTTCTCATCTAATTTTGCTTCTATGTCTAGTACATCTAAAACGTATTCTCTCTGTTCATGTTTTTCCTCTTTCTTTTTATTTTTCCTGTTATTTTCATTTTTCCAATCCATCTATAAATGTCCAATTTTGTTAAATTTATAATATTTCAATTCACCTTTTTTGCATCATAGGTGTGTACTAGGCTAATGGCCCTGGAGCCTTTACAAGCCTAGCCATAGGATTACCCTGGCATCGTGCCACCTGACCTTACTTCCCAGTGCCTCTGTTGAGTAGAGCCACTGGAGTTATCCCCAGGGGTGAATTTTCTATTTCTCATCCACTCATCAAGATTTCTCTTGAAGAAGGTCAGCGAGGTGCTCTGCTTGACATGTATGGGAAGTCTATTCCATAGCATAGGCAGTCCCTGGGTTATGAACCTGTCCCTCAAGTACGTTCTACTGATTGTGGCAATGAGGGTGAGGTCTCTGGAGCGTGTGGTGCAGAGGGACTGGGGTTTCTTTAGATGTAGCATTTCTAACAGAGCTGGATCAGACATGACGTTGTAAGTCAAGCAGAGATCGCCTCTAGGAGGAGATATGAGACGGAGAATAGTTGGAGTTTTTTGAGTCTGTCCATATACAAGTGTTTAAGGCCTAGGATCCTCTTTGTGAGGTACTTTTGTGGCCTCTCCAGTTGTTGTAGATGTCTAGTGAGGTACATGCCAAATGGAGCATTGTACTTGATGACTGGCCTAATGAGGGAAGAGTAGAGGGAGACAATGACCTCTTTCTTCCCGGATGCAAAATCCTAAGAAAAGAGATGTGCCACATAGGACTTTCTGACCACAGTGGCAATGTGGTGATCAAAAGAGAGGTTGCTGTCATCCTGTGTTCCCACATCTCTTATAACACCTTCTGTGTTCAGTGGGCTACCATCAATGTGGTAATTCATGAGAACTGGGTTTTTCCCAAAGGGGATGACGAAACATTTTTTGGCATCGAGCTTAAGGCCATGGTTCTGACACCAGCCATTGGTCTCAGTGAGGCCATTCTGTAGGATGTCAACATCACTTGGGGAGTTAATAATAGCTCTCAACTTGCAATCATCTGCAAACTTTGTCAGCCAGAGTCCCTTTGTGTTGGCCTGGACTTCATAGAAGTAGACACCAAACAGGAGAGGACCCAGGACTGAACCCTGTGGGACTCCAATCGTGACTAGTCAGCAGTCTGACTTGGATTCAGCTGCTTTCACACTGTGGGTTTGATCTGTGAGCCAGTTTGCAACCCACCTAGTGATATAGGGGTTGATGCCTAGCTTAGTGAGTTTTTGTATGACTCCTGAGTGGGGAATGGTATCAAAGGCCTTGACCAGATCAAGGTAGGCTGTATGAACCACCTTGCCTTCATCAACATCTCTGGTGACTGACTCAAAGAAGTTGACCGAGTTGAGCAGGCATGATCTACGTTTCACAAAACCAAACTGTGTGGGATCCAGAGTTTGGAGATTCCCTATATCCTGGTTTATTAGGTCCATAATGATGCATTTCATAGCTTTACATATCAGACTCATCAGGGTAATGGGGCGATAGTTCCCAGGGTCTGTAGTCATTCCTCCTTTGTGGAGAGGCATGACTATAGTAGTGCGACATTCGGTAGGGACAAAGCCCGAGGTGAGGCTGTGGGTGAACAGGGCACACAGGTGAGGTGCCAGTTTACTCTGTAGTGCATGTAGGGCACAGCCAGGGATATTGTCAGGTCCCATAGAAGCTGTATTCTTGGCCTTGGACAGTGCTGTTTTAACCTGTGCAGCAGTAATACTGGGTGCCTGGCAATCTACTGGTATTGTGATTGGTCCTTGGGTGGGAGGGATAAAGTTGGCACTGAATCTGTCAGCCAGTATATTGGCAATATCTGTTGGCTCAGTATAGGAGGTACCATTGTGCAGTAGCTCAGAGCAAATCTGGGTATTGCCATGGAGATTCTTTACATAACTATAGAAGGCCTTGTAGTTGTCTTTACTATCTGCTGCAATTCTGTTTTCATAGCTAGCTTTAAAGGATTTGATGAGGGATCTCAACTTTTTGTTGAGGCTGATAACGGAGTTTTTCCAGTCTTGGGACTTCACCTTATTCCACATCAGTTTCCTCCTCTGGTTGTAGAGTTTGTTTATGGCAGGGGACCACCAGATTGGCTTACTTTTTTTGGAGGAGAGTGTCTTGGTTCTATTGGGAATGGCAAGATCCATGCATTTATGTATGTGTTCGTACAGTGCATTGGTGTATGATTCAGTGGTCATGCAACTATTCTCCATTTGCATGGGTGCCGTGAAGTTAGCCACCTCTGTTTTTAGGAGCCCGAAGTTAGCTTTGGAGAAGTTTTTCGTGGTGGTTACCTTTGCGAGGTGGCGTGGGAGGGATGTGGATTTCCAAGGTGATTAATTTGTGGGCAGATCTAACCAGGGAGGAGTTGACTGTTGGTGTAGAGCAATGATCGCCCATGTTAGTAATGACCAGGTCAAGGATGTTGCTACCACTAGTGGGGGTAAGAATGAGCTAGTCCAGGGCATTGGAATTAATGAATTCCAGGAAACGCTGGGCAAGTGTATTGGTACATGAGTACAGTTAATGGAGGGGTAGTTGAAGTCACCTAGTAAGAGAGTGTTAGGTTGGACTCTAATATTCTCCAGGGTGCTTAGGAATGTGGAGTGTTAGTCTTGGGACATGGTTGGGGACCTATAGCAGGCTATGGCCTGAATAGTTGTCTTACCCAATGTTAGCTGCACCTGAAGTATCTCTGATGGGTTATGTTGGGCTACCAGTCTGGAGGTGTGCACATCCTTTATGAATATGGAAGCACCACCGCCTTTGGAGCTTCTGTCCAAGTTCTGGGGCCGAAAGGTGTGGAATGAGTTACAGCCTGGTAGTGCAGGGGTGCTTTCTGCTGCCTTGAACCAGGTCTCTGTTACACCACAAATGTCAATGTTCTCCATTTTAAGGAGTGCTTTGAGTGAGTGCATTTTGAGATTTAGACTTCTAGCACTGAGCAGCAATACCCTCAGATTGCATTTGTTTGTAGCTGTTATGGTAGTAATTTGGTCTTTGGAACACTGCCTAAAAAGGCACTATAGGGCCCTATACACTACATGTCCCATTTCCCTATAAACATAACATTTTCTTTCATCATAGCTACTCATGAAATGTCATCCTTTTCCACAAAAAAAAACCTACCTTACAAATCTCACCACTCTCTTGTCCTTAAGTTACTCCAATGGCCAGAATTTTCCAAACAGCTGGTTATACCCCAGTTACATATTGCACACTCTATCTTATATGAACCCTCATACTGTCCCTCCATCTCCAATTTAGTTTCCTTCTATAACCCCCTGGTCGCCTCCGTACTGCCAGTAAACACCTCTTTCAGTTATACAAACCCAACAAAAACGTTGGTAAGCTTCTTTACAAATACTCTGTAGTCCATGTTTGGAACTCACTCCCTCTCAACCTAAGAAGCATTCAGCATAAATACCTGTTTAAGAAAGAACTTAAACTTTTACTCCTGAAGACTTGGTCATGCTCTTGTCATACCCCGACTTGAACTAGTCTCTTCTCGTCTCATTGTATCTGCTTTTCCCTATCAACTCTTTTTCCTCCTTCTACTTGCTGTAGCAAACCGTATTCATACTGTACTCACTGTAATGTTCTCCATTATATCTGCTTTCCCTATCAACTCTTTTTCCTCCTTCTACCTGCTGTAACAAACCATATTCATACTGTACTCAGTGTAATATTCTCACCATATCTGCTTTTCACTATAGACTCTTTTTCCTCATCCTACTTGCTGTTGCAAACTGTATTCATACTGTACTCCTTAGTGTGATATTCTCTAAACCTTTTAATTATTTGGCCTATGCTATAGACTGTTCTCAAGTTTTGGAAATTGTACTTGTTAATTGTTTTACCTATGCATTGTACTGCTGTGCACAAATTTGTTTGACTTGTACTAGATTTCTGTGACCCTACTTTAATATTTTGTAAATATCATAATTACTTGTATTATTTCTGGAGCTTTTCTCCTCGGGTCTCCACTGAAAATGGGCCCCTGGCTCAGTTGGACTAAGCCGGTTAACAAATGTCAGTCAATAAATAAATAAATAAACATACATGTTTTGGTTGTCCCCAGTATTTTATGACATCCCCATTCCCCTCCACATTTATCGCATTTGGTATATGTATAATTTTTTCTCTTTCTATTTTTAACACAATATTACAACTCCAGCCACCAGTCCATGAACCCCTTTTGTCATAAACTTTTGCAATGTCCAGTACTTCTTTACATAACGTTTTCAAATGTCCTTTCAAAGTTCCTCTTTCTACCTCTGCTCAAAATTGTTCATTAATTGTCTTTTTTGTTTCCTTGTTAAATGCTTTTATCACAAAAAGATTCCATGGGTTACAAGTTTTTTTTCATATTCTCCAAGAAAATTTTACAATGAAAAAACAGTCTCAAATATAATGTCACAAAATATCTCTTTCTAAGTAAGAATAAATACTCTTATCTCGTGCTTTTACACTCAAAGAAGCTCGTAAATTGTCCCGCACTCCATACCTCTCCATTACATTGTTGTCTTTACTTTGGATCCTTACCACGTACTTCTGTTTTTTATTTTCTTCTGCCTTTTCTGTACTCCACTTTTGCCTTCTTTTACTTTCTCTGCATATGTTTTCTTGTCCATCTCACCACTATTCTTCGGGATCATCTTTCCAACCTCCTTTTGTGTTTTCTCCATAATGTTCCCCCAAGTAACACCTCCTTCATTTTCTGGCTAACTCTGCACCACCGTTTCTTTTAAGTCATCCTACAACCTTCTGACTGGAGGATTGTAACTAAACATCCATCATTTGCTGACTCATCTCCATCAAACGGATTTCTTTGAAAACATCTCCTCAGAATCCTGCATACATTCTTCGGTCTCAATATTTGCTTTCTCCTCCATTTCTCTCATCACTCCATCATCTCCTTCTGTTTCCATCTAACTCCCTGTTTTTCCAGGCTGCCTCTACACCTGGAATGGAAGCAGGGAGTGCTCTTATAAAATGGGGACCACTTGCAACTATGATAAGTAGGGAAAGTTCCCTGATGTCCTGGCCGAATTTCCCTTAGTAGTATAAATACCACATTGGCTTTCCTCTGAAAACAGGCTACTAGCCTAGTGGGACTAACCTAGTCAATGATAGATAGATGGATGGATGGATGGAAGGATGGATAAATAAATAAATAATAAAAATAAAAGTTTTAGTGACAGTCCCTCAAACTAGTGTATCCTACCCTAATAACACTTACTAAACACAGAAAGGTTGAAAAATTAGATGAAACATGCTTTTTGCATTTTTTTCCACACAAGCATTCCCTAAGTAAAAATCCATTTACATGACATGACAGTCCTTGCAATTAATGTTTCCTAGCATAAAATGTAACTATTAAAAGAAAAAAGTATGTAAAAGGTTTTTCACAAGGGTACTCATCTGTCCAGCCTTGAAAGATCTCTAGCAGACAGTTTCATAAAGTCCACACAGGGTGCTCACTTCAGCTACAGGAAAGCTCTGTAACTTTTGGTGCCATAACCACTGCTTTTATATGCCTCTACTCAAGCCCCACAGAGGTTAGGATATATGGAACTGGCCCTGAAGCTTGTCCAGCTGGTCATATCCTTGGCAGGACTAACCCGTGTAGCTTAGGTTACTGCAGCAGTGATCTAATGTACAACACCATTGGCTATATATTTTATAAATTCTTTCCTGCAATGTAAACATTTCTAGTCCTCTTCCTGTTCTAGTTAGTCATTTATCTTGAATCTGATATTAAATAATGATAAACAAACCTTTACAAAAACAGACATTGTAACACTACCACAAAATGGCAACAAGCTAGCATTGCCAGCCTTTACCTTATGCTATTTAGTCACCTAACTTCACTGGAGACCATTTTAGTTGTGCGCATATTTCCAGGAAAATGTTCTTCCTCTACTAAACAATGAATAAAACAAGCCTTTAATCAAAAGGATCCCGTAATACCCACGACCACAGAATTAAAAAAAAAAAAAAAAAACATTTTGGCTTATTTGAAGGAGAGAACAACAGTAAACAAAAGTATTCCAAACTTTGTCTCAGAGTGGCACGCTAATGTTGATTCAGCATAGAAAATGGTCAAAAATATAAAAAATATGAATTAGTTGTGGAATTAAACTAAATAATAATTATCAGACATTAGGATGCAAGATTTGCAAAAAGAATGAACTTTAAACGCTGTTAAATGCATTTCAAATGTATGAAAAATCAGTTTGTATAATTATACCCCTTGACACGACATTTACAGTTTTGTGGTAAGGAACCCCTGTTATTTTCAGGTGCAAACAGTTTTTCAGAAGGATTAAAAAGCTTGATTACAGCTGCAAATATTTCTTGTTACTCCATTACACATTCCTCAAATTCAAAATGTAACCCCAATGCTACAATGTCATAACCCAATTATAGAGGAGTGGTCAAAATAATTAGGGGTCTCAAAAGATAAGTATATGCCTTAAAATACTGCATTATTTCAATCCCATGCAAATGCCTTAGAAAATACAAAACATAATCATATATCAGAAGTGTTATTTCATGGTGAAATATTGCTTAATTTGTTATGAGAATGTTTTAGATAAATGAGGGAATTAATGCTGTTGCATTTATGGGAATTTCCTACATACCTACTTTCTGGGACACCAATGAACTTTGTAGTTCATTACCAAGATATAATACTCATGGAAACATGACATTTCTTAATAAAAATTTGTGTGTGAATTATAGAACGTTGGATTTAAGAAATATCAATTGGCAACTTTAGAGGACGACTGTGCAAACTCAAAATATTGGGCCACTAAGTTTTTATTGAGCGATTTGTCCCTGAAATGGTGCACTGAGAGTTTAACTTGATTTTCAATTTAACGAAAAATAACAAAAGACCTAATGCACCTCTAGTAGCCTGTCTACAGCCATGCTTATATTCAGTTTCTGTGAGTTTTTTGAACTCCACCATAGACTATATAAAAGGTTGAATGTGCTCTTATATCACTGAATATCAAGAGCATTGCTGCCACCCTCAATCAGAAATACCATGCTAGTAGGGAAAGCTATAAAGAATGATGCATTACACACCTTAAAATTAGATACCTATGGGTACAAACATGGAAGCAGTCATATGTGGCTTACTGTAGTTCTACCTTTTGAGGTTAGAGGTCACAGTAAACATAGTTTCATAAGCAATATAATGTAATAGGCAGTTAATAAACAGGGCATATCCATTGATGATTGAAAATGTGATCCTGCTGCAAAGGATAATAGACCAATGAAATGCATTCATGTTCTTGTGTCACAATCTGTGATATGACAATAGGATGGATATTTTTGAAAGCTACAGTGTTGGCAGAGTATCATCTCCCTACACTTATTCCAAAGGCTAAAGTTTCCTAAACTAGACAGATTTAATTTCATTTGTGTTGAGAGAAGAACACTTTGTAGCACACAAAACACAAGCATGTTAAACAGCTAAGAAATATAAGTTATGTACTTATCATAACATTCCATGTGAGTTGTTCATCTCGCCTTCATTCTTTACTGATGGGTTCGGAGCCGATCCCTCGGCTCCGAGTCAGCACCTACTGCAAAGCACGAGGATTTCAAGTAGCTTGAGGCCAAGTCCCTATCCCATGATGCACCCTGATTTACCTCAGATCTTGTTTGCTGCATAAAATAATTCCATATGTCATTCAATAACTCCAAAAGAGAGAAAGTATAAAAGGGTTGAGTGACCAGGAAGGATCTAGCATCTTGGTCTTCTGAAAGCCCAGGAGGGGGTAGGAGGGAGGGATGTAAGAATGAAGGCAAGATGAACAACTCACATGGAACATTATGGAAAGTACATAACTTCTTTATGTGAAGTTGTTCTAGCTCGCCGTTCATTCTTTACTGAACGGTAGCATCCCAAGCACCATCAACCTCGGGTGGCTCACGGGAGTATATTTCTCAGGACCGTAGCTCCAAAGGAGGCCCTCTCCCTAGAGGCCCTATCAACTTTGTAATGAATGATAAAGGTATGAGATTTTGACCAAGTGGCTGCTATGCAAATGTTATCAATAGGAAGTCTGGCAGTAAAGGCAGATGATGTAGAAACTCTTCTGGTTGAGTGAGCTTCAATTTTATGCTGCAAGGCCATATGGGCAGCTGAATAAGCAAAGGTGATACAACCTGATAACCACTTAGAGTTGTTTTAGCCACTGGCATACCCTTCCTGGAGTCTGAGAATGAAACAAAAAGCTGGTCCAATTTCCTGAAATCTTTTGTTCTATCCAAATAAAAACTGAGCTGTCTGTGAACATCAAGTTTGTGCAGCATGTGCTCTAAATTGTTGGAATGGCTGGGGAAGAAAACTGGCAAATCAATAATCTGGTTGAGATTAGTTTCAGTGCAAACTTTGGGTAAGAAAGAGGGGTTTGTTCTGAGTGAGACTCTGTTAGCATAGAAAATCAAATAAGGAGGCTTGATGAATAAGGCCTGAAGCTCTGACACTATGCGGGCAGAAGTAATAGCCACTAAAAAGATGGTATTCCATGACAAAAATTTGAGGTCATATGAGAAAGCTGGTTCAAATGGTGGAAGAATTATGAGTGAAAGCATAAAATTTAGATTCCATGAAGAACAGGGAGATTTCACAGGTGGTCTGATATGAAAGATCCCTTTGAGAACGGCTTTGGATAATTTGTGTGGCATAATATTCAATCCGTCAAATCTCAGATGAAAGTTAGAAATGGCAGCAAGTTGAACATGGACTGTTGCTGCTGCAGCTCCTTTATTAAATATCACAGTTAAGAATTCTAGAATAGAGGCCATAGGGGCTTGGTAAGGATCAATATTGTTTTTAGAGGCCCATACAGAAAAATGTTTCCATTTGCTGAGGTACAGCTTCCTCATACAGGATTTGTGAGAGGATAGGAGAATTTGCTTCATCTCATTGGAAAGGTTATGGAACCTGGCCATGATTGGAATTGGAGCAGCCAAGTTGTCAGCTTCAGGGACTGCTGAGAGGGATGAAGTTCCCCCAACAAGTGCGTCAGAAGGTCTAGAACTGGGTCCAGAATCCAGGGGTCCTCCATAAGATGAGGTCGAAGGAAGGGGAATCAAATTTGATGAGGCCAATAGGGAGCTATTAGAATGATGGTCCTTCCCAGGGCTTTGGCTTTCTGTAATACCTTGAGTATCAACGGGATTGGTGGGAATGCATAGGGAAGACCCGGGGGTCAATCGTGAACGAGTCCATCCCTTGGGGCTTCTCCTGGAGGGGGAATCAGGGCAAAGTAGCTTCTGCATTTGATGTTCATGCAAAAAGGTCAGAGCAAGGCTGGCCCCACCTGCGGAATATTCTGTCTGCTATTTCCATCTTGAGGAACCACTCATGGTGCAACAAAATTGCTCTGCTCAACTTGTCTGCTATCACATTGGATTTCCCCAGGATGTGCATTGCTAACAGAAAGTGGTGGGTGGAAATAGCCCACTGCCATACTCTGAGGGCCTTGCAACAAAGGGGGTATGATCTGGTTCCTCCTTGTTTGTTCAAATACCAGACCACTAACATGTTGTCCATCTGAATCACAATCGTACCTAGAGGAAGAGAGTCCTCGAAGTACTGCAACGCCAAAAGTACTGCTCTCATCTCTAGGACATTGACATGCAGGTGTCTCTCTTGATTGGTCCATGTGCCTTGGGCTGTCTTTCCCTGAAAATGACCCCCCAGACCCTATCAGGGAAGCATCCGTGGTCACCGTGGCCACTGGAGGGGGTAGCACAAATGGGCTTCCTATCGTAACTTGAAGTGAGGTCAACCACCACTGAAGATCCTTTTTGCAGGAATTTGTGATCATTATCATGTGAGACATGGGGAGCTCTTGGTAACACCATTGAGTTAACAACAGCCATTGTAGTATCCGCATGTGCATATGACCCAGTGGTATGGCTAGAATTGCTGCTGCCATCATACCTAACAATTTCAGAACTTCTAATGCTGGTGCTTTGTTTTTGAATATTAGAATGTGGACATGCTGGCGGAGAAGTAAGACTCTCTTTCTGCTGGAAGTTTTAGCATGGTGGTGGTGGTGTCTAGTTCTGCTCCAATAAAGATGATATGCTGTGATGGCAACAAGGCAGATTTTCCTAAGTTTATTGTAATGCTCAGCTGATTGCAGAGTGACAGAGTGAACTCCCTGACCTGAATGAGTTGATGCTTGGTGGTGGCAGTAAGAAGCCAATCGTCTAGGTAAGAAAACACCTGGAATCCTAAATGTCTCAGGTGAGCCGTGACCACTGCCATGCATTTGGTGAACACTCTGGGGGCTGTAGTGAGATCAAAGGGCAGGGCTCAAAACTGGTAATGATTGGCTCCCAGCCAGAAGCGCAGATGATCCCTGGATGGCCTGGCCATTTTTATGTGGCAGTACACATCCTGGAGATCTATCGAGCACATCCAATTGTCTTTTCCTAAGAAGGGAAGTATTGACTGAAGCGTGACCATCTGAAACTTCTCTTTCTTTACAGATTTGTTTAGTCTGCTGAGGTCCAATATAGGTCTCCAGTCTCCTGTCTTTTTTGGAACTAAAAAGACTCTTGAGTAAGTTCCGGATCCTGTCTAGCCTGCTGGGACTGGTTGGATGACTCTTTCTTAGCAACGTCTGGACCTCTGCTGTTGTTGTTCCCTGTAACTGGATGGAACATCCATGATTTTTCTTGTCAGTGGAGGGGGTGTGGCGAATGGGATGAAGTATCCTCTGGAAATTATATTTTGTACCCAGTTGTCATTTATTTTGAGCCAGGTGTCTGGGTACAAAGGTAAGTGACCCCCGACTGCCTCCAAAGCAGGACACTTGGGCCTCCTTTCAGGAGCCCTGGTAGGGCTTCCCAAAGAAGTGATCTCTGTTGCCCTGGTGTTGTGGACCCCTTCTGCCGTGAGGGTGGCATCTTCCATTATTCCCCCCTCCTCTGCCCCTGAAGGGGGGTTCACCACATGTGCCCTGAAAGGCTTCTTGGGCTTTTTGGAACCACATTTTCCTTCCCCTTTGACCCTTGGGGTAGAGTCTGGTAGGGGTGGAAAAACAGCCTCCGATGACAGACAGATTCTTCCATTCTGCTCACACCTGGTTAAGGTTTCCTTGACTTTGGGCCCAAAAAGGGACGAGCCATCAAAGGTGGTATTCACAAAGGATGACTTGAAGGAACACAAGTGCATCCAGGAGTGTCTCCTAAGAGCAATTCCTGTACCCACTGCCCTACTTGTTCCATCAGCTGCATATGATATGAGGCATATGGACGAGTTCACAATGGAATTGAGGGTAGCAAGGTGGGCAGCAACTTTGTCTGTAGCTCCTGCAGCTACTGTACCCTGAAGAGCATCTCCCAGTTCTTTAAGGAGATCTCTTTGAAGTCTCGTAAAAGCGAACGAAGTGCCAAAGTCGCTGAACTAAACATGCGCTTCCCATATCTATCCATGATCCTGGAGTCTCTCTGTTAGGAGGATGGACAGACGAGGAAGTTTCAGACATTTCTTTTTTGATGGCTGCTGCCACCACCACCATGGTATCAACTGGCACACCTTTGGTCAGGAATGGTTTATCTGGGGGGGCAAATATGAAATTATTAGGCCTCCTAGGGACAGGCTTCATAGTATCTGGACACTCGAACACCCTTCTTGAGACCAGCTGCATAAGCTCATCAAAGGGCGGAGACACCCAAGAGGTGGAGGGCTGAGACCCAAAAGCCTTCAGGAGGACTGAATCATCCTCAGTAGGGTTGGTGGACTGCCAGTCACCCCTATGCCTAAGGATTTCCAGCATCTCGGCAAATAAGATCCTCAAAGGGGGACCGTGGGGACCCTTCTGATTCATCCAAGTCAGTGTCAGATGTTAATGACTTCTGAGGGGAGTCCAAGTGATTCCTCTTACACAATCTCTTCCTGGGAACCTCATCAGGGGAACTTCTGGGGGAGGTCTCGGAAGAACATGGTCCACCCAATGGGGCTTCCTGAGGCTCTGAGTCCCTGCGCTTAGCAAGGATCTGTGAGGCAGAAGCAGACACAGGTGCTTTAGGGGATGAAGAAGCTGGACCCAAAGTTGAGGATATCTTGGGAGACATAACTCTCCTCATGGCTTTAAAGGCACCTCTGCTCCGATGTGAAGGGACCGACAGATCCGAGGAAACCGTTGATACCCCCAGAACTGGGACAGTGGGCTCCGAGCCCAAGGTAGGAGCCAAACTCATCCTAGCCAAAGACCTGAGGCGCAAAGTTGGAACTGACAAGACGGTTCGACTATCCTTCCCGGACCCGACCAGAGAGTGTCGGCTCCTAGATTCCTCGATCGGCACCGAGGACATCACAGGTGTCTGCTCCAAAGGTTCCACAATCAGCAAGTCTGACTACTCTGGCTGTGAAAGACCGGTATGGCTCGGAGGAAGAGATATATCTGGTATATGGGTCTTCGGCACCGAAGCCACCTGGGTCGGAGCCAATAATTTGGCAAAGGCCGGTGCTTGTAGAAGTGTCTGCACCACATGATCCACATCCAAATCAGACAGGCTAACAGAAGACCAGGATGATCAGACTGATGGTACTGACTGGAGCAGTGGTGATTTTGGCATTTCGGATACCGGTTCCGAAACCGACGACCGGGTCCAAAAGGAAAAGACAGTCAGCTCCAAGACCTGTGGAGCCAATGTCACAGACTCTTTTGAATCCACAGAAGTCTTGGAGGACTTTGAGAACTTACTAGATCCATCCTGGTCACTCAAAGCTTTCTGGAAAGAAAGTTTCAACAAACCTCTGTCAATTAGCTTTCTTTTTCTCTCTTGGAGGACTCTAGAGGAAAAAGAATGGCAAATGGAAAATGTTTCCTGTAAGTGCAAGGCACCCAAGCAGTAGACACAATTCACATGGCAGTCAGTAACCAACATCTTTTGCCCGCATTTTGGGCATTTTTTAAACCCTGACTTAGGGTGTTTGTCCTTGTCATCAGCCATGACAGAAATGGACACACCCAACAACAGCAAATATAGATTAGCCTTCTAACAAAAAACAGGCTAACTGTAACCACAGACAGACAGACACACACACACACACACCTAAGTCTAATAATTATGAAATACTCTCATAATAAAAAACAGGCTAAATATACACTTTAAAATACAAGCCCTTAAACTAAGGCTAACAACAAACAGAAATGTAAATAAGCCTTCTTATTAAATAGGCTAAACACAGTCACACAAGCCTATTAAAAGCATAGAAATTTGCACACACACTTCTTTACTATTGAATAAATCCAAGAACAACTACTAAATTTTTAATCTAAAGCTGTGGCAACGGTCACTAAGTAAGCACACAATATTATGAACAAGCAAGGAGAGACAAAGTCACTTATTAAACTAGTATCCAGACGGAGTCTAAATAGGCTTAATAACAAACGCCAAATAACTAAGTAATAAAAGGCACACAAGGGGAAAGGGAAAGTACAATATGAAGCTGTAAGAGCTTTACTAACTAACTAACTAACTAACTATAAAAGTCTAGAAATATTGAAAAATATTTGGTTATAGAAGAAAAAAATAAGGCTTATACTGCCCCGAGCTAGTAGAACCTCCTATCAATTGCGGTGGCAAACTAGATCTGAGGTAAATCAGGGTGCATCATGGGATAGGGACTTGGCCTCGAGCTACTTGAAATTCTTGAGCTTTGCAGTAGGTGCCGACTCGGAACCAACCCATCAGTAAAGAATGAACGGCGAGACAGAACAACTTCACATCATATGTTTGTTTTGGATGTGGGGGGGCTATAATTCAAAGTGGAGGGGTATGATGGAGAGGTGGGGAGGTACTGGAATTTTTGATGTGGATCTTTGGGAAATATGGCAATAGCCATGCAGGGTACTGTGTTCATGGAGTGGCAGAGGGTGTTCTGGGAGCTGGTCAGATGGGAATGGACAGGGGAGATTCTGCCAATTGAGCTTGCTCAGTTGGGGGTACAGAGAGTAAGCAGGAAGAGGCTGGAGTTTGTTGGGGAGGACTGGCAGGGGTGCAAAGGTGATGGGGGCAGGTAGTTGGAGAAGGAAGGGTGGTAGAATGGGAGGAGACTGGGGATACATTTGGACTGCAGGCTGGAGACTGCCTTCCCTGTCAGGGATTGGTTTTAGGATATGGGCAGGGAGAGAGGGATGGGGATCTTGGGTGGGGGACCGGCAGTGGTGGAGGTTTGGTTTGGTCTACACTGGAGGTGGATGATTGGTGAGGCATGTAAAATATTGCATGATAGCTGTGGGAATCAATCAGAGGGGGTTGGAGGGGGCTGGGGGAGATTGGATGGGCAGTTTACAGGGCAAAACTGGGAGGATATGTGTATAAACTCCAAGTATGCAGCAAGGTCTGCAGGATTTGGGATTTTTGCTTAGAAGTGTTTGCATAGTGTTTTTATGAATGAGCTATGTAAAGTTCAATTGACAATGATTGTATAGAAGATTATACATGATGCATAATGTTTGTAACTGAATAATATGTCAGTACGGTATGGTTTGTTTTCTTTTTTATAAAAGTATGATCACCTATGTCATATGTTTTAATTCAATAAAGATGTTTTTTGTTATATATATATATATAAAAAAATGCAAGTAATATAACAATTAGAAAATGAATTATATCAACAGCTGTTGTGCAGATATTTTTATTACTATGTTTCACGTGAAACAGAAAAAAAAAGCATTTTAGGCATACTGAAAGTAAGAGAAACAATGCATGTCTGCTAATATAACTAGTAAGTCACAAATTAAGAAGTTATGTTCCTACCATAACGTTCCATGTTAGTTGCCTCTTTCTCGCCTTCTTTCTTGCTGGTTGGGTTCGGAGCTGACCTTCAGCTCTGACTCGGCCAATTTCTAAAGCTCGTGAGCTACTTACTGGCTCGAGGCCTTCCTATATCCCACAATGCCTGGCGCTAGACCCCCAGATCTCATTTGGAAGACCTAACACCATAAAGATACAACTGTAAGACAACTGAACAAGACTTCAGCTACAGGGCTGAAGAAAAAGGTAGAGGACATAAAAACGGTAAAGACTCAGCCAGTGATCAGACTCGTGGGAGAATTCTTCTCGGTCCATCTAGGCTAGGGGGATGGAGGGTGGGATGCAAGAAAGAAGGTGAGAAGGAGACAACTAACATGGAACGTTATGGTAGGTACATAACTTCTTAATGTTAAGTTGTCTCTCTCGCCTTCATTCTTGCTGGTTGGGACAGCGTCCCTAGCACCTTAGTCCTGGGTGGCTCATCGGAACAGACTCTTGAGCACAGTGGAACCAAAATCAGCTCTGCTCCTAGAGGCCAGATCCAATTTATAATGTGAAATGAAGGTATGAGGGGTGGCCCATGTGGCCACCGCACAAATGGCTTCCATAGGTAGTCTTGCTTGAAAAGCTACTGACGTAGCTAAAGCCCTAGTAGAGTGTCCTTTAGGTTTAGCAGGGAGTTCTTTATGCCTCAACTGATAAATAAGGGTAATAATAGAGGACAACTACCTGGATAAGGTTACTTTAGACACTGGATGATCCTGCTTACCTTCTGCATAGGACAGGAAGAGTTGATCTGATTTCCTTATTTGTTCAGTCCTAGGGTTGTCACCTTTTCAAATGCCCAAAGTGGGACATTTTTTATAGAAACGTCAGATTTTACAGGGCAAAACATATCCATGGCAAGTACAAATGAAAGAACTTCACTTTTTTGCCAAAATAAAAACTTATTCTTGTAGCATTTGAGTTGCTTATTCTGTTTCTTATAACAATTAGGTATTTCAGATACATAATAATGGTTTTATGCAACTATTAATGAAAATACAGGAAATATTTTTGTGCTACAATCTCAGGACATCTGTCATTTTTTCAATTTTTTTGCAGGACACAACTGCCCAAAGAGGGACTGTCCTTCATAAAGTGGGACAGGTGGTAACCCTATTCAGTCCTATGCAAATAGAAACGTAATTGCCTATGAACGTCCAACTGGTGTAATTTGTGTTCAGCTTTGTTGGAATAATTTGGAAAAAAGACTGGCAGATCAATGGATTGATTCAAATTGTTCTCAGAGGGGACCTTAGGAAGGAACGAAGGATTAGTCCTGAGTGAAACTCTGTCCTTATGGAAAACTAGATAAGGAGGATGAACGCAAAGGGCTTGAAGTTCAGAAACTCTCTTCACTGAAGTTATGGCCACCAAAAAGAGTGTTTTCCAGGTAAGCAATTTCAAGGAACAGGAAGCTACCAGTTCAAAGGGGGGAAGTATCAAGGAAGCTAGGATCAAATTTAGGTCCCAAGGAGGCGGGGGATCCCTGACTGGAGGCCTGAGCAAGATTGTTCCTTTCAGAAAGGCTTTGCAAAGCTTATGGGACATGATGCTCATTTCTGACAGGCCCATATGAGACTGCCGCTAATTGAACTCTAATGGTGGCTGACGAGGAGCCCTCTTGAAAAAGCTCTGCTAAGAAGTCCAGAATGTTATGGACAGGGGCCGTGAAGGGATCAATATTTCTAGCCTCTGCCCAGAAAGAGAAACGTTTCCACTTACTAGCATAAATCTTCCTGGTTGTAGGTTTGTGCGAGGAAAGGATAATCTTACACACTGAATTGGAAATACTGGGAAACCTGGCTAGGGTTGGAAGTGGAGCAACCAAGCAGTGAGGTTGAGAGACTGAAGAGACTGATGCAGCCTGCCCAACTGATGGATCAGGAGGTCCAGAACTGGGTCCAGATTCCAAGGCTGTTCTAGAAAGTGACGATGCAGGAATGGGAACCAGATTTGTCGAGGCCAGTAGGGAGCAATAAGGATCATTCTGCAACCCAGCACGGTAGCTTTCTGAATTAGTTTGGGGATTAGTGGAAAGGGTAGGAATGCATACAGAAGTCCCTGGGGCCAATCGTGAACTAGAGCATCTCTGGGGGAGTGTCCAGGAAGAGAGTGAAGAAACTGTCGCACTTGCTGTTGAGAGGAGTTGCGAAAAGGTTGCAGCAAGGCTGACCCCATTTGCGGAAGATTCTGTCCACTACTGTCCTGTTGAGAGACCACTCGTGAGGCATGAGAATAGCTCTGCTTAGCCTGTCCGCTATGACGTTGGACTTCCCAGGGATGTGCATTGCCATCAGAAACCGTTGAGAGGAGATCACCCACTGCCATAGTCTGAGTGCTTCTCGACATAAGGGATAAGACTTGGTTCCGCCCTGCTTGTTAATGTGCCACACTACAGACATATTGTCTGTCTGAATTGCAATGGTCCCAGTAGGAAGAGAGTCCTGAAGAGCTTGCAACGCTAAAAGCACCGCCCTCATCTCCAAGACATTTATGTGCAAGTGATACTCGTGGGGTTGTCAGGTGCCCTGGACAGTCCTGCCCTGAAAATGCCCCCCCCACCCGATCAGGGAGGCATCTGTGGTCACCGTGGCAACTGGAGGAGGAAGGACAAATGGTCTGCCCTGGGGTACTGATGGAGAGACCATCCACCAAGCCAAGTGGTCTTTGCATGACTGTGTGATTATTATCTTGTGAGACAAAGGAAGTTGTTGAAAAGACCATTGGGTGAAAAGCATCCACTGGAGAATCCTCATGTGAAAACGAGCCAGGGGAACTAATATGATCGCTGCTGCCATGAGACCTAAGGTTTTTAGGATGAATCTGGCCTGAATCTTTCTGCATCCTAATAATACTTGTACATGTCGGCGAATGTCTGCCACTCTTTCTACTGGAAGTCTTGTGGACAGATCTTTCGTATTTAATCTTGCGCCTATAAAGGTTAAAGACTGACAAGGTGATAATGCAGACTTTTCAAAATTTATTGAGATACCTAGGTTGGAGCATGTTTGGATGGTATGATCCCTGGCTCTCAGCAATTGATGTCTGGTGGTAGCAGTAAGGAGCCAGTTGTCTAGATATGGAAACACCTGGAATCCTTGCCGTCTCAGGTGAGCGGTAACCACTGCCATGCATTTGGTGAACACCCTGGGGGCTGTGGTGAGACCAAAGGGCAGGGCTCTGAACTGGTAATGACTGGCTCCCAGCCGGAAGCGGAGAAACCTTCTGGAACGCCTGTCCATTTTGATGGGGTAGTACGCATCCTGAAGATCTATGGAGCACATCCAATTGTCCTGACCCAAAAAGGGTAGAATGGACTGAAGCGTGACCATCCGGAACTTCGTTCTTTGAACAGACTGTTTAGTCTGCTGAGATCCAAAATGGGTCTCCAGTCCCCTGTCTTTTTTGGTACCAAAAAGAGCCTTGAGTAAATTCCAGATCCTTGCTGGTCTGCTGGGACTTGTTGGATGGCCCGTTTTTTTAGCAGTCTTGAAATTTCTTGTACTGCCTATTCCCTTAGACTGGGTGGAACATCTGGGATGGGCTTGTTTGATTTCTGGGGAGTGTGGACAAATGGGATTTTGTAACCTCCGGATATAATAGACTGTACCCATTTGTCTCGAGTGATGAGACGCCAGGCTTCTGGGTACAGAGACAACCTTCCCCTGACTGCCTCCGAAGGCGGACAGCCCCTCAGGAGTGCTGGAAGGGCTTGTCAGAGAAAGATTCCCTGCTACCCTCTGCCCCACGGGCGGCGTCTATTGTTGTTCCCTCCTCTGCCTCTGGAGGGAAACTCGCTACATGTGTCAGACATGGCTCCTTGGGGTTTCTGGAACCACATTTTCTCACTCTTCTGACCATTAGGGTATGGTCTAGAGGGAGTGGAAAAATGGACTCCCACAGCAGAGAGAGTCTTGCCTTCCTGCTCACACCCGGTAAGTGTATCTTTCACCTGAGTTCCAAACAGAGACGAACCATCAAAGGGGGTGTTGGTGAAAGACACCTTAAAGGGATCAGCAAAGTTACATAACTGCATCCAGGCATGCCTTCTCAAAGCCACGCCTGTGCCTGCGGCTCTGTTCGCCCCATCAGCCGCATACGAAATGAACTGCATGGAGGAGTTAACGATACAGTTAAGAGTCGCCAGCTGGGAGTTTATCTTGTCTTGAGCCCCCACAGCTGATGGATCTTGCAGGGTATCTCCTAGCTCCTTGAGGAGATCCCTGTGAAGACAGGTGAAGTGGCACAAATAGTTCAGCGACCTCATGGAGAAGGTCGCTGAGGAAAACATCCGCTTCCCGTATCTATCCATCATCCTACACTCTTTATTAGGGGGATGGACAGATACAGAAGTGTCAGCCAACTCCTTTTTCATGGCAGCTGCTACCACCATGGCATCAACGGGTACAACCTTTGTCAGAAACTGTTTATCTTGGGGGGCCGTGATAAACTTAGTGGGCCTGCGAGGGGTTGGATCCAGTGTGTCCGGAACTGACCATGCCTTCCGAGCCACCACTTCCATTAATGGATCGAAAGGCGGAGACACCCAGGAGGTGGAGGGGTGAGAACCAAATGCATCCAAGTATACTGACTCATCCTCAGAATGGTTAAGGGCATACCAGTTCCCCCTCTGTTTAAGGATCTCACGGATGTCTGAGAAAGAGACATCTTCAGAGGGAGATCTTGGGGACCCTTCCGAATCCTCCAAGTCAGTATCTGATGTGACCGACTCTGGGGAGTCAACATGTTTCCTCTTACATTTCCTCTTTCAAGGGGGCTCCTCTGAAAACTCAGGGGAGGCCTCGGAAGAGGAAGATACACCCAGTGGGGTGACTTGGAGCATTTGATCCCCTCGCTTGGGGTCTGGAGGAGGGGCAGAGACCGAAGCAGGCAACCTGGGGGGAGTAGCTGAAGGGGCTGATTGAGGTGCAGACTCAGACATCAGCACGCTCCTCATGACCTCGAAGGTGCCCCTGTCCGGCACAGAAGAGGGTCCCCGCTCCGAGGAGATGGGAATCCTCTCCGGCACCGAAAGGGATGGCTCTGAAGTCGATGTAGGAGCCAAGCTTACCTGCGCCGAAGCTCCAAGAGGGAGAACGGGGTCGGATAAGAGTCCGATGCCACTCACCCCCTCGGAGCCGATGAGGTAGTCCCGGTGCCCAGATCCCTCCAAGGACGGAACCACTGAAAAAATCGGAGCTGACGAAGGAGCCGAAAGGGGAAGCATCGGCACCGACGTGTCCAGGATCCGAGCCCCAACAAGCTCCGGCTCCGAACTGACAGGAGGAGTCGGGGGAGGAACTACTTCAGGAAGAGAAGCAGCCACAGCCTGATGAGGAGGGCTAGTTAACATTTTAACCAGGGCCTGCGATTAGAGGAGTCTACTGACCACTCTCTCCAAGTCATGATCGGACAGCCTCGAGGACTGAGAAGAGTGGGACCTATGGCTCCATTGAGACTGTAGCAAGGGTGATCCCGGAGTCGAGCGAATCGACTCCAGAGATGGAGATCTGGATCGCTTACGGCTCCCTGACGGCTCCAACAGCGAGGTCGGAGCCGAGAGAGATTTTGATATTTCGGTCCCGGATGGAACCGAAATTGAAGCAGATGCTCCACCTGGCGACAGCTCCATACTGGGAGCCGACGGATTAGTGGGCTTAGGGGTTTTAGCTGGCTGAGACTTTGCCGGAGACCCCTTGGGTTTTAGTAAACCCCTGAGAATTAACTTGTTCCTACGCTCCTGCAGGACTCTCAGACTAAAGGCATGACATACCAAGCAAGAGTCCTGCAGGTGTAGGGAACCCAAACAATAAACACAAGAAGTGTGACCGTCTGTCAGAGACATTTTCTGACAGCACGAGTCACACTTCTTGAATCCTGATACCTTGGTATCCTTCGACACGATAGAAATAAAGGGAATACCAATGGACAAAAATTTTTGACTAGTGTAAAAAATACACACACACACACACACACACACACTAGTCCCACACCTTCACACAAAATATTTATGTAACTATACTAACAAAAAAGCTAAGAGACTATGATCTTATATTATAAAGGCTAAACACTACTCCCTACTGAAAACAATATATAAGGGAAGGGGATAGCCTCTAACTTAAATGGCCTACTTGGGAGATGGGGGGGAGGGGAGAAACTCTCTAAGTAAAAACGAGTTTCCTAAGGGTTGGAAAGAAACAAGGAAACTAAGACTAGTCTACAGTACTACTCTAATTTTAACAAAAAATTTGAAATTTATACACTAATAATTTAGCTATTACAAATACAAAAGACTAATACGACATGAGCCAGTGAAGCGCAACCTCGTAGCTGAAGCGGCAAACGAGAACTGGGGGTCTAGCACCAGGCATTGTGGGATATAGGGAGGCCTCGAGCCAGTAAGTAGCTCTCGAGCTTTAGAAATTGGCCGAGTTGGAGCCGAAGGTCGGCTCCGAACCCAACCAGTAAGAATGAAGGCGAGAGAGACAACTTAACATATATTCTTACTGCAGACAGAGAACTCTTCTAGGTGGAACTGTAATTAGAAATCCTTCCTTCCTCTGCCAGTATGGCTATTTATTGTCTCTGAAGCTCTCACAGTAGCAGATACAGGCATCGTCTTCCAACACGTGTTGTGACGTGATGCTCAACACTAGAACAGAACACTTAGCCTTGAGCTTGCTTGTTCATCCCAGAAACTGAGGCAGCAGATTTTTTGCACATCAACAAAAATGAAAACGTGGCACTTGTGTTGCACAATGACAGACAGATGCATTCTTGCTTGATTAGCAGCTGCTGATGACCATCCAAATGTGAAAAACAAATGCTGGGAAATCAATTGGGTCCCTTTAATAAGGCCCTCCTTCACAGCTCAACTAAGAGGGACAATCCCTGGTGGGTCTATGAGCAGGATGAATCCTTGGTAGTATCGGAAAAAAAGGAAGGCAGAAGTCAGGAGATGGCCAAGACATGAAGCCTCAGAAAGCATAATACCGACGCACTGAAGAAATAAAAGCGGTCTGATTATTGCAGTCATGGTCCATGCAGTACTGTTGGGTAAACGTGTGATCTAATGAACAAATAAATGTCTGCAATGCAGATACTTCTGATGCAAGCCATAGAAACAGCGATACCCTTTCCAAACTGGTGTTTTACAGGAGTATTTTCCAATGGATGGTTCTAGATCTGATAGCAGAATATGTAACAGTTAACAGTCCATTAAGGTGAGCTTGCTTAGCTAATGCAAACATTTCTCTCCCAGAAGTAAAAGCAATTAATAGCTATTCTGCTCTACAGAATCCATGCAGTAAAAATCTCCCCAACATGCACTACCTCCTGTACCTTTAGTACTTTAGATATTTATTTCCTTTCTCTTGTCATTTTATTAAAATGACAATCTTAATTACCATCTCCTACTCTGCATTCTTTCTCTGAACTATAAAAAATCTCTACAATTTTAACCCTTTGCATCCCCTGACCAATTAGTCAACTATTAGTTAGAATACCTGATTGTTGCATTTAATTTTATACAGTGAAAAATAGAATACATGATCATTACACAATTTTAAACAGTGAAAAATTTTGAATATGAAAAGTACCTGCTGTATGCATCTATCGCATATATCCTTTCCTCAAAAGATCTAGCTGTTATTGCATGACACACATGATGTCATCACTATATTAAAAAAAAACTGCTTTACTCTAACTAAAGTGAATGTTCAACATTTTGTTTAGTCGTTAAAAAATGAACACTTCACAGCTGTGCAACTGTAAGTAACCAGGCTATGTATCAGATGAAAGGTTGGTTGCTGAAATTCCGAGGCCCATAACTGCAATCATTGGAACAGTAGAAATACACATGCACACATGGGTGGCTATATACCAAGTATAAGGTTGTGGTACCTGAGAGCATCCCTCCTACCTTGAGATACAGTGATCACAGAGTTAGCCTATATACGTAGCAGGGGTATGAGGGAAGTCTCATCGCAAAAAACACTTCAGTGTTACAATGGACAACCAACGGCTCATTTGTTTGTGTCTCTGAAGAAGCCTTTCAGTAAAAAATGAAAGTGCTAAATATACTAGTTGGCTGTGATTCTTTGCACAGTATGTCAGTTTAGTTTTTGATATTTATTTTTAACACTGAAAATTTAGTAGAAAATGGCTTGTTAGAAGAGAAATGATGCAAAATGAGTCCAACCCCATCACCTATGGTAATCTTCAATGAGTATTTGACAATTTTAACAGATTTCTTTTTTTTTTTTTTACATAGATGGTGAATTTTGTAAATGGATTGCTAGCCTGTGATTTTTTTAATTTGCTTTATGCTCTTCACCTGTTTTGAGTTTGAGGAAGACTGCATGAATATTACTGCAAACATGTTGCTTAATAATTTAAAAGTTTGAAACCTAAGATGGTTAGATGAGATCACTGAAACTTTAACCAGGAAAAACATTCCAAGTTAGATAAGACACAAAATGAACTAAAGTCATTACGTGCATCAAATATTTCCTTATTCAAACAAAATATTAAACTGAACTTCTATTCCATCAACATTCTTGGCTAAGTTACTGATATTAAATCAAGGCTGAAATAATTTTTGATTAATGTACGCCGAATGCTCATTTTACACCAATGAGAAGACATATTAGCTTATATATCAAAAATTATATACATCAACAAATATGCATGAAATGTTGAACACTCAGTGGCTTAACAAACGTACATTTGAGTATGATGCCTAACTACTATATTCTGATCAACGCTGTTTTTTTCTCTGGAAGAGATTGATTCGGCTCTTCCCATTTCGGAACAGGCAAGGCATTAAGTCCTGATGATTTTGATGTGTAAAAAAATTCAATGTACTGATTTTTCTGGTTCTACTGAACTTATACAACTACATCAGACATGACGGTATTATGATAAATAAGTGAATAAATCTAATAAGTTTTATTTGCAAATTAACTCACCTTCTTTCTGAACTAGCCCACTGTTTTTGATCCAGTACAAACCCCAGGTTTTCCCTTCCTCTGTTACTATAATTAGGCTACGTACCTGATTGTTTTCTCTGATACTTTCTGCTGCAGGGTCTGCCCCCCTAGTGGCCACATTATAATATTGCAGCACTAGGTAGGCACTCATCTGCCCAGGAATTACCTCACCATAACATCCGGTACAAGGTTTCAAGTATCACTAGGTAAAAGCATGCCATTTTTGAAATATCCTGTTACCCCTGTAGGAGCTATTCCCACAGATAGCGTGCTTGCCCAACAGTACAGCAAATTGTAGGTACACTGCTCAACAATTACTAAATTGTGATCCAAAACTGTTATGATTGTTGTAGTAAAAGGGCAATATATGCTATAGTTTGATTGTGATCACAACTGACATCGAAGTTCATAAAAGAACTCCTCGCTATTGCAAGGACTTCACACTGCTGTGTTAAAGTTGTAATAGCCCTTGTTTCTTTTTTTGTGTAAATGGGATTTGAACGTTAATGATATTTGCATTTGTTCTTGTAAGGGCATTGGTATAGGTTGATAAATACACTGTATATATGTTTAATTTCTCTGCCTTTTTATTCATTATTATGGGATAAAAATCACTGTTATTGTGTTACAAGTGTATTAACGGTGCATGTCTGGCTATGTGAGGGTTATGCAATTGCGGCAGACAGGAATTTATCTTTAAAATTGACCTTATGCATTTAAGAAGATAGAGTAACTGCCCTACATAGACCCAAAGGGTTTTAGACAGACTGCCTGTCCCTTATACTACACTGTTTGCTCCCTGTAGCTACCTAGAGCTTCCTAAATCATATGGTGCATTTAGCAAGCACATATTGTGCTGTTTAATCTGGTAAGCACCAATGAATGTTTAAACAGCTAATTATCCCCCTGTATCTTTCTTTTTCCTTCTAGCTAACTCCTCTCTGGACAAGCTGTCTCACTTCTGTGACTTCCAAGGGACGAGAAACTTATTACAATTGGGAAGTGTCCGGGATTGTTTAAAATAGCCGCAGCTGTTTAACAGCTCACTTCTTTCCAGTATATTGTGCTTGTGGGTGGGTTTCTTAAGCATCAGCGTTGCTTACTGCTACATATTACTGTAATCAGGCTATGTATCTGTAAAGCTCCTAGGGCCTGACTGTTTTTTTTTCTGATACTTTCTGTTGCTGGGTCGGCCCCGCTATGCTTGGGCTCACTCCGCTCCCCTAGCCTACCCTCAATTCCCACTCACCCCCACATATCCTATATTTATTTTCACCTTCTTGTCTACACCCACCTAATTGACCAATCACACTGCATACTTGCACTCCCAACTCTTGCCTCCCAGCATTCACACCACTTCCCCTACCCACAACACATACTACGCACTTCCCAATCCCTCCCCTTCATTTCTCTTACCTACACTCCCACATTACACACCATTATTCTACATACATACATCTAAAGTCCCCTCTCCACCAACCACTCAAATCATACTCACAAATGTAATAATCACTGCATTTTTCTTACTATTTTCTCTCCTTACATCATACAATTTCAAAGCCCACTATGTCAGACCAACATCTACCTCCTCCTGAGCTAATTACAAACACTCTGATACTTCTTTCTCTTAACATCTCTCCCTCTTTGTGCAATACCTCCACCTCCCACTGCTTCCTCTACAAAGTACTCCAAATAGCCCCCCCCCCCGTAACCTTAGACTCAAATTGTCACACATTTCAAATAAACACTACCCACCCAAACTCAACTTACCACAAACATTACTGTTACTAGCTGGTTACATCCACCCTAACCCTGACCCTAACTCCAGTACAGCTAACCCCATCCCAACAACTCCCCCCTCCTACCCAGCTAACTAACACTCCCTTATCCTCCCCCTCCCTCCACTCTGATAAACACTTATCCATTATGGCAATCAACATTCAAAGCCTTTCTAACAAAATTAGTGACCTGCATGCATGGATCTCCCAGTATTCCCCTAACCTACTTATTTTTTCTGAAACCTGGTTAAAACCCCACATATGCAACTCTAAAAATTCTTCCCCCTGGGTATTTCATCAATCATCTAGACAGAACCACTAAAAAAGAGTGGGTGTAGCAATTCTTTACTCTCAACACCTCACCCTTTCCCCCACTACCAATGATCTACCTGATTTTCACCCAACAGAAATATTCATAGTAAATTGCCACCTAAAAAACTACAAAAAACTAGCCATTGTTGCCATTTATATTCCTCTAGGTAAAAATATCCAAATTCTAGAAAATATCCTTTCCTGGCTATCTCAAAACCTACCCTATGAAACTTTACTTCTAGGAGATGTGAACATAGACTGGAAACCCCTTAAATCCCCATCACCTGCCCAAAGTATCAACCTGTTTGACTTCTCCCAACCTTATCTCCACCCCCACTAGAGTCTTCAAACACTCCATTCTAGGCAAAACAATTGACTGGATCCCCTGAAACAGCCCCCAACATTATCACAACCTCACCACACTACCTGATGCACTAAGTGACCATCTACCCATTAGCATAGAGAGATACCCACCCCAACAATAGAAACCACATCTATATGAAGTCTGTCATAAACTCAAAGATTTCAACCCCACCTCTCTCAACGATGGTATCCCTGCCAGCTGTACTCAAATTCAACTGCATCTTTCTAAACGCCCTCAACACATTGGCCCCTCACGCAAAATTACAATAAAATCAAACTTTGTGCCATGTCTCAGTAAAGCCACTCGCAAACTAATGCACAGACGAGATAATGCCTGAAAATTCTGGTTAAAAAGTAAATCTTCCAATCACCTCCAAGTATTTAAAGAACTTGGGAATCTGGCCAAAAAAGAAATCTACAAATATAAAAAGTCCATTTATGCTAAGTCACAAACCTCCACTCATTCAAATCCTAAATATTTCTGGAAAGATATCAACTCCATCCTACATCTTGGTAAACCCCAAACCCCCAATCCTTACTCAAACCTTCCTAACCATGAGACCATCTCTCTCCTTAACCAATTCTTTATAGACTCTATCAGCAAACTGACCAACCAACACAGGCCAAAATCCCACCCAGAATCTACCTCACAACTTAATACCTCATTACTATTAACAATAGTCTCACCTTAATCCCTATCTCTACATCCTATATAAAATCTCTACTCCTCAAACTTAAAACTGTGTTCCCCCTCTGCAGACAACCCCCCCACTTCCTCAAGCTTGCTGCAACATCCATCACCTATCCAGTCTCTATACTCATTAACCATTCTATAAAAGAAGCCACTGTACTCAAAATCTGAAGTCCTTTTACATTTTTCCCCTTCACAAAGGAGGCAACTATAATGATCCCACCAATTACTGACCAATTGCCATACTCTCCCCACTATACAAAATACTAGAAAAGTGTATTCACAATCAAATCCTTAGTTAACTCCTAGAAAACAACCTCCTCTCCCCTACCTAACATGGCTTATGACCTCACCATAGCATCTCTACAGCCCTATCCTTCACGCACGCCATTGCTGAATCTAGGGACAATAATAACTTAGTCTCCTGTCTGTTCCTTGACTTATTTAAGGCATTTGACATGGCATCCCATTCCAAACGTCTGATCAAACTGGCTAACCTCAACCTATCCAGCTCAGCTCTCCCATGAATCTACAGTTACCTCACCGTTTAATTTCAGTCAGTTAAATGGCAATCCTCCTGCTATCCTTTCTTATCTATACAAACTGGCATACCCCAGGGTTCCATTCTTGGACCTCTCCTCTTTAATATCTTTACCAATGACCTCCACTCCTCAACCTCCCTCTCCAGCCTCATTCAGTATGCTGACGATTTCACCCTTATCACATCTGCTAACTCAATCACACTTCTCCAAACACACACACACACACACACACACACACACACACACACACACACACACACACACACACACACACACACACACACACAGCAATCCTTCCATCTTGTAGAAAATTGGCTAAAATCAATCAACTTATCCTGAACCCCCGCCCCCCCCCCAAAAAAAAGCTACTTGTCTATCTCCCATTAAAATAAGGACTACCTCAAGGCTAATTTCTCCATCTCCTCCCTAAATAACATGATAATCAATGTAGACAATCACACAAAATTACGTGGTATGACTATTGATGACCAGTTAAAATTTCACTTGCACATTTACCATGCAATAAAAAAAAATAAACAAAATTTAGGCTTGTTATACTGCAACTCAAAATTCCTCTCTACAGTATCTAGACAATCCCTTGCCCAAGTCTACCTCCTCCCTAGCCTATTCTATGGTTCACCTGTCCTCAACAATCTTCAATCCTGTTTACTCTCTAGACGTGAGAAGATCTACAACAAAACTGCCAAATTTGCAGCTAACTTCCCCAACTCAACCCACCAATGCCTAGCCCTCAATAAGCTTCAATGGCTTGAATTCTCCCATCACATAAAACTATCCCAATTACAGCTAACCCACCGGATACTTAACAAACCCACTTCTTGCCCCTCCCTCTCAAATCTTTTCACACACTATTCCCACCTACACCCCCTCGGTAGCTCTGAAAATGTTCTTCTAGAAATATTTACATCTAAACTGAACATAGGAAATCTCCTACATAAATCTTCCATCTCAAAAATTTGAAACAGCCTACCCTCTAACCTATGAAACATCACTCAAGCAACAAGTTTCAAAAAAAGAACTAAAATTATTCTTCCAAACTAACTGGATATGCCCATGCCAGGATCTCACCTGATCATCCTACTCCTGCCCCATAAATACTGCATCATAATCATATTTAACTAACCTCTGAATTTCTTGTCTGGTTACTACATAACCTTATGGCACTATGTATAACTACCATATATGACCAAACAACTCTTCCAATTTCTGTAATGTAAATGCCTTTCAACCACAGTATGTATATTCTTTTTACTGTCTGAGCTATGATATTTCTTATTCTTGTATTAACATGCTGTTTACTTATTCTTGTATTACTATTACTGGTGCTTTTTTTTCTCAGGTCTCCACTGAAAATGGGTTATAACTGCTCAGCTGGACCAACCCGGTTAACAAATGTGAAATAAAAATAAATAAAAAATAAAGTCTGATCCACTGCTGATTAAACATTATCATCCTATTTCTTTGATACGTCTCAACATTAAAATATACTTAATTACTCTTGCGAATAGGTTCCATCTAATAACAAAAATAATCATCTCCAGATTTCAGTTTTCATAGGCGCTCATCACACGCAGGATAACAATATCAGGCTCAGTCTGATTCTGTATTACAATTAGGTGCAAAAAAAAGCTTATGACTCTGTTCACATTCTCTTATTATACAAAGTTCTTGACAAATCCTTTTTCCCAAAACTGAATTCATGATATTAGGGTATTATACAACCCAGCTTCTACATGTGTTGCCTTTAATGTTAAAATCTGTCCTCCAATCAAAATGTCTGCACATGTTCTTAGATACTCTATATTTATGTTCTATTATTTTCATTATTTACAACATTCTTCAGAATTCCCTCAGGGATCAACTGCTTTCTTTATGACTTTTTTTTGTTGTATGTTTTGCCCCCATATTTGATGATTTAACACTGGAAAAACAGTCATCCAGTAAGCCAAAGGAGTTGCCTGTATCCATACTGGCATCCAAGCAATGAAAGAATTTTTCTTTTTAAGTCTTAGCCCCTCCACCTGGGTAGGAGATGTGTGACCTATATAACCAAGCAGCCCACTATGGCTCCTTATGTATGTGCATGGTTCTGTGTACCTGCTGAGGAGGCTATAATTTTCATGGTTTAGTGAGCTGAGCACAAAACCCCAGGACACCCACCCCTCCCCCTCCACAAAAAAGCATGGCTGCCTTTTCTGAAATGGATTACATCATAGGAAGGCCCTATTTGCCCTTAACCCAAGGATAAGCACTCTAAGCTCCATGTATCAACTCCAAGAGGCCATGCAACTAACCAAACTAGAGTTTTCCAAGTTGTATTCATAATAGTAATACAATACATCAATGACCTACTAATTAAACCTCAGTAAGTCAACTCTATTTTCCCTTGAACAAAAGTAATGAGATTCTAAACTCATCTTATGCAAATAATATTTACATTTCATTGAATAAACTTAAGTACCTTAAAGCACGACAATAGTCCCAGTATGACCAAATAAAGTTTAATACAAATCAAAGTAGCACTCTAGTGCTTTAGTTAAACATAAGCCTTCAAGGAGTACTTTCATCATTAACAAACCCATCTATTTATACCCCACAGTTGCCAATCAAGCAATTATACAATAACATAGTTGCTGTTAAATGTAGTTGCAATAAGTATTATATAGGGCAAACAAAGAGAATGTTTAAAAAGAGATTATTAGAACATCTAAGGGACATTAGGTTAGGTAAAATAGAGAGTCCTTTAGCCCAACATTTTAAATTGTACCATAATAGTGACTGTGTAGGTTTAAGAGTGACTATTTTAGAGCAGGTACAAGGAGAGGGGGATAGTGATTATATACAAAATTTGGTGATATATAAAGAAACACTTTTTGTTTTGAAATATGGTACCATGCTTCCACAGGGTCTTAATACAGACTGCTGCTGGAAGTGTGTTATTTAGAGTGTTACATAATATGTGTCTAAATATTTTGAGTGTTTTAAATGTATAATTATTAAATTATTTTATTGTATAATTGCTTGATTGACAACTGTGGGGTATAAATAGAAGGGTTTGTTAATGATGAAAGTACTCCTTGAAGGCTTATGTTAAGCCGAGGCGCTAGAGTGCTACTTCGATCTGTATTAAACTTTATTTGGTCAAACTGGGACTTTTGTTGTGCTTTATACCTTTGGACTATTGTTGTTTGGCAGTTTAAGGTATAGCCAGTGATCCAGCAGTAAATTTACCATGTATATTTAGAGAGGATTTACTTGACTCCTCTCAAAGAACTATGGATGGCTTTCTGAGAATTAATAGAGAGAGAGAAAGAGATGGAGGAGAAAGATCGGTAAGCAATGGTGAAGGGCTACCCTCGCAGACATGGAAGAGGTTGCTGAATGAAACTAGAAGAAAGCGTTCCTCAAACCCTTTTTCGGAGGTGGGTAAGCATTCCACTGCTCTTCCCTCAGAAGCGAGGACTTTGTTTAATAAATTAAAACATTTGCTTAATAAAGTAACCTCGGTCCATTTTAATAAACTGAGCCTCCAGTGGTATTTGGAGTTAGATATAGCTTCAAGGGGGCTAAGGGCTATGAAGTTTCCCCCACTGCCATTTGATTTGTCTGGTACAGAAGAGAAAACTTTTAAGCAGAGATGGGAAAAAGCTGCTCACCGTTGTTCACTAGAATGGACTAAAATATTGGTGGAGCGTGACGAGGTGAAACTCTCTGCCTTGAAGAAAGACATTAATGCAGTTTGTAACAATTTAATGGTACTAATTGATAAGTCTCGGTTAGAGATTTGCCTGAGCGATATTCAAGATAAATTGTGCGTATTTGAGAAAAAGTTACGTGAACAGAAATTGTATAAAATTAAAGAGACCTGAGGGACTATGAGAATGGTACGGCCTTTTTTAGGTTGACGAATCAGAGATCGAGGTCATGAGTTCGTTTTCAGAATCAGGAAGGGGAAAGGAAAACGAGAGATGAAATCTCTTTTAGTGATACCAGTTGGTATCAAAGTGATTTAGAGGACGAATAAATTTATCCTTCCTTGCCTGAACCGTACAATGTTGAATATATGCAAGATAATTTTCATCCCAAGGGCGGACAGTATCAACAAAGAAAATGACAGTATCAATATTATGAATGCGAGCAGCAGAGAGAAGGTTCACATCAGCGACAGTGGAGAAATAAAAGGACAAAATGGTACTGATTTTGTTGCAAATAACACAAATCTTGTCTTGAATTTATCAGGCTGTGTGCTGGATGATAATTGGAGTGCTGTTTTACAGTGTGGTTTAAAATTTATACCCACAATGTTGCCAAGATTACATTGTTTTAAAATTTAATTTTTTAAGAAGATTTGAAAAATGCATCTATGGTATTACTTTCATGCTTATAGGAGTGTACAAAGTGAATGTAGTTACGCTGAAAATAGATGTGATTTAACAGTTGAAAGTGTAGATGAATACATTTTAATAAATGATGTATCTGATGATTCTTTTGTTTCATGTAATAGTGATGTAAATGCTTATTGTCTTATAGAAACTTCAGATTTAAATGTTGCAAGCAAGTTTATACCATCTGTTATTCATGAGGGAATAAAAACATTTCAGTCTATGGTTGAATTTGAAACAGAGATGTTGTTTAAAGGTTTTGATAAGAGAAATGTGGACTACAATTTGACAAAAAGTGAATGGTTAGCATTAAAAAAATTTTCTAATCAGAAAGAACTTGTTATAAAACTTTCAGATAAAGTAAATAAAATAGTGGTTATGCATCACAGTACAGTAAAATGTGTTATGATTTGTTACAAGAAGACCAAGTTTATGAAGTGGTTATGAGATTTAAGGTTGAGGAAGCCAAAGAAGAATATGTGTGTTTAATTAAGAAAGGGTTAAGATTAGGGTATTGGACTGAACTTGATATGGAGAAGAAGCTGTCCTGTGATGAAACGGAAATGGCATATTTTTATTGTCTACCTAAGGTGCATAAAAACCTGATCAACCCACCTAGGAGACCAATTGTGTCTGCAAGGAAATATTTTTTAGACAATTTAGGAATGGTTTTGCATAAATGTTTATTAAAGGAAGTCATTCATCTCCCTTCTTATATTAAAAATTCATTTGATTTTTTAGAAAAAATAAAAAATGTTAATTGTTAAAGGGGAATGTACTGAGTGACAGTAGACGTAAAAAGCCTATACACAAATATTAAACACATATATGGTATGGAAACCCTAAGCTTTAGGTGCTAATCCATTAGCACATTATCTAATGGAACTTTTAAAATTCAGTTTAGAAAACAATTTTTTTTTGTTTTGAGGATAACATTTATCACCAGCTACAGGGCACAGCAATGGACTCTTCATTGGCACCGATGTATGCTAATTTATTCATGGGCATGTTTGAAACAGAATATATTTATACAAATACGTTTTATAGGCACTATGTTAAGTTATACTACAGATTTATAGATGACTTGGTTTTCTTAAGTGAAGGTGGAATAGAACTTGTTCAACAGTTTATAACAGACCTGCAGTCTAACAGATTTTGTATACAGTTTGATGGTTTACAATATGGCAACAAAATTCCATTTTTGGGTATAATACTAGAAGGGGTACCTGGAAAGGGAATAAATACTAATTTATATAGAAAGTTTGAAGTAGTTAATCAGTTTATGTTGGGTAATAGGAACAACAGCACCAAAACGAACAACAGCACCAAAACTGGAAAAATGGAAAAACAACTAGGCAGGATTCACCAAACACGATTTATTCTGAGAAAATCTTAGCACTCTGACGTCTCGGCCTTCGCCTTCCAGGAGTATAACACAAATAAAACCAACAGATCTTATATACAAGTTGAATCAATTAATAAAGTAATTAAACAATCAACATATTAAAAATCAATCAATTAGACAACATTTTCCAGTTAAAATCTTCATTAAGTCCATTTGGATATAAAGTTTTAAACTTTAAAATGTAAACAGTTTCTTTATACAATAACAGCTGTTTAATTCTTAACATATCTACTTCATCATTAAATACTTTTTCCAAAATTGAAGCTTTTAGCAGCCTTTCATCACTATTATGCTTTTCAAAAAAATGTCGAGCCACAGGACTCTCATTCTTAACATTAATTATGTCCCTAACATGCTCTAATAATCTTACTTTAAAAGGTCTCTTTGTTTCCCCAATGTAAAATTTCTGACAGGGACATTTTAATGCATAAATAACTCCCTCTGTTTTACAACTAAAACAATTATTAACTCTAAAAGGGATATCATTTATATATTCAAAATTACAAATAACAAAGCTGCATGCTTTGCATTTCCCACACTGATAAGTTCCTTTTTGTCTAACTTGTTCTACCATTGTGTCTGTAGGGGTACTAAATCTACTTCGTACCAAAAGATCTTTAATACTCCTACCCTTTCTATATGAAAATTTTAAATTTACATTTAACCATGATTTGACATCATTCAAGGAACTAAAATATTTCCAGAACATTGATACATTCTTAAATAATTCAGGGGTATAGCAGCCATAAGTAGTGACAAAATACATAACTTCACTATATACTTGTTTTTTTCGACTAAGGGAAACTTCAGATTTTCTTTTCTGTAATATATTTTCTTTACTATGATTATTAACATAGTCCCATAATTTATTAAGACTTTCATCCAGACAAGATATACTATATCCTCTCATTAAAAATGAGTTATAAACAAAATCTAATTCCTTTTTAAATACCATTTCATCATTACATAATCTAAAGATTCTTAACATTTCACCGTAGGGTAAAGAATTTTTAGTGTGGGGAACATGTCCACTTGTTCCATGTACATATAAAGTAGGGCCTTCAAATTTTCTATTTACAGAAGTTATTAATTTGTGGCCACTAGAAATATCTAGAATGACATCCAAGAACGGAATCTGTGGGCCCATAATTAACCCATCAAAGTCCAGACAAAATCTATTACATTTCAAATCTGAGATAAATTCTATAGCCATGGATTGTCCCCCTTCTACTAAAAAAATTAAATCATCTACATACCTATAGTATTTAATAACATGTTCTTGAAAAAACTTGTGTTTGTAAATATACTCATATTCAAAAAGACCCATGGCCAGATTCGCATACAAGGGGGCAAATGAAGCCCCCATGGCTGTGCCCTGTTTCTGACGATACATAGTATGATTAAATTCAAAAAAATTATTTGTTAAAGAAAAATATATTAATTCTATAACAAACTCTGAAACGGGTGACTGACCCAAAGACCATCTCAGTGCCTCTAGTCCAAAATCATGGCTTATATTTGTATAAAGACTTTTGACATCTACTGACAACCAGTACATATTTTTATTCCACTTTATATCCTTAATTCTATTCAAAAAATCAAATACATCCATTAAAAAGGAAGGTAACTTTTTGACGTAAGATATCAAATAATCATGTAAGAAAATACCTATATTTCTTAAAAAATAATTATGGCCAGATACTATAGGGCGACCTGAGGGTTTATTGAGATTTTTGTGAATCTTGGGGAGGCAATAAAAATATGCCCTACTACAACCCTCTGTCTGAAATTTATTCTTAACATCTTTCATCTCAAAGTAACCCAGTCTATAGCCCTTCTGTATCAGGCATGTTTGAAACAGAATATATTTATACAAATACGTTTTATAGGCATTATGTTAAGTTATACTACAGATTTATAGATGACTTGGTTTTCTTAAGTGAAGGTGGAATAGAACTTGTTCAACAGTTTATAACAGACCTGCAGTCTAACAGATTTTGTATACAGTTTGATGGTTTACAATATGGCAACAAAATTCCATTTTTGGGTATAATACTAGAAGGGGTACCTGGAAAGGGAATAAATACTAATTTATATAGAAAGTTTGAAGTAGTTAATCAGTTTATGTTGGGTAATAGTTGTCATCTCAGACATACCTTGGATATGTATAGCATTACCATATGGAGAATTTTTGAGAATTTCTAGAATATGCAATAATAATTATGATTTTGAAAAAGAGTTGCTATGTACAGTGTATATGTTTAAGAAAAGAAATTATAATATACAGGTTATAGAGAAAAGTGTTCGAAGAATAAGAAAATAAAGGTATGGAGGTGTACTAATATAGTAGATGGAGATTTTATATATAGAGAGAAAAACAACATTTATGAAAATAGTGGTTTTGTAGTAATTACTTATAATAGTTTAAGTGATAGTATAAAACAAATTATTGGGCATTACTGGAAAATTTTGAACAAATTTCAAGAGTTATTAGGATTAGTACAACAGTATCCTGTTTTCTCTTATAAGAGAGGAAAAAAATTAAAGGATATCTTAGTTCATACTAAATTTCAAAATCCCAATAATATGCTATTACAGCAGATTCAATTTAAGGGGAAAACACCATGTGGTAATTGTACAGGGTGTCATTATATAGTACAGACTTTTTCCAAAATTAATAATATTAGATTTGAAGTAGTGGGAGATTATTATTGCTCAACAGAACGGGTGGTTTATGCAATTAAATGTAGTTGCAATAAGTATTATATAGGGCAAACAAAGAGAATGTTTAAAAAGAGATTATTAGAACACCTAAGGGACATTATGTTAGGTAAAATAGAGAGTCTTTAGCCCAACATTTTAAATTGTACCATAATAGTGACTGTGTAGGTTTAACAGTGACTATTTTTGAACAGGTACAAGGAGAGGGGGATAGTGATTATATAAGAAATTTGTTGTTATATAGGGCCGGATTTATGAAGGCTTGCACGGAGTCTAAGAGTAGTGTAAGAAGGCAGACAGCCAATATGTCTGCCAAGCGATCCAGCAACAGCCGGCAGGGGAGCTCATGAGAGCTTTTAAAGTTACTCTTGCACGGACAGTGTTATGTTATGCAAATTACATTTGCTGCTGAAAGCTATGCAAATGAAGTAAATTTGCAATCCAGGAAACACTAACCTGTCTGTGGAAGAGTAGTGTTATTTGCAGAAATGTACTCCGTTGGTAACAGAGTACCATTCTGCAAATAGCTAAACGGAGCTATGACAGCTCCAAATAAAGGATGCATCCAGTTGAGGAAGCATACCAATGGCCAAATATAAGGCCATTGGCATTTTTATAGGTTGAAAATTAATAAAAATTAGTTTTTATTTTTGTTCCCCGATCTCCGATGTTTAAGCATAGCGCAGCGCCGCCCAAACGTGCAGTGCTTTAAAAAACAGAAAATAATTTAAAAAATAGCCAAAAATAGGCATGTTTAATAAAAAAAGATTATTCTGCCATGCAGGTGAATGGCAGGCTGAAGGCTGCTGAGTAGTGGTTGCTAAGGGGGGAAGCTCAGTTTGAGAGATGTAACCAAGCATTAGTAGGCAATCCTATGCAAATGAGGATAAGGATAGTGAATCCCAATTTTCCCTGGTATGTGAGCCATGTCCCTAGAGTGTAAGTGTAGGAGTAGGGGAGTAGTAGAGTAGAAGATAGGTGACATCATGAGGGGGTATGTCTGAAAGACTGTAAGCTTATTGGAGCAGAGTGGCTTGTGTTTGCCATGAGTTGCTCAGGATTGCAAGAGGCTTGTCTACAGTTGTCCTAGCTGAAACCCAGAAACCAAAGGTGTACGCCGTGGATATATCTGAAATTTCTTGCAAACGTGCTTACACCGTGTGCGCGCCTGTAAGCCTGTGTGCGTGCGTGTGCACCCATCTAAGCCTGTGTAAGCATGTGTGCGCTCATGTGCGCATGTTTGTGGGGTGCTGCCCCTTGTGGAAACAAAGGGAAAAGGAAGAAAAAGAAGTAGTAGGAAGTTAATCAAGGAGAACTAGCAGAGCTGCCAGGTGAAATATATCAGACTCAGCCAATTGCACAGGCAGTAGACTAGCCCAGCCCAGCACTTTAAACTCTGCAAACACCATTCCCCCATGTTTTTTCTCAAGAACTCTGCAACACTGCAGTATACAAAGAGTGGAAACTTAAAAAGCTTAAGTCAGACAAAATGTTAGGGGCTGCTATTGCTATCATAAGCCAACATGTGCAAGATGCTGAGGGTGGTGATATTGCGAATGCTGCTGAGCAACCCACAGTGAGGAGACAGAGAAGAGTGTACAGACCCAGGGTAACCTACCAGGGGCTACATGAGCTGGAGATAGTGGAGCGCTATAGAGTGGATAGAGACCTCCTGCAGCAAATTGTTGAGTTGTGCCGGCCACGCCTCACACACAGAACCAACAGAGGGGAACCCATCCCAGTGGATACCAAGGTATGTGTTGGCCTACGAATACTAGCTACAGGTGCCTTCCAGAGACCAACTGGTGATATGATGGGGGTTTCACAGGCATCAGCATCCAGGGTACTGCACCAGTTCCTGGATGCCATGTCAGCACATGTCGGTGAGCATGTATATTTCCCCAATTCCCGTGAAGCATTGGCCAGTAATATGTGTCTTTTCCACCAAATAGCAGAACACCCTGAGGTAGTGGGTGCAATAGACTGCATGCACATACACATCAAAGCACCACCCGGTGAGCGGGGTAGGGTCTACATCAGCCGCAAGGGCTTCCCCTCCATCAACTGCCAGTTCATGTCCGATGCCCAGGGCATAATAATGAATGTGTGTGCTGGCTGCCCTGAAAGCTATCACGATTCCCGCATCTGGCATCTGACGCAGCTGTACTAGAGATTTGCCAATGGGGACATCCCTGACGGTCACCTAGTGGGGGATGCTGGATACGCACTGGAGCCGTGGCTGATGTCACCCATCAGAAATGCACACACACCCGAACAAGAACTCCATAATGAGGCACACGCACAAACAAGAAACATAATCGAGCGTGTGTTTGGGATGCTCAAGTCATGGATCCGGCGCCTAGACACATCTGGTGGAGCCTTGCAGTACTCACCAACTACATGTACCCAGATTGTCATGGTATGTGCCATGCTACACAATATGATCCTGCTAAAACAGCTGCAGCAGGAATTATTGATTATTGATGTTTAATTAGTTAATTATTTAATTAATGGGTGTATATAATGTGTGTTTTATTCTTGCATTTTATTCTGATGAAGTGTTTTACGAAAGCGGGCAAATAAATCTTGTGTACGCTATTTGGAGCATTTGCGTTCATTCACTGATTCTACCTCTGTGGCATTTTTTATTTATTGGGTTGTTTTTAGCATTTTCCTTAGTTTGGTTGCTTTGTGCTTTGCCACGGCCGGGGTAGAGGAAGATCCGTTGATGAATGTTTCCATTCATCCTACACCATCCAGCGGTGATAGTAATTTTAACACTTTGCTTGTTACAACGTTAATGGACATACAAAGTTCGTTGAAATTTCTTGTTGAGAACGCCAACGAAAGAAAATCTAAGCCTGTTAATAGTGTTTCAAGTCCACCGGATGTTTATGATGAAATGGACACAGTTATCGATTTGGGCAGCATTGTGGATGCTAACGTTGAGGCTGTAGTTAACGAACAGAGTTCGCATTTACGCGCCAACGATTCTGGGGGTCCAACTATTGAGAAATTACTTTTTCTATCAGAAAATCCTTTTGGTGGCAACATTGCGCTTCAATATGAAACACAACAGGATTATTTTGGCGAACAACAAGAGCACTTGCTGAGACTTTTGAAAAGGTACAAATCTATTAACATTGAGAACTGTTACTTTATGCGGTGTATTGAGCTTGGTATTATTCCTAAAGGTCTAATGTTTTTCAAATGTCCTAACGGAGTCAATTCAAGTAACCCGTTTTTTCAACATTTGGTTACTTTCTTTACTGAGTCTGGGCTACGTTTTCTTAGACTTTTGGTTGATAACAACAAGCAAAAGATGTCTGCGCTTAGAACAGAAATAATTGATCTTGAACAACATTTAAAATCTAGGTTAACTTTACATAACTTCAACAACTTGATGCGTCAGTTTTCCCATGACCTAGATCAACACTCGAATGAGGTCACTGTTCGCAAACAGCAGAAAATTTCTCGTGATTTAACTTCCTTTAGAAACAAAACTGCTTTCGACCATTTTGCCATTCATATTAAAGACGCCGCACCTAAGGGTAAAGGCGGGTCTTCTTATTATAAACGGTCCTACAGCACAGCCATTAGTTCTAATACAGCTGGAAGAGAAGTTTTGTTTTCTAAAGATAAACATTGTAGCGGGCAAATTATTGGATTATCTAATAATAGTAAAAAAACAGATAATCCAAGTGATGCGGCGTCATCTACTGTTAACAGTTTGACTGAACGAACTGTCATTGATAATAATGTGCCTGATAATTTTCCCGTCATGAATGTAGCAGAAAAAGAGACTGTTGGAGACAGCAAATCCTTTAGTGTCTCCTCTGATTCTGTTTCAGCTGGCGGTTCTAAGAAAAATCAGGGAAACCACTACAAAAAGACTGTGCTGACGCGCAGTCGGACTTTTTTGGGGTCGACGTCCTCAGGGGACGAAGCCTAACAGAAAATTTAGATTTGTTTAACATTATTAACCTGTCAGATTATGTTTTTTCTGATGTTCAACTCAATGTTTTGAAATTAGGTTTAAATTTTGTACCCTCACATAGGGGCAATTACAGTAGAACGGTAATTGATATTATGAAATTTACTAGAAAACTGAATCTATCTTATCTGATGCACCATTTACCTGAAAATGACAAATTTCTAATTAAGCCTTCATCCTTTAATCCTACATTACACCACACTTTAAAGGTTTTTCAAGAACAATGTATTCAGGATGTTAATAATTATTTATCTAGTAAAAATGGTAACATCTATCACAATATGACTATTCAAGAGAAATCTGCTTTGTTTAAATTACAAAAATTAACTAATCAACTTAGGTTTATGAAAAGTGATAAGGGGGCCAATATTGTTATTATGAGTCAAGAAAAATATGAAATTTGTATGCTGAAACTGTTGGATAATCCTTTAGAATATGAGCATGTTTCCTTACATTTTATACAGCGTCAGTTTAGAATGATACATTCTTATTTATATGACTGTTTAATGTCTGGGGACATCACCTTTGAATTATATGATTTTTGTGTCATTACAGAGCCCAAGATTGGTGTGATTTTTGGAATACCGAAAACACACAAAAATGTTCTTGATCCTCCTTTTAGGCCTATTGTTTCTTCCCCCCATTCTGTCACTGAAGGGGTTGCTTTAGTTATTGATTCTATGTTGGGATCTTTACTTATGGACCAGCAATCCTACATTAGAGATTCCTGGCATTTTTTGAGCAAATTACGAACTTTTTCTGAAACTTTTTGTTTTGATGTCAACAAACATATTATTTTTACTATTGATGTTGTGTCTCTTTACACCTGCATCCCCCATGATGATGGAGTGGAAGCAGTTCGAAGTTATTTGTGTGAAAAACAATGTTTTTCCACTTCTACTATCAATACTATTTGTATGTTTGTTGAAATAGTATTACATAACAATTTCTTTTTGTTTGGAGAAAAATATTACAAACAAAAAAGAGGGGTGGCAATGGGCTCCCCAGCCGCCCCAGCTTATGCCAATATAGTCATGGCTTGGTGGGAGCTTGAAGCCATGCCTTTATTAAAACAAAAGTTTCATGTGGAATTTTTTTTGTAGGTTTATCGACGACTTAGTGTTCATTATTGAAGGGGGACCTGATACCGTTGATAAATTTATCTTTGAGGTGAATTCACTCTCTGGTTTTTTGAAATTCACCAAGGGTGATGTTGGCTCAGCCATTAATTTTTTGGATATTCACCTCTGGTGGGATTCTACTAACTGTCAATTTCAAAGTAAAATTCACCGCAAGGAAACCTTTACCAACGGTTATCTACACTTTTCTAGTGGGCATCCTAGATATATGATCAAGAACATCCCTAAGGGGCAACTAATTCGGGCATGTCGTATGACCACCAGAGATTGTGATTTGATTAGTGAATTTAATTTTATTATTGAACTGTTTTCTAAGAAAGGATATGATATCACTTTTTTAGAGAGAACAGCTAACGAAGTTTATGATAGACGTTTCACTGATTTGCCTGCAATTCTGGGTACTTCATTTAGTGGCAATTTTAGACCTATTTCTCAAAAATCTGATTTTTTAGATGGTCCTAATTTAATTTGTTCATTCGAGATGAGCAGCGACAGTTTTCATTTTATGTCGATTTTGGAAAACAATTGGAAGGTTATTAAAGGTAATTCTGAAATTTACAAAGTTTTGGGTGATAAAACTAAATTTGTGTTTCGGAATGAATATAATGTTAAAAAAATTTTGGAAAACAACAAACACACAGTCAGTGGTTTTGTATCTAACAAAAAAGGCATGCGCTGTTGTCATCAGTGCACTGTTTGTAGATTTATCTTTGTTAGTCCTTATATAGCTGTTAGTACTATTGATTATACTCTTGAGGTACCTGGTTCAGTTAATTGTAATACTACTAATGTTGTTTACATCTCTTTTTGTTCTGGATGCCCTGCATTTTATGTAGGGATGACTACCAGGAAACTCAGTACACGTATTAAGGAACATATTTATGCCATCAAGTCTAGAGACTGTACCAATGCTTTATACAAGCATTCAATTAACTGTTCACTTTTTAAGAAATTTTTGTTTACAGTGTTGGAAGTATGTCCAGTTGATCCCAGGGGAGGGGATTTTAAATGTTATCTTGAACAAAGGGAAGCAATCTGGCAAATTAAATTAAAATCAGATAGGCCGCCGGGGTTGAATGAATGTATTAATTTAAAATGTTTTTTGAAACATCGTAATTTGTACATCACTGACAAGCAGAAAGTAGCATTATTTTTTGCCTAATTTATTATTGATTATTGATGTTTAATTAGTTAATTATTTAATTAATGGGTGTATATAATGTGTGTTTTATTCTTGCATTTTATTCTGATGAAGTGTTTTACGAAAGCGGGCAAATAAATCTTGTGTACGCTCTGTGGCATTTTTTATTTATTGGGTTGTTTTTAGCGTTTTCCTTAGTTTTGTTTTGCAGCAGGAATAGCATGGGGCAGGGCCAAACAGTCCCCCACCATTGTCAAGGCCTGCACAGCCACAGCGTGACTCGGAGGAGGAACAACCTGAGCCTGCCCCAGTAGGCAGAAGGAGGCGTGCCCAGTATGCCTTGGCAAAGAGGCAACGTATAGCACATACACTGACTCAGTAGGAACCCTGGAAATGACACCTCTCTCTGACTCGCACATATAATAAAAGGAATGCCTAACTTGACACTACCTGTTTTCAAACATGTATAGGGAGTGTACTATGTGCGTCTGACATAGGCAGCCCTGCAGCACCACCTGAGGCAAGATTGCCCAATTTTAAGTAATATAAAGCAGTGCTAAGCACATTTTACCACTGTTTAGCATATTTAAGCACAATTGCTCGGAGTTGCGCACTGCGCAAACTAGCGGAACGTTGGGCAACATTGGGCAATGTTGGGCAAAGTCGAGCAAAGTCAGGTAAACACGCTCAAACCTGCTTTACTGTTCCTAAACCAGTCAGGTCTGCCCAGCAGGAAAATAAAAAGCAGTCACAGGGCTCGAACTCAGGATACTGTGCACTATAGTCACAGTACTGAACCACTAAGCCATGACAGCATTTCACTGGCGCAGACACAGCAGGACAATTGCAGACTAACGCAAACACAAACAAATGCTGTATCATCCCCTTTGAACTTCCCCCCAGGCCTATGCAGACAGATAGCAGGCCAGGCAGTGAGATGTGGGTTGGGTAGGCTATGAAGTCACAAACTAATATACGTGAAATTGGAAGCTAAGAGCTGTAGTACAGTAGTATGCCTTACGCCAGTATGATAGGCAACAGTACAGACTGAAATGGAGTACATGACATAGCAGTGCAGGCCTAGCAAATGTGTATAAGTGTCAGGTGAACCCCTCATCCTAGGTACTCCCACAGTAACAATCAGGTGTGCCCCTGGGTAGAAATGTACAAATAATAGCTGTCCCTCCTGTATGTAGAAATGTTGATAAGTCTATGCAAATTGACTCATGGAAGCCCTGCAGGCACAGCGTGCTTTCTGTCGATGTACAACACAAAGGTGAGCCCTGAAGTAAAAAAACAACTTGATTTTTCACACACATATAGTATATATGTCCATACTGGGCATGCTCACACACTTAAATAAAAGAAGCAAATGTCGGTCAACAACATACTGAAAGGTCATACTGGGCATGCTCACACACTAAGGCCATGTCTGAGTACAGCAGTGGGCCACACATATCTGGCAGTTGCAGTTCTTACCCCAGAAACTTGTCACTATTCACCGATCCTGCCTTGCGCACACAGTTATACGAAAACAGACCCATATAATATATTGGACTCCTGTCATAATCAAACTATGTACTACAAGTACTTAAGTTGTTCAAAGAAAGTGAAAATTCAAAGATCATCAATAAATCTCTGATCAGTATCATCAATAAACAATGAGCACTCCTAACATTATCCAATCCATGTTCTGGCAAAAATATTGTCAAAGAGTCCATAGAGAACCATGAAGCTTTCTTTTGCTATGTCATAAATATCAATGTAAACTTATATATGTTCTGAGTCAGTGCAAACTGTAAATGAATACATGTACATGACTGACATTGCCAACATCTTGTCAGACAGGTTCATACATATTTACCCCCCTCTCACTGACAAAAGGGCCCATTATTATACCTGGAGATTGTGAAAACCCAGAAATCACATATACAATGGTTAAACAGCACTTTCCAAACCTAAAAACACGGTGTCTATGGGAAGACATGGTTTCCCTAGCTGTGTCATATGTGAACTTCAAAACAAACAGACCCTGCACCTGAACAGTCTGCAGAGACTCACCCTCTGTAAAAGATATGAAACTGTTGAATGCATTACAGCAATGTTTGGCACACTCCACAAGTGTTGGTGCACAACAGACCATGGGAACTATTGTCTTATAAGCCTATTAAGCCTGATCTGCAAGGCCATGGAGTCCATCATGATGGAACTCATAAACAGAGCTATTGGGAGCCTACAAACATCCAACCCTACCAATTTTGGTTTGGTCAGGGGCAGATCATGGTTCCCAAACCTACTAGACTGTTTTCAAGGCAGTCACCCAGGACATACATCAATGAAATGAGCTACACATGTCCCACATAGACCTTGAAAAGCCCTTTTCTAACATTCCAGACACGTCTTATCCACAAAATCAACAACCTGTGCATAAATATGTATGTCATCTGATGGATTGCCAACTGGGGCACAGTTAGATCCCACAAGGTAAGAATTGTGGTCTCCTGTTCAAGCTGGTAACAACTGCTGTCCCCCATGGCTCAGTCCTGGGACCCCTCCTGTCTGGTGCATACTTTTCAGAAATACAGTCAAACACACAAGGGCTATGTTTAGCAAAGTTTGTGGATGATTGCAAAAAAATTGTCATAATTGATGTTTGGGACAACAGAGACATCCTTAAAAAGGGTCTCAGTCAGACAGATGTGGTGTCAAAATTATGGCCTCGAGCTACAGTCATACAAATACCAAATAGGTGCCAACACCCTAAATATGGAGGTGATAATAAGGGATCAGTGGACACATGTGGATAGTCATCTCTACTTCCAGAAACACATTCACAAAGTGGTCAGAAAATCATGCTATATGTTCCCATAAACTGCCAAGGTCTTTGCATGTAGGTCAAAGGAGGTCCCTCTACTCATCAGTCATCAGACCCATCAGAAAGTACCACAACACACTTGCGATGAATCTGACTAGGCACCTTCAGCAGCTGGAAAGACCACTGAAGTACCTCAACAAGATGATTACTGTCCTCAAACAGTTGCCCCATGCAACAAGACTGAATTTAACTCAATCTGTATTCTGTTGCATACCGTCTACTTAGGAGATCTCTGCCCAACAGACAGGTCCATGTCCAATACAGAACTGATGTACATGCGCTATCTGAAGTAAACCCAAACTCACTGTACCACATGCTCTAGGGATATCATCATCACAACATTAAATAGAACATGTTGGAGGAATACAGTTCTAACTCACAGACTTCCCTTGCTTTGGGACAGGCTCCCAACTGACATTAAGCCAAGTCCCTCACTGACACTCTTCCAGAGGAGCCTTGATCAGTGTATGCGAAACTGAACTGTCACACCATGGATCACTTCTTCAGCTCTACTACACAGAGGCCTAGGGAACTAACTCCATGGGTGGTAATAGCTGCACACTCTGGCCATACTAATATATGCCTTCAGGCAGATAGCCTATTACCTACCTATGTACCTATACATATATATATATATATATATATATATATAGGGGGGGAACACAGTATAATAAGCCAAAGATGGATAGGCAGAGATGTGTGTAAGAGGGTGACCATGACAGGGAGCCATCCAGAACTGTCCTACCCAGCACACATCCCAATGGCACGAAAGACATAAAGTGTGCATCTCTCCCACTGTACATAACAGCCACCAGTATCTTTAAGCATTACAGTGTATGTGGTCCATGTGCCTGCTGTACAACATGACTGTACAATGAAGTACACATCTACTTCCTGTAGACATGTACCGGTCAACTAGGTGCATAGGTATGTAGTAGACTATCTCCACAAAGGCATATATCAGCCTACGCAAGTTGTGCAACTTTCATAACACCATTGGGTAGTCTCCCAAGGCTTAGTTCTAATACTTAGTACCCTAAGCCCCTTTTTAGTGGGGCTGCTGATGTGATGCCTGGCATGAATTGTCCGTTTCCCATCCACTCATGAAGGTTCCAATTGAAGTGTGTCAGCGAAGGATTCTGTCTCATGTACATTGGGACTCTGTTCCACAGTAAGGCAAATGTCTGGGATGGTATTCTATCCCACCAGCATGTTGTATTCATCGTTCTGATGAGGTTCATATCCCTGGAATGAGTAGGGCGACTCAATGTTGTCATCGCTAGATGGAGCATGTTCAACAGTTATGTGTTGGACATGGCTCTGTATGTTAGGCAGAGTGTGCCTCTGAGTAGGCGGTACACAACGAAGAACAGATTTAGTTTTACCAGTTGTGTTGCATAACACAACTGTTTGAGGCCAGTAATCCTCTTGGTGAGGTACCTATGTGGTCTCTACAGCTGCTGGATATGCTAAGCTGAGTGCATCCAAAATGGTGCACTGTACTCAATGATGGGTCTGATGACGTAAGAGTAGAGTGCCAACACTACATCTTTGGATCCTGATGCAAACCCTTTGTTGATTAGGTGGGCCACATAGGATCTCCCAGTCACTTTGGCAACATGGTTGTCAAAGGAAAGATGACTATCTACTTGTGTCCCCAGATCTCTTATCACCTTGTCATTTTTAAGGGGGTAACACCCATGTGGTAGTTTGTGGGTATTTTGTTTTCAACAAAGAGCATCATTATGCATTCTTCCACAGTGAGCTTGAGGCCATGATTCTGACACCACACACATCTATCTCATAGAGTCCCTTCTGGAGAATATGTCTGTCTTCCAGGGAATCTATTATGGCAAACACTTTACAGTTCCCGGCAAACTTAGTCAACCACAACCCTCCTGTGTTGGCATGTACATTTGAAAAGTCTATACCAAACAGGAGGGACCCCAGGACTGAACCCTGGGGGACACCAGTCATTACCGGTGTAGAGCCTGACATGTAGCCAGCAACTCTTAATGTGTGGGATCTATCTGTGAGCCAGTTTGCAATCCATCTTGTGATGTATGGATACATGGCCAGGTTGGTGAGTTCATCTATGATACCTGACTGGGGAATGGTGTCAAAGGCCTTAGTGAGGTACAGGTAGGCTGTGCTGAGCTCATTTCAATCATCTGTAGCCTGGGTAACTGTCAAAGAAATCCTCCCAGTTCAGGAGGCATGGTCTGCATTTCACGAAGCCACACTGGGTGTGCTCAACTGTGTGAAGGTTCCCAATCTCTGTATTGTTGACTTCCATTATGATTGGCTCCATTGCCTTGCAGAACACACTCGTCAGGCACATAGAGCATGAATGCCAAGGAGTTTTTGTGCCCCCACCCCTGTGGAGTGTGAAGAATGTTGCTGTGCAACATTCTATAGGTACATGTAGAGAGAGGTGTAGGTATCCTTGATGAATATGGATACATCCATGAGTAGTATCCTGGTAGTGCTGGTGTGCTGTCTGGAGCCTTGAACTAGGTTTCTGTTACTGCACAGATATCAATATTCTCCATAATGAGAAGTGCCTCAAGTATGTGCATCTGGAGGCTGAGACTTCTGGCAATGAGTAGCATTTAGCTCACTTTGTGGTTATCTGTGTTGGTTACGGTGTTTGGTTTGTCCTGCGTGACCGGTGTTCCACACCTGAAGTCAGCACCTCATTGGTCCCATCTGACCATAAGCTAATTACCCTACATATCCACATTCTGGACCCACACCCCCATTAAGGAAACCATGTTAAAAAATGTCTCCAAAGCCAACTTCATGCTTAAGACATGCAGATGGACAATACAGTTACGACTACTGAATCCTTCCTAATTGCACTTTATAAGCACTTACATGACTTCATGCATCGTGCTATCCAAAACAGAACCAAGATGCTATCCTCCAAGAAAAGGAAGCCAATCTGGTGTTCCCCTGCCATAAACAAACTGCACAACAGAAGGAAGAAACTGTTGCAAAGGAGGGTAAAATCCCATGAGTGGAGGGGCTCCATGGTCAACATCAGTAAGAAGCTGTGATACCTAATAAAATCCTCCAAAGCTAGTTATGAAAACAAAATTGACACAGATTCTAAAGACAACCAAAAAGCATTCTATAGCTATGTCAAGAATCTCAATGCAACACTCAGATCTGCTCAATGGCACTAAATATACAAACCCAACTGATATTGCCAACATCCTGGCAGATAGGATCAGTGCTAACTTTACCCCCCCTCTCACCCATGAAAGAGCACATCTCTATAACGGAAGACTGCAAAGTTGCTGCCATCATAGCTGCACAGGTAAAAAAACACTCTCCAAAGTCAGGAACACAGCATCCATGGGACCAGATAACTTCCCAGGCTGTGTTCTACACAAACTACAGAACGAACAGGCACCACACCGACATACCATGTTCAGTCATAGCCTCACCTCAGGCTTTGTGCCTGCTGAATGGCGCACAGTGACGGTTATCCCACTACACAAGAGTGGAGACACCACGGACCCCAGGAACTAGTGCCCCATTAGCCTGATGAGCCTGCTCTGCAAGGCCATGGAATGTATCATCATACAACTTATAAAAAAAGACATTGGTAATCTCCAAACTCTGGACCACAACCATGTTGGGTTTGTAAAATGCAGATCATGTCTCCTAAACCTGATAGACATCATTGAAGCAGTCACCAGAACTGTAGACAAGGGTAAGATGGTTCGCACAGCCTATGTAGATCTTGCCACGGCTTTCAACACCATCCCCCACTCTGGAATTATAGATAAACCCACTAAACTAGGTATAAATTGGTATGTCACAAGATGGGTTGCCAACTGGCTCACTGACAGAACACACACTGTGAAAGAAGCAGACTCCAAGTATGACTTTGGACCAGTGACGAGTGCAGTACCACAGGGTTCAGTCCTGGGTCCTGTCCTGTTTTGTATCTACCTCCCTAAAGTAAACTTTAACATGGAAGGTCTGTGGCTAATGAAGTTTCCAGATGACTGCAAACTAGGAGCCATAATTGTAAATACTAAAGATGTGGACATCCTACAAAAGGGTGTCACTGAGACAGATGCCTGGTTTCAAAGCCATGGCCTCAAGCTCAATGCCAAAAAGTGCATTGTCATCCCCTTTGGTAAAAACTCTGTAGCCATGAATCAAAACATTGGCGGTAGTATACTTAACACTGAAAGTGTGATAAGAGACCTTGGGTCACAGGTGGACAGTGGACACACCTGTGATAATCACATCCCCACAGTAGTCAGGAAATCCTTCTACGTGGCACAACTCATCACAAAAGGTGTCTCATGCAGAATAGAAGAGGACATTTTTCCCCTCTACTTAACACTCACTAGATCCATAATAGAGTACAATGCCCCTTTTGCTATGTACCTCACAAGACATCTACAACTGGAAAGCCTGCAGAAATACCTCACAAAGAGCATTAGCGGCCTGAAATACATGCCATACACAGACCGTCTCCAAATGCTCCAGCTGTACTCTCTCACATATCGCCTACTCAGAGGTGATCTCTGCCTAACATACAAAGCTATGTCAAACACAGAGCTGTTGGACAATCTCCACGTAAAACACTCACAATCCCTCTGATCTTCGGCCCGAAAACCCAGAGTGAAATACAAAAGGAAGGGGTGTATCCATTTACCTTATGGATACCCACACCTTCAGGTTAGTGGCACAGCATGAGGCCTTGAAGACCATGCAAGTGCAACTAACATTGGGCAAAGCTGCTTATCAGATTGTAGCCTGCTACAGATCACCTACCTTGTCTCAGGAACCTCACTCAGTATTCCTGAGAACAGTGGAAAATATAAAGATCCTACCAAATACCATTATATGATGAGATTACAACTACCCAAACACTGAGTGGGAGAATTACTCGTGTACAATGTCCTTTGCCCAATGCTTCCTAGAGTTTAAAAACTCAAACGCCCTGGAACAGCTGGTCACCACACCCACTAGAGGTGACAACATACTGGACCTGATCATCACCAACATGGGGTACCAGTGTTCCACAACAGAGATAAACCCCCCCCGCTGGTAATATCAGATCATAAAGTAATCACACTGGACATCCACACACACACACACACACACACACACACACACACACACACACACCCCCCGTCAAGGAAACCACTGTGAAAACATTTTCAAAAGCAAACTGCACACTTCCCAAGACCAAAGTGGAAAGTTCCAAAGCCCCCTTGCTATAGGATAATGCTATACAATCTGCCAAATCATTTACAAGTGCATTCTATGAGCATCTACAGGGATGCATGGATCGAGACATCCCAAATAAAACCAAGATGCACTCCTCCAAAAATAAGAAACCAGTCTGGTGGTCATTGCCCATAAATAAGCTATACAACAGAAAGAGGAAACAAACACATGATACAGCAAACTTCACAAAAGGTAAGGCATCACTGATCATTATTAGGAAGAAACAATGATCACTCATAAAATAATCCAAGGCCAGTTTCTAAAGACAAATTGCCAAAGAATGTAAGAATAACAACCATAAAGCCTTCATTAGCTATACCAAACATTTAGGTGGCAACTCTCAAATATGCTGTCAGCTATAGCAAAATGGCAAAAAATACACTGAACTAACTGGCATTGCCCACATCCTGGTGGACAAGTTCAGTGCAAACTCCCCCCTCCCCCATCACCCCCAAAAGGGCCTGTGCCCATCCCAGAAGAATGCAGAGCCCCAGACTTCATGGACATGCAGGTAAAAACAGCCCTCTCCAAAGCTAAGAACACAGCATCAATGGGACTGGATGGTGTCCCATGCTGCGTCTTACACCAGCCCCAAAAGGAACTACACCCTCACCTACATTCACTGTCCAGACTCAACCTTACCACAGGCTATGTACCCAAAGAATGGCATACAGCAACAGTCATCCAGCTCCACAAAGGGGGTGCCACAACAGAACCTGGAAACTATTGCCCTATAGGCCTACTCAGCCTGATCTGCAAAGCTATGGAGCAAATTATCATGGAACCCATAAACAGAGACATTGGGAACCTCCAGACACTGGACTGTACCCAACTTGGCTTTGTTAAAGGCAGATCCTGCCTCCTAAACCTAGTTGACTTCTTTGAAACAGTTACCAAGGACATAGATGGAGGTGAAAGTAGTCCACACAGCCCACCTGGACCTCACTAAGGCCTTTTGACACCATTCCCCACTCTGGCATCATGGACAAGCTTACCAGCTTGAACATTAACAGCTATATCAAAGGATGGGTGGCCAACTGGCTCACAGATCAAACACACATGTTCAGAGTTGCGGGTGCCATGTCCGACTCTAAACCAGTCACAAATGGCATCCCATAGGTCTTGGTCCTGGGACCCCACCTGTTCAGTAGATACTGCTCAGAGGTACAGGCAAGCACAGGAGGAGTATGGCTGAACAAGTTTGCAGATGACTTCTAACTGTGATCCATAATCGACTCTACGGCTGAGACAGACATCCTCCAGAAGGGTCTTACAGAGACAGATCCCTGGTGTCAAAACAATGCCCTCAAGCAGAATGCCAAAGAAAGCATAGTCATCCCCTTTGGATAAAACAAAGTGCACACAAATTACCACATAGGTGGTAATCCAGTATGTACGGAGAATGTAATTATGGCCCTGGGGACCCAGGTAGATAGTAAACTCTCCTTTGATGATCACATTGCCAAAGTGTTTAGAAATTCCTTCTGTGTAGCCCACCTAATGTAACCCACTTTGTCTAGTCTGATGTCACCATCCTACAAATATACCTGTGGAAAGGAGAACTCCCAGTAATGTGCATAGCACGTTGTGTAAATGCATACTGTTGTAGTGTCATAAAGTAGTTAGGTAGGGGTTTGAATCCTGCATTTGACAACTGTATGAGTGAGTGTGTGTGTGTGTGTGTGTGTGTGTGTGTGTGTGTGTGTGTGTGTGTGTGTGTGTGTGTGTGTGTGTGTGTGTGTATCTCCTTGGAGAGGAGCAACCTTTTTGGAGACTACTAAAACACCTTAAAAGTGGTATACTTATTTTTGTCAAGTCTGATGAAGTCACCATCCTACAAATATACCTGTGGAAAAGAGAACTCCCAGTAATGTGTATAGCGCGTCATGTTAATGCGTACTCCTCTAGTATCATAAAGTAGTTAGGTAGGGGTTTGAATCCTGCACTTGCCAACTGTATGAGAGTGTGTGTGTCTCTTTCCTTGGAGAGGAGCAACCTTTTTGAAGACTACTGAAACACCTTAAAAGTGGTATACCAATCTTTGTCAAGTCTGATGATGTCACCATCCTACAAATATATCTGTGGAAAGGAGAACTCCCAGTAATGTGTATAGCATGTCGTGTTAATGTGTACTGCTCTAGTATCATAAAGTAGTTAGGTAGGGGTTTGAATCCTGAACTTGGTGAGTGTGTGTGTGTGTGTGTGTGTGTGTGTGTGTGTGTGTGTGTGTGTGTGTGTGTGTGTGTGTGTGTGCGCTCTATGTATGTGACACTGTTGGTCAATGTGTTGTGGGTTTTGCTGTTACTACTATATGACATATCACAATGACAACAGTATGTGCACTGCAAATGTCAGGTAGCTGTGTGGCAAATACATATACGTACATGTGACCTCAATTATTTCATAGGTGGGAACCCTGCTTTCTCCATGAACACATCTGTTATCTTTGCCAGAGTGTGCTGCTGCTTTCCAGACCTTAGGTCACATCTGTGTGCCTGTGACAAGCCCAGCCACTGCAGTGATCCTTGGCCTAGGTCATCCGTGTCACACACACTCATTATAGTTTCTAGAGAATAGTGTGAGTGAGGGTTTATGCCTGAGGTATATTTCAGACCTGTTCAAACGCAGCAAAGTCTGTCAATGATGGCTATTCATTATAGGTGTACAACAACCTTTGTGGATATGCATGCAAACCCCTTATTGCTTATGTGATCCACCGAGGGATTTCAAAATACCTTTGGAAATGTAATTACCAAAGGAGAGATGACGTAACACTTGGCTGTATGTACACATTGGTACCTGTTCAACATTTTGGGGGATACTACCTATGTGGTACTGTGGGGATACTATGTTTTGTAAAAGTGTATGACTATGCTTAAGTTGGCTTATAGCTTTACAGCATGGGTTTGACAACAGGTATCTGTTTGTATGATACCCTTGTGGAGGATGTGTGAGTCATCTGGAGAATGGATTATAGCCCACAGTATGCATTTCCAGACATGGATGGACATATCCCTACTGTGTTTGCTTGTACCTAAGAGAGCTATATGCCAAACAGGAGTGGTGCCAGGAATGGGTGCAGGTGAATACCACTGGTTACTGGCATAGTATAGTACCTGAAGGATCCAAATGTTACTGTGTGTCCTACATCTGTGTGTCAGTTGTCAAGACATCATCTAACGATTGTTTATGGTCAGGCTGTTGAGGTTATGTATACTACCAGAATGCAAACCAATGACAGAAAGTAACAGTATCACCCACAGCTCAGTGTCAAACCATGTCATACACACATGTACTCAAGTTCCAAAATGTGTGTAGTACAATGCATACTGGTCACCAATAGAAACTATGGAGTGTTAACACTGTGTAATACAGGGAATGTCACCCTGCCCACATGTCCACTATGCACGTACATGCAGACAGTGCACCTCCACCATGTTCACAAATGTACACCTGCAAATCTGTGCTGCACACATCCCACAAGTACTGTCCACTCTAACACATGTTGCCAATACTACACACATCAGCCAAGTGGCACGTGGGCGGACAATGCACTATTGGAATTAACACTGGTGTAAACAATACTACATTGACAATCATAGTTTTAATGCATCATGCCTGCTCAGCTACACCTTCAAGGATATCATTACACTTTACTGCTGACAACATGCTAACATTGCTATACTGCTATAAAGTCACCCTGTGCATCAGCACCATGTTAGCCTGTTCCTGCATCAATGTTACAGATGACAGGAGGTGGCACAGGTTTCATCATATGCACAGGGTGTGTTGTTGGTTTGCCAGAGGCCTACAGTGAGCCATACAGTCGACGTGTGTGTGTGTGTGTGTGTGTGTGTGTGTGTGAGGGCCAAGAGTACTGGTATGGGCCAATGTGGATGCAATGTGTGCGAGTATGTGTTAGCCCTAGGTGTCTGGTTTATGTGGTGTGTGTCTGCATGCACACAGTTCCACCATGTGGCTGCCATATACGGGGATTTGTGGGACAGCCACAGACTGTACCTGCCAGGCTTTACAGATCACCATCTCTGGCCACGGTGCCTGGCAGGGGTGCTAAAGACAGTATCAGGTACTAAGCCAGACTGGGTACTATCCTCAGAGGTAGACATATGTACACTGGATCCAGGTCCCTGCTGGGACTGGCCAGAGCCACATGCATGTGGTCTTCTAGGACGGTCTATGGACAGCCCACCCCCAACATTGCTGGGGCTGGTACTGGCACTACAGGAGTGGCTGTGACTTGATGGATGTCCATGGCGACTGCCAGCTGCTCATGTTGCTGGAATACGCCCACATCAACGTCTCAACCATCCTGTACTGTCCTAACACATGGGCATGACATTGTGTAGGCATCTAATGTCTCACCCCAACGTCTATCAGTGACCTCAGTGTAATTACGGATGGCACCTGCTAGGTCACGGATACTGTCAATTACATTGGTGTTATGTGCCCTCTGTGCCCTCAGTCCCTGTCTGGTGTACCGTTCCATATGTGCCTGTGCCTACATGACAGCCTGGAACATGTGTGAGGTTGTAAGACCTGTGGCATGTCTGCCAGGGGCATGATGACCAGCAGTTGCTCTGACGAGAATCCCTGGACATCTGCCTATGTGGTACCATTCCAGACATCTGGCTATGGCTGCTGTGTCCGGATGCATGTGCCATAGATACCACACTGTCCTGACCATTGCTGACTGTACACCGTCCCTCAGCTAAGGGCATTGGTGATGATGGATGTATTGGCTGTATGCATGGATGGGGTGGACACTTGTGTACTGTCGATTGGTGACCCAACAGACCCTGGCAAACATGCCTGTGCCTCAACACACCTATCCTCATTATCACTATTTGTGTCAGTGACATCAGGCTCCCTGCTGCAGTGAACCAGCCCAACCTCAGCACCTGTGAGAGGAAGACAGGAAACACACTTTATGACCTGTACATGATGTCAGAACACATGCACACATGAACACATGCACACAAATACACTCCTCACTAACGCAGACACAGACACACACACACACACACCACCAGCAATCCAGAACATACTCAATAGCAGTTGATGGTTGGGTACAGTATCACAAGCCAAACAGTCATATCACACATGTCAGCATGCGAGGCATGTGTTGCTCAACAGCATGCAGTGCGAGTGTAGACAGTCCTTGCTACTAACAGTATACATGGCTTTGATGCATGTGTGTTGTTGTTTGGTGATTGGCCTCACCCTGTAATGCAATGTATACATGGACACAACATTGCTGTGCAAGTATTAAAAGCTCTTTACTGTCCTGTGCACCATCACTCACAGGTATACATGCCATGGCTGGATGTGTATCTGCGTGTCACATAGATATCCATTTCTGATTAGAGCACCTGTGTCTTTATCAGATAATTGTGGGCACAGGGTTTGCCCATGCACACTGTGTATACACACAGGATCAGTGGTGCATGTATACCTGCTGGAATACCATTGGTCCACATAGCCAATGTACAGTAGTTATGGTGAGTGTAGAACATATTGTGGACATGCCAGTGCCAGCCATGACATGGCATGCTACAACACAACTGCAACAATTAACATCACACATACCCAATATGTATCATGTGACCTAGACACTCAATAGCATTACAAGACATATATGTGTCAGTTTGTGCAAATGGTGATTGCTATGCATATTGCGTATAGATGCAAATGTTTGCACACACACAACATTGAGGTGTATAGCAATGAAGGCTATGTGTAGTACTGTGGTTACTATAACTGGATTGGGTGTAGTAACATAAGCCATTATCATGCAGCATCATGTGGTCACTCAAGGCTACTAATGTGTGCCAGACCAGCACATATCATGCTGTACCTGAACTGCAGTACCATGGCTACATCCACCATTTCACAGCCAGTTGTTACATGGGTTTGTAAGGTGCCCAATAAGGAGCATTGCCAAATATGAATGTGTTGTGTGTGGAAGAGTGTCTCACTGCCCCATGATAGGCCTCTACCCCTCAGATATATTATGTGTGCTGTGTGGATGACATTTGGGATACTGGAGTGTGACTTTACAGATGGTGTGTGAATACGTCATGTGTAGCATATTAACATGTTCTGTGTATGACATAGTTGTGTATGTTGTGTGTATGTGTATCAAATCTGCCTATCCAATGGCTACTACAGTGTAGCCACATTTGTCTGGGATGCTCTGTGTATTGCATGTGTTTGAGGCAGCTAATCACATTACTGAGATGTGCATAGTCTCACAGCAAACATGCACAGCATGCATTATGCGTAGGTGTGTTACATGTGTATATGGCTTACACCTTACCTATGATGTGCACATTTTATTTGCAACAATAAACGTAGAACATACTCACCAGCATGGGTCTGCTGCCTTGCTGTCACACCAGAGGGACCTACAAGGATATGAGACAGTTTGTCAGTGGCAACAACTGTGGCATTGCTACTGTGGGTTTGCAATCTTACAGTAGTACAACTGTTTACATTCACAGGCCTACAGATTATGTTCCAAATGATCAGTATTGCACAACACCAGGCTCCACATCTTCTAACTACACAGTACACATCTCACATATGCATGATCTACCAATAGAGGTAACAGTAGTCTACAGATATGCCATGTTACCTGCACGCTCTGTGTGAACTTGATGGGTGGCTCCAACCTCCATGACAATACATGTCTGCTGCTGTTGGTGTTGGCCAGGAGCCACCAGGCTCAGGAGCATCTCCTCCACTCTGGTGAGGGGGGATGGATGGTAACCCCACCACCTGTAGCGAGCTGTTGTCTATGGACATCAGATGCATGCTGCCGGACATGTCTAAGTAAATCACTGCAGTGATGGCGTACCTGCTCATATGTCCAGTTATGCATGTCTATGTCATTTACCCTACGGACAACATCTTGCCACAGTGCAGTCCACTCATGCTGGTCCTGGCTGGTTCTTGAGAATAGCACTCTGTAGTGCTGGATCAGACTGCTTGTAATGATGTCGTCCCCAGCACTACTATAGCTCGGGTTGCGACAGTGGACCATGATCCCTGGAAGACAATGAAACAATATGTCTGAGCAAGTCATATGGCACACAACATTAGACAGTACAGATATCACTGAACTGCCATATATAGCAACCTATTAGCTGTCAGAGGATACACACTTTCAATACCACATATCAGTACTCACCCCACAACTGCCTGACAGTGCCTGGCACACACTGTATATTACACCACGTTCTGCACAGCTACAAAGTGAAATCACTATGTAAGACTATACAACAGTACATGGCACACTGTATGCGACACAATGCACCACCTAGCCACAGAAGGTATAGATCAAGCTAATGCATAATGTAATATGTCCTCCATCGCAATGATTGTATAGTCCAGTTACAGTATTACCATTATACCACACTACTTGTTGATGGCAAACCCCTGCCTAATATATGTGCACATTCATGAATATGGGTGGCATACTGCTGTACTAGACTATACATGTTGCTAGATCCGCACTTATATCCTGTAACACACATATGATAGAGGGCATGTTACAGGCATACCCACACACACATCAGACATACTTACAAGACACAAAGGTATGGCAACCCAGATGAGCTTTACGTGTGTACCATATAGAACTGTGTGTCAGTACTTACAAAATCTTAAGCCTGAGGTATGTAATCTGTGAGGACTACAGGGAACACACAAAACAGTGGTTCCAAGCAATGTGGATATACACCATACTGTGCTGTTTAGGCCTACATCTTCAGGTAGTACTACTGTTCATACAGGAGTTGGATTCACCAGCAGTACCAATCAATAGGCATACATGTACTGCTTTAGCCTCCAAGACACACCCCAGTCAACACCAAGGGACTACGGTAGTACTCCTATTCATACAGGAGTTGGATTCGCCAGCAGTACCAATCAACAGGCATACATGTATTGCTTTAGCCTCCAATGACACACCCCAGTCAACACCAAGGGACTACGTCAGACCGTATGCCATACTGATTTTTCTGCCTAGCAATAGCATACACATCTTTTGCTGGGATCAAAGCTAGGACACAAAATACCATGTCAGAAACAGTTTCCCACTAGGCTATCCCATATATACACAACTTTGACACATTCACCAACACAGTGACCATCACACTCAGTCAAACTCACATAGCATGTATTGCAACAAGTACATGTGGGTGTGTATAGGTTCATAGGTAGGTACTAGGCTACTGGCCCTAGGGCCTATATAAGCCTAGCCAAACAGTACCCTGGCCTTTGCCACCCAAGGAAATGAATTTCTTGTGCCCCTGTCAAGCAGAGCCACAGAGGTGATCCCTGGGGTGTATTACCTATCTCCCATCCAATCATCAAGATTATTCATGAAGAGTGCTACTGAGGAGCTTTGTTTGCTATAGATAGGTAGTTTGTTCCAGAGTATGGGAAGTCTCTGAGATAGGAATCTATCCCTCCAGCATGTTCTGTTTATTGTGGTGACAAGGTTTAGGTCCCTAGAGTGTGTAGCTCGGAGGGATTGGGATTTCTTTATGTGGAGCATGCCCAACAGCTCTGGGTTTGACATAGCTTTGTATGTTAGGCAGAGATCACCTCTGGGTAGGCGATATGCGACAGAGTAAAGCTGGCATTTTGTGAGACGGTCTGCATAGGGCATCTGTTTGAAGCCGGTAATCCTCTTTGTAAGGTATTGTCTGTGGCCTTTCCAGTTGTTGTAGATGTCTTGTGAGGTACATACCAAAAGGGGCATACTCTATAATGGGTCTTATCAGTGATGAGTAGAGGGGAACAATTACCTCTTTTTCCCTGGATGAGAGGCCTTTTGTGATGAGGTGTGCCACATAGAAGGGTTTCTTGAATAGTGTGGCACTGTGATCATCAAAGGGGAGACTACTGTCCACCTGTGTCCCAAGGTCTCATCACACTTTTGGTGTTAAGTAGACTACCACCTATGTGGTAGTTCATGGATACCGAGTTTTTACCAAAAGGGATGACAATGCAATTTTCGGCATTGAGACTGAGGCCATGGCTTTGACACCAGGCATCTGTCTCACTATATATGACTCTGTCTCTCTATTCTCTCTCTCTATAATATATATATATATATATATATATATATATATATATATATATACACACATATGCACATCCATTGGTGTACATATACATATAGGCACATATACAGTCCACCTTTCTTGGTGGGAATATCAATTATGCAAAGCATGTGAGGTATACAGTAAAGTAATGATATCGCACAGTCTTGTGAGAAATGCATTGAAGGTGTTCTCAGCCCATGTAGCTTTAGCAGGCCTCACTGGCTGCAACATTGCAAACTTAACAAATCACACCCACAGTGTTTAACCACCGCATGTCATATACCAGCACTGTATGCTGTCTTGTTTGCCACACACTACAATCTACATACAAATATGCACATAACAACCTTCACCAACATATATATGTCCATCCTTCACATACGGTTGCAGTATTTCCCTTGCGCTATGCACATGTACAGATGTCAATATATCTGACACATATATATCTCTCCATATGTGTGTGCCATACACACACAAGGTCCACACTGTTGTAAGTCCCTGGACCTCACGGCTGACCTGTTGGGCATTGCTGAAACATGAACAGGTGTCACATGTGAGCACACAGTAATATTAGAGGGTGTGTATATAGTTACAAATGCTAGATTAGCATACTAGCCTGGTACAGCAGTTGCCAATGCTAAGCTACACGTTAATATGACTATCATGCATGTGTTACTCTGTCACATCCATGTTTATATAACTGTTTGCGCTACTCCCCCAAACAGCCATTGTCCACACTACTGTACAGAACACAGATAACATGGATCAGATGTTTGACATTTAATGCTGAGCTACATATGTCACAGTTATGTCCCCCTGCACACAGCTACACACTGATTTGTCCATGGCAGTAGTTATGCTGGACATCTGTGCATAGATACGTACTGCTGCCATATATGGATGTTTCAAAGTATGTAGAGTACTCTTCAAAAACATCTACTACATGCCAGTAAATACATATCTGTTACATACCTTTCCTTTGTATGTGTTGGTATTATTAATTTCCGTGTTCCTTTTGCTTTTGAGTTTGCTTTTTCTGTTAATGTCTCTCTCTCTCTCTCTCTCTGTCTCTCTCTCTCAGTGTCTGCAAAGGAGTGATTGCGTGTGTGGGCAGCAAGTACAGCCTGCTTTTATAGGTATCTGCACATGTGCATGTGATGGCCTCTGCACCAATTGGTAGCCTCCATTTGGTAATTGCATGCAGCCTGCTGTGTGGTAATTGCAGTACTCACTGTCATAGCAACCCAATGCTATAAACTGCTAAGTCAGGTAGGCATAGCCCTTTCAGCTTTCCAAAGTGGGGCTCATACTTGTTTGCTGTGGACACCATTGTTTAAGTCAGAAGGTTGGTATAGTTCTTATATCTGAAGCTAGGGGTGTAGCCAGTGATTTAAATGTTGTACTCAGACCTGAATGTTGCCACTTCCAGTACACACTTGTCAGTGTAGAATTGTACTCACCCCTGCAAATGCTAACACAAGATACATGGGAGTATGTAGTTTCTTTTCTACTTATACAATTAACTGCCATACAAAAGTGGTTATTGAGATGTATTCTTTTGGCACATGAACTGTTTGTGAACTGCTATACTGTGAATATTAATGTACTCACTTCTGAACAGTTTGTGCTTTTTTAGTGTTGACATTAGCACAGGCTGCTCATGAAAACTGGACAATTCCAGTACTGAGTATGCCTACCTACATCCTTGGTAGACCCTGAACACACAGGTATATTGTACATTTGGGTAGGGATGCAGACGTACAGACAGCATTATGTATTATTGTGTGGGTTTCTGTGTACCTGTTAGAAAAAAATAGCTTTAGTATCAGACTTAACTTATTTATGGAATCTTAAACATAATGTTACTCCACAGCTGAATCATATTAAAAGAGCCATAATAAAATCCTTTCCACTTATCATCATAAACATTAATAATGTTTAGTTCATTTGTCCATGGATAAAAATATTCTGAAAACAAATATCATCTTTTTGTTGTATATAATTCCATTCTGAAATCACATTAACTTTTCTGAAATACATCTTTCAAACTATTAGACCTCTATATTCAAATATGTAGACTTATACCCTGACTAAAGACAGATGCAGTCTATTGCCTAGACAATGTTGCCTTTTTCCAAATTCATTTACCAGCAGTTTTTGTTGTTTTATAATGCATTTCTGACTCCTCATAAGCTCACCGTCATGGGTAAAAATGAGTCACCCATATGCATCATGTGTCGCAATAATGCAGCAGTTGATGCACTCTATATTTTATGGCAACATAAAGCTGGGTAATTAATTTAGTCATGTTTATCTTGGAAACTTAAAGAATGTAAAATTGTGAATGTGACTGATATCTCTCTTTTCATGGCATTCCTGTATAAAGTGTATGTGATGTAATCAATTAATTTGTTTGCCTGATAACTGCTAGGATGAAATTCTTTGTTGTAAAACATTGGACAAATCAACAATTCAAGATGATATATTATTCAAAAACACTATTCCTTTACTAAATTATCTCTCTTGGAAATTCTCACATAAATTGCTTCAGCTTAGTGAGAAGTTTCCACACTTGTGGTCTAATCAGTGACACCTTTATGGCTCTGTTATGGTATTTTCACCTGGATGTCATTACTGTACTATGCCACATCATGTTGCTACCTGATACCTCCAAGCCAGTACTTGGACAGAAGGCATCAAATGACAGGAACATTTAAATATACCCCATTCTTTATATGGACCACTGTATTCTTTGCTGATTATGCTTAGTACGGCAGGGGAAGAAGGAAGTTGCATGGATATCGTCTCCCTCTTGCCCTGCAGCACTGAAAGTACAACTGATGAAGGACCAGAATTTCCAAGGTGACAAAGACAGTATCCATGGAGCTGCAAAAAAAAATACCTTGTCCAGTCTCTCAAATCCACAGCTTGAAGCAAGGAATGCAGGAGCAGCTCATATATTCTGCCATCATGCTCATTTCTCCCAAAATGAGAACAGCTGAAACCATGAAGCCCCTTTTCATGGTTCATTACCAGATTTGCACTACTCTTCTGTCCTTTGGTTAGGATCTCATGCTCCAGGTTAGTTTAAGAGTCATATGATAGACTGAATGCTAGAGTGGTTCAGGGATGACCCAGATTCAACTTATCCTTTAAAGCCATCATTGCATGGCTCAGCCCTTTCAACAGAGGAGGCCACTTTGCTGCACCATAGAACAGCAGGGGTGGGTTTGTCACTTTACTAGCAAAGCATTAGGATATGCAATCAGTTCAGCTGCAGGAGGAGAGACTGTCCTGGGTGCCAAGGAAACAGTATCCAGATTCCCTCAGGCTGTATATAATGGCAACTTTGATGGGGGGCTTCATGAGGAATGACCCAAAGCTAATCTTGCCTTCTTAGTCACTCATTTAAGTATTTCTGAGGGTTGAAATTGGGGCCAAGGGTGAGTACATGGTAAAAATCATCAGCCTAAAAGTTTAATCAAATAAAAGTGGTGGTAGCTATACGCGTGAATGTTTTCATTCCCTTATCTGTCTCAGAGATGATGGATGGTCTTTTGATCCTCTGTCTCATTCCAAAATGCAGATGGCAAGGTAATATCTACCTAGCTCAAGCTTGAGAGTGGGAATGCAGGGGAAATGTATGATGGGTCACCCATGTGATGGGCTCCCATCAGATGAAAGGCAATAGGCTAGTGATATATAAGGATAGACATTCATAATAATATGGAGACAACATGTTATCTGAGATTTTACCACTAGTTTGTGTTTTGCTAACAGTACTAATAATTACTTTGCAAATGTACATTTGATAAAGTGATTCTGGAAAGTTGAATATTAGATTCCTACCTTCAAATTTTCTGAGACTAAGCTGTTATTTTGCCAGATATTCTTTAGAAATTGTTATTCTGAGGTGATACCAGTCTGCAAGATTTACAGTTTAATAATTTACATTTTTTTACAGTTAACTTACAGATTTAGGATTTGCAGTTGTATTTATATTCTTCTTCCCATTATTAATGATGGATGTCATCAGATCTCAGTTGCTCTCTGGATACTTGCATGTTCTAAAAACAGACTTGAGGTGACAATGTTCTCTGTGGTAGGATGGTAATAAATAATCCTCAGTGCCCTTGGAGGGTATGCATCAGAAGCTTCTGGTCTCAGGCTGTCCTCACCCGCACTCACTATTTTGGCTTAAAAGCTGCTCTGACATTGAAACCTCTGACTTCAGAAACAGGAGTTGTTCTACTAAATATGTTTTCAAACAAAAACTTCTTATGTCTGATGAGGTTTAGGGAGTTCACATCTAAGTAGACAGAGGTCTGCAGAGGAGGGAGAAGGTGGTAGAAAGAGAGATAATAAACTGTTTACTTGTCTCTCTCCCTTTCATCAGCAATATAGCTATAACATCACAAATGCAAAGTGAAGTGGTATTTTCTGGAATTACCTCCATGAATGTCTATTAAATGAAACTGAGATTTCTAAATGATTCTCAGAACCATTAAAAATCTGCTTTGCCCCTTTAAAATAAATATATATGTAAAAAACATTAAACAGATTTACAGTACATATAAATATATGTAGCTTGAAATGCCTCTATCAAAACACATACACACTTGTTTCTTTTCAGGCCTGAGGATCCACCTAAAGACTGATGGGATTATATATCAGTGGTAGTGGTGCAACAGGCAGCCACACCAGGCAGATCAATGTTATACATCAGTGCCAGTACTGCAACAGGCAGCCACACTAGGCAGATCGATGTTATACACCACTGCCAGTGGTGCATCGATGTTATACATCAGTGCCAGTGGTGCATTGATGTTATACATCAGTGCCAGTGCAGCAACAGGCAGCCACACCAGGCAGATCAATGCTATATATCAGTGCCAGTGGTGCAACAGGCAGTCACACCAGACAGATCAATGCTATATATCAGTGCCAGTGGTGCAACAAGCAGCCACACCAGGCAGATTGATGCTATACATCAGTGCCAGTGGTGCAACAGGCAGCCACACCAGGCAGATCGATGTTATACATCAGTGCCAGTGGTGCAACAGGCAGCCATACCAAGCAAATTGATGCTATACATTAGTGCCAGTGGTGCAACAGGCAGCCATACCAGGCAAATCAATGCTATACATTAGTGCCAGTGGTGCAACAGGCAACACCAGGCAGATTGATGTTATATATTAGTGCCAGTGGTGCAACAGGCAGCCACACCAGGCAGATCGATGTTGTATATCAGTGGCAGTGGTGCAATAGGCAGCCACACCAGGCAGATCGAGTTTATACATCAGTGCCAGTGGTGCAACAGGCAGCCACACCAGGCAGATCAATGTTATACATCAATGTCAGTGGTGCATCAATGTTATACATCAGTGCCAGTGGTGCAACGGGCAGCCACACCAGGCAGATTGATGCTATACATCAGTGCCAGTGGTGCAACAGGCAGCCACACCAGGCAGATCAATGTTATACATCAGTGCCAGTGGTGCAACAGACAGCCACACCAGGCAGATTGATGCTATACATCAGTGCCAGTGGTGCAACAGGTAGCCACACCAGGCAGACAGACGTTACACATTAGTGCCAGTGGTGCAACAGGCAGCCACACCAGGCAGATTGATGTTATATATCAGTGGCAGTGGTGCAACAGGTAGCCACACCAGGCAGATCGAGGTTATACATCAGTGCCAGTGGTACATCAATGTTATACATCAGTGCCAGTGGTGCAACAGGCAGCCACATCAGGCAGATCAATGTTATACATCAGTGCCAGTGATGCAACAGGCTGCCACACCAGGCAGATCAATGTTATATATCGGTGGCAGTGGTGCAACAGGCAGCCACACCAGGCAGATTGATGTTATACATCAGTGCCAGTGTTGCAAAAGGCAGCCACACCAGACAGATTGATGTTTACATCAGTGCCAGTGGTGCACTGATGTTATACATCAGTGCCAGTGGTGCATCAATATTATACATCAGTGCCAGTGGTGCATCAATGTTATACATCTGTGCCAGTGGTGCAACAGGCAGCCATACCAGGCAGATCAATGTTATATATCAGTTCCAGTGGTGCAACAGGCAGCCACACCAGGCAGATCAATGTTATACATCAGTGCCAGTAGTGCAACAGGCAGCCACACCAGGCAGATCGATGTTATACATCAGTGCCAGTGGTGCAATAGGCAGCCACTCCAGGCAGACCGATGCTATTCATCAGTGCTGGTGGTGCAACAGGCAGCCACACCTGGCAGATCACTGTTATACATCAGTGTCAGTGGTGCAGCAGGCAGCCACACCAGGCAGATCGATGTTATATATCAATGTCAGTGGTGCAACAGGCAGCCACACCAAACAGATCAATGCTATATATCAGTGACAGTGGTGCAACAGGCAGCCACACCAGGCAGATCAATGTTATACATCAGTGCCAGTAGTGCATCGGTGTTATACATCAGTGCCAGTGGTGCATCGAAGCTATACATCAGTGCCAGTGGTGCATCGAAGTTATACATCAGTGCCAGTGGTGCATCGATGTTATACATCAGGGCCAGTGGTGCATCGATGTTATACATCAGGGCCAGTGGTGCAACAGGCAGCCACACCAGGCAGATTGATGTTGTACATCAGTGCCAGTGGTGCAACAGGCAGCCACATCAGGCAGATTGATGTTGTACATCAGTGCCAGTGGTGCAACAGGCAGCCACACCAGGCAGATCGATGTTATACATCAGTGCCAGTGGTGCAGTGATGTTATACATCAGTGCCAGTGGTGCAACAGGCAGCCACACCAGGCAGATCAATGCTATACATCTGTGCCAATGGTGCAACAGGCATTCACACCAAGCAGATCAATGTTATACATCAGTGCCAGTGGTGCAACAGGCAGCCACACCAGGCAGATCAATATTATACATCAGTTCCGGTGGTGCATCAATGTTATACATCAGTGCCAGTGCTGCAACAGGCAGCCACACCAGATAGATCGATATTATACATTAGTGCCTGTAGTGCAACAGACAGCCACACCAGGTAGATCGATTACTGATTCTGCAGTGCAGCGGAAGAGGGTTGCTGCACTCCTCAGTATGTTGCCCGTTGGTTGAGATATTGGTAGTAACTCACGTGGATGTAAAAGATCCTACAGCACCTACTGAAAAGAGTAGGAGAAGTTCCCCAATATCCTGGCAAAAGTTCCCCTAGTAGTATAAATACCACCTTTGGTTTCCCCTTAAAAGAGGCTACTAGCCTAGTGGGAATAACCTGGTCAACAAAGGATAAATAAATAAATAAACACATACACACATGCATATATACATATTTGTTAACTGGGAAACAGATTAAGAAAAGAAAAAAGTAAACTTAAAAAGTAGATTCCAAAAATAAATATACGAATGATCATCAAAAAGCAAACACAAATTGCACAGCAGCTGTGAGCTTGCAGAGTTCTATTTACATGCGTAGCTGTGAGGCACTTTCGATCAGAATGGTAGACAGTTAATGTCAGTATATGTAATGGAAAGTGCACTTATAAACTATTTTACCAAGTGTTTCTTGACCTTGAATAATCTGAGGATTATTTTTATTTACTATGTTTCTAAATTATTTTCCCTGTCTATTGCAGCTGCAAAAGTGTTCCAAGTTACATCATTATATGGTGTTTGTGGTACTTTTTCTTATATGCATCAAGGTGTAATTAGCTATTCTGTCATCCCCCCTTCCCCTAGCTTAAAAAAAGGTCCCCTTCTCAGAATTCAGTTGATGAGTTTAAACTGTTGTAAAATGTTTGCTACATTTGTAGCAAGCATCAACTACAGTTTATGCCACATGTGTATGCTGGTAATGCACTGAAGACTAACAGACATCTGCTGATTATGCCCCTAGCACTTTGTACCCAGGGTGGCTGCCCTCTTTGCCCCACCCTAGCTACACCTTACTAAATGCACTGTTTTTTTTTTGCAATTGATGCAGTATAAGTCAAATTATTAATTAGGGTTGTACAGCTGTATATTCATCAGTCTCTTCTTTACTTCGTTCTAAACAGCTGTTTGGTGTCTCATGGTATTATTATTCAATGTTGTAGCTCTAATGGGGGTATTAATTGTGATGTTATACTCTTTAGGTTTTAAACTTTTAAGTGCAAATACCAAAACTGTTTGGATTGTGTTCACTGTGTATACATTTGTAGAATTATATATATATATATATATATATATATATATATATATATATATATAGAATGCCAACAACATAAAACAGTTACTATCTCCTCTTTTCCCCACTACAGGTTTACTAATTGCAATCTCCTCCAGCAAGGAAGATAGAACAGTTTGTCTTTCAGCAGCCCTGCAGCAAGTTTAATATATCAAATTCACAACAGTATAAGACATAACAGTATAAGAAGTATTTGCAGCCAAAAATCAAGCTGGAGACTCCCTGTTCTCAAATTATATAGGTAAGCCCATCTCCTAAACAAATGGTTGTGTCCTTGCTTGACCCCTGACTAACATCACTCTCTCCATCTCCTATCCTGTACTTCTGGGTATCCTACAATGCATCTAACTTCACCACATCTGAATACCTGTCCCTACTTTTCCTGTCATTCACTCAGTACTAACTCACTGATGTGGAGAAATATCCCTGGCTTCTCTATGTGATCAGTTTGATAACTGTTGTAATTATGACTTTTCACTTGAAGCTATGACATGTTTGTTTCTATTGCATTGTAATGTTGTTTGGACATTAACTTACAAACTTACTGTGATTACCTATTCAATTGTTTTTTAATGTGTAATAACTATGTTAGCCTAAACTAGTATCTTATCACTTTTGCATACTATGTATTTTACTATTTCTGTATGTTCAATGCGTATGTACATTTTGTATACTCTATATTTTTGCTATTTATGTATGTTCAATATGCAGCTTTTCTCCCCGGGCCTCCGCTGACAAAGGACGTGTCCAGTCGGACTTTCCCAGTAAACAAATTTAAAATAAAATAAATAAATACAATTTTTGCTGGAAAATAAAATCAGCACACAAGGAGGTAATTAGATTCTAAACTCCACTGCCAAAATATGCATCCTGTTGTTAGATTATGTCCTTTGCAAGGGTCTGCCTAAGTATAGACACTTGGTACTGGTAAATGATACCAGTTGTTAATACCCAAATAAATAAATAAAAAAAACTTTTCTTAACCTGTCCCATACTCTGCTCTCCCCTTTTCTGTTCCACACTGTGCACATAAACTGTAATGTTCAGATACCCTCAAAGTATTAATATTAGGCAATGAGAGCTGCTTTTTAACCAAACACGTCCTCAGCTTCTGCCATTCCAACAACCTGATCAAAATCACTGATGCGACTTCCCTGCTAAAGAATGCTATTCTCTTATGGTCACTTGGTAGTTGAATGACCAGGCTGGCCTTTATATCCCTTGTTTATCTACTGCTCCTACTCACTATCCCCTATTAGACAATTCTGCTGAAAAACTAAGTGTCCAATCTACCCAGGGGGATTCCACTGACTGCACTGTGGTAGAGGCAGCCTTCCACTGTCTCACTGAGACTTTGTTCTTAATATCTCTGTCGCTGCACATTGAACTGATATTTTTAATGTTGCTTGAAAGGTTAAGTTTAATCCACTAAGTTAACAACATGATGGGATCCTAATTTCAGAACCACAGCTAGCTCACCCTAGCACCCCCTCAACTTGAGTTTTTCTAAAAAAAAAAAAAAAAGCCTCCACCACTCCTGCAGCTGTGGCAAGCTGCTTGCTAAAATGTACTACTACACAATCACCTCCCACTAAGTGCTTCACAGCTTCAGCCAAACTGTAAAAGCAGTACTGACATTCATTTATGAGATATTTGTATTATTTATTTCATTTACACATTGTTGACTGTGTTAGTTCCACTAGTCCAATGGCCTCTTTTCAGAGGAGACCTGAGGTGGTATTCATACTAACTAGAGGAAATTTGACCAGGTCACCTGTATTGTGTTTTGATATGTGCTTTGGGATCTTTTACTTCCACCTGAGCTACCAACTCAGGGAGATGGGGCCTCAGTTCAATACTCAGCAGAGCAGCACACCCTTTATGCTGCACTGCAGTGTGGTAGAATATTAATCCAACTACCTGCTGGGGGAATAGAACTTACAAACTTCATTTAAATGTTTTCTCTGGAATGTTTGGTTACCTTTACTCATTTATGTAATACACGCTGTATTGTCTGCAATTATTTTGTACTTTTACTTTTACTTTGTATTTGTGGAAAAATACAATAAAAAGGATTTTTCAAAAAAAAAAAAAAAAGAACTCACAGCCTTCAGCACCACAGGAAAATGTTCCAGCTGTTGCGCTATAAGACTGTTGTTCTTACAATTTTATAAAGCAAAGATGGTATTGCAGTCTCCCACCATCAGCACCTGTTGATCGCAACCTCTGACAGTTTGCACACAGGGCAGCCAGTCCCTTTGCCTTGCCCTAGTTACACCTCTGTTTAATTTTATCTGTGTACATGACTCATACCAGTTAATTCACTAAGGCTACATCACCCCTTCTGTAAAAAAAAAAAAAAAAAATGACATGATGACTTATCTCCAAGGGTGTGGCCTAAAAGCAACAATGTTCAGTGATAAATCAAACACACAAAAAGAGCATCAGCTATGGAACAGTATGGCATTTGAAATAAATTCACTCACTGAAAGCTTTTAATATCAAATTAAACAGATACTATGTAAACAAAGTATAAGCTAATTTAGGGATTCTGACATTAATATGAAGTCAGATTTTCAGCAAAATGAAAGAAAATGACTTGCAGGTATCTTGCAGCAATTATATCTAAGTTGTTTTTATTTCAAATTTCTGAATCTCAAATCAAACTTCATGGGGGAGGAGAGAACAAATAAGTCTGCAATGGGGAAATGCGTTTATGTTTAAACTCTCACTGCATAAACTTCTTGCTCACCTAAAAAAAATAAAATTAATCAGGAAGCTTTAATAGCCACTGAAACATGCCTTTGTAATTCATGTTCAATTCCCCCTCAAAAAAGCTACTTCAACCCCCCAAATCATAGGAAAAAACAAAGTTAAAATCCTTTCCCTTAAAAATTCAACCACTGAAGTCACTTTTTATTGAAAATTATTAGAATGACAGTAGATTATAACCTTAAATTTGATTTGCATATAAAAAATTGCATTAAAAAAATCACCAAAAACTAGGGATGCTTTATAAAGCCAAAAACTTACAATTGCCACTACTTACCTCCTCTTCTCACTACTTTATGACGCACCCATCCTTACTAAAATCACAAAAAGCAAAACTTGAACAATGCTATAATAACGTGGCTATATTTGCATCAAACACCCCTTTCAGACCCCACCAATGTATAATACTAAAAATGCTAAATGGGTTAGAACTACATGATCAACTAACATATACACAGCTTCTTACCACCTATAGGATCATAGGAAGTTACAAGGCTATAGGCTCTGAGACCCTTACAAGCCTAGCCAAGAATTTAAACCATGTTGCGACAAGTCAGGACCCGATGCCCCTGTCCAGCAGGGACACAGGTGGAAGCCCAGGAGAATATTTTCTGCTCCCCATCCAGTTATTCAGATTGTGCTTAAAAAGGGTTAATGAGGTACTCTGCTTGACGTGGAGTGGGAGTCTATTCCACAGAAAGGGGAGTCTCTGGGACAGAAATCTGTCCCCCCAACAAGTCCTACTGATGTCACCGACCAGGCTGAGGTCACGCGTGCAGGTTACTCAAGTGGAGCATGACTTGCGGATATGCAGCAGTCTCATCAAGGTAGGGTCTAAGATTGCTTTGTATGCTAGACAGAGATCACCTCTGAGGAGTCTGTAGGAGACTGTGTAGAGGGACAGGGCCTTTAGCCTATCTGTGCAGGGTAGATGTTTGAGGCCCTGGATTCTCCTGGTGAGGAACCTCTGTGGTCACTCCAGCTGCTGCATATGCTTTGTGAGGTACATGCTAAAGGGGGCATTGTACTCAATAATTGGTATTATAAGGGAAGAATACAGTGATGTTATGACCACCTTGTCTCTGGATGAGATACCCTAACTAATGAGGAAGGCCATGTAGAAAGCTTTCCGTACAACAGAGGCAATATGGTGGTCAAAAGTCAGTTTGCTATCAACCCGAGTGCCCAAGTCCCTCACAACTGATTTCATGCTTAGGACCTTGTTATTAGTGTGATCATTTGTGGGGACGTCTCTCTCCCCAAAGGGATGATGATGCATTTTTTTGGCATTCAGCTTGAGGCCATGTTTCTGGCACCAGTCATATGTTTGGGTGAGACCATCTTGGAGGATGTCCACATCACTAGGGGAGTGGATGACAGCACCCAGCTTGCAGTCATCTGCAAACTTGGTCAGCCACAGCCCACTGGTTTTGGTCTATGCCTCAGGAAAAGTATATCCCAAACAACAAAGGCCCGAAGACTGATCCCTAGGTACACCACTTATTAGGGGTCAACTGCTTGAGTTGGCTTCATCTATTTTGACTAGGTGGGTTCTATCGGTGAGCCAGTTTGCTACCCATCTGGTAACAGGGTCTATATCAGCTTATCGAAAGCTGATAACATTGAACGCTAGTTGATTGACCACAAAAGGTTGAACAACCAAAATAGTGAAGACACGGATCAGCGATTTTTTTCCCTAGGAGAAAAAAACACTGTTCCGCAAAAATAAATAAATAAAATAAAACACAACATAAACTGAGGGGCTGTGCCCCCCACACCCACTACTTAAATATACCAACTCTGTGATTGCACCACAGTGGAGGACATGGCAATCTTCCAACAGCAGCCCAGTGGTGTTTTTCCCTGGGGAAAAAAATCGCTGTTCCATGCCTTCGCTATTTTGGTTGTTTGACCTTGAGAGGTCACTCAAATAGCATTGCATGTTATCAGCTTTTGATAAGCTGATATAGACCCCTGGTAACATACAGATTGATGCCTAGTTGAGAGAGAGTTTATCTATTATACCTGAGTGGGGAATAGTATCAAAGGCTTTAGCCAGGTCAAGGTAGGTGGTGTGCACCGTCTTCCCCTAGTCCATGGCTTTGGTGACTGTCTCAAAGAACTCAACCTAATTTAACAGGCATGACCTCCCCTTGACAAAACCAAACTGTGTGGGATCAAGTGTTTGAACGTTGCCAATGTCCTTGTTAATGAGCTTATGATACTCCTCTCCATGACCTTGCAGATCAGGCTGGTTAGGCTGATGGGTCTGTAATTTCCTGGATCAGTGGACGCTCCACCTTTGTGCAAAGAGATGACAGTGGCTGTCCTCCACTCTGCTGGAATGAAGCCAGTATTTAGGCTTTGGTTGAATAGGGTCCGAATGGTGCTGCAGGTTCCTGTCTGAGTTCATGTAGGATGTGGCCTGGGATGTTATCTGGTCCCATGGAGGCTGTATTTTTTGCCTTTAAGAGGGCAGTGATGACTTGCTCCCTAGAGATAAGGGGAGGGCGACAGGTGCTGGGGATGTCCTGATTCACTGATGGGGGGACAGAGGAGTGAAGCTTTCACTGAACCTGTCTGACAGCAGGTTGGCTATATCTATGGCATTTGTGTATGTCGTGTCCTTGACCACCAGTTCTGAGCAGATCTGGGTACTTCCCTTGAGAACTGTGGACATATATGAAGAAAGCTTTGTGATTATCTTTAGTAGATGAGGCCAGTTTGGACGTGAAGTTTGCTTTGGAGGATTTCACTAGTGCTCTTATTTGCTTGTTCAGACTAAGGAGAGATTGCTTCCAATTAGCCACCTGCTCCTTCTTGGTCCTGGACAGCAGTTTTTTCCTTTTATTATAGAGTTATTGTCCACCAGACAGGTTTACTCTTCCTTGAGGAGGAGGATTTTGTCCTGTCGGGTATTCTTGATTCCATGTAGCTATACAAGTGCTTGTATAATACTTTGGTTTAGGTTTGGACATATGAGCCAGTTCCTATGGAGGGAGAGGGAGCTGTGAAGCTGTTTATACCTTCCCTTACCAGGCTGCAAACAGCTTTCAAGAAGTTTTGTTTGACCTTATCTAGGGGGTGATCGAATGAGATGGTGACTTCAAAAGTGACCGCTTTGTGGTCGGATCTTACCAGGGAGGATGACACTGTAGGAATGCTGCAGTGGTTACTCATGTTGGTTAATACCAATTTCAAGAGATTTTCATCTCTTGTGGGGGTGTCAACCAGCTGATCCAAGGCATTTGCATTGACAAAATCAAGGAATCTGAGGGTATGTGTGTTTTGGCATGAGTAGTTCTTCCAATCTATGTTTGGATAGTTAAAGTCACCCAAGTTCAGGGTAAAGGCTTGAATCTTGATAGATTTGAAGAGGTCCAGATAGGAGTGGACATCTTGAGTCAAAATTGGTGGCCTGCAGCTAACTATGACCTGACTAGGGGTCTTGTCAATGGTTAACTGCCCTGGTGTGTCTCCTGTGCATCATACTGTCTGACCAGCCTGAAGGTGTGTATGTCTTTTATATATATTGCAACTCCACTTCCTTTTCCTTTGCTGACCATGGTTTGGGGTGTGAATGTATGATAGGATGAGTAACCTGGTATGACTGGGGTGCCCTCCACATCTTTGAACCAGGTTTCTGTGACTGCATAAATGTCAGCATCTTCCAGGGTTAAGAATGCTTGCAATGAATGCAGTTTCATGTTTAGGCTCCTAGCGTTTAGCAGCATGACCTTTAATTTGCATTCTGATGAACTTTTCATGTTGGTAATTTTGATCTCATGGCATTGCTTAAAAAAGGCACTGTGGGGGAGGCAAGAGCCTTTGCCAGGAGCCTGAAGCCCAAGGGAGACAGATGCATGTCATCTCTGGCAAAACATTGTGGTTTGTCCATCATGTCTTCCAGGCTGTCAGGTACTGGATCCCCTTGGAATGACACCATAAACTAAGCCAATTGTTAAAGTCAATCATTTTCTGTTTGTATTGAGGCATCATTCTGGGTGATGGTAAAACGCTGCTTAAGGCTAGGAACATACCTGCCTAGGACACATATTCAGTGATCTCTATCATGTCTCTCTTCATGCAGTCCAGGGAGGTACTTCTCAAGTCGTTCATGCCAACATGGACTATGACAGAGTCATAACAGTACCTGTTGTTGAGAGACTTGAGTTCATGGGTGATATGGTGGATTCTGGCACCTGACAAACAACAAACTGTGACCTTCTCCTTATCCAGCCTGGTAAGGGGCACATCTGTGAATCTCCCAATGGAGTAAAATTATCCATTACCCATCTGCTTGTCCAGCAATAAATACCATATTATACAGCTATGTCCCCACTCAGTCATTATGATCCAGTGGCTAAAAACTCCTCTCTGTCCACAAACCTATCAATTCTGCTGGGCATGGTCTGTACTCATACCATGTTGCTAAGGCATGGAACTCCTTACCTGTATCCATCAGGTCTATACCCTCCCTCCAGTTCTTCAAACCATTCTGAAAGACTTCCAGGTCAAAATCTGGCTCTATTCTTGCTCAACCCCATGATAAACTATATCCCTAAATATGAACAAGTACACATTTATACCCAACACCTCCTTATTTCCCTTTCTTCACTCACTTCCTTAGTTCAATTAATTTCTCGCTCCTGACTCTCTATCTAAATATGCCATAAGTAACCCTGTTTTTTTCTCATACTTTATACTGCAATTCTACTAAATTACCTTTAATTTCTCTAAACTGGATAAAATTTCTCTAAATATTAAATGACTGTCATATAAGTTGCATGTATTCTGAACCAATATATTCATGTTATGTCTAATTTGTTATAATTATATAAACTGTGAATGTTTTTGTATTATTTTTGAAGACTGTAAAATTATTGTTCTTAAAATTTTTTTTGTAATACTTTAGAGCTTTTTTTCATGTGCCTCCTCTGAAAATGGGCACCTACCTAGTTGGACTTTCCTCAGTAAACAAACATCAATAAATAAAAATAAATAAAATCAGATAAGAAAATTCCTATTCAGTTGAAGCCTTCTGAATTAGTATACATGCCTCAGGAAACTCCCTCTATTTTGCATTATATTACACCATCAATCTACAGCTTACTTACTACTACTACTCTCTGGGATGGTTATTCGTATATCAGCTTAGAATCCATGCACTCAGTGGTATGCAAAAGAACAGACTGACAGCTGATCTCTGTGTCGAATATTAAATACCATATGCTACTGTATTGTAAACAATTAAGTTACTGTACCTCCCCCTTTTGTATACCACTTTATTATCCATACTATTTTAGTAATTTTTTTCTTTTTCTTATTATACATAATTAAGTACTATTCTGGTATGGAAAACAAACATGCATTTAGCAAGGTGCCATACTAAACAATGTGTGGTAAACAAGCTCATAAAATGCCAAATGCATCACTGTAATAGGAAAAATCTATTATAACATTTCTTATAAACATATCCTAGCTATACAAGCTTTATTTGCCATTCCAGAGGAGGTGTGCTCTCCAGGTGTTTTATCCAGATATACTTAATACTATCAAATATGGCTATATGAACTGTATTTATGATTACTTTGTCACTTACAATTAGCTAAACAAATGTGGTGTGTTATAAGTGATTTATAAGTGATGTGCAATGCTTGTAAACTGCAAGTGACAAACACTTCGTTAGAACCAAATACACTATCCTGAAAAAGAATTTGTCGACCCTACTCCCAATTCCCACCCCCACAACACCCAAACTTATGTCTTCTAACCACACTCATATACACTCTTCCAACCACTACCAAGACATACCCTCCTTCACCCCTCCTAATTCAATAAACATTTTCCCCTAATACTCATTTATTCTTTATTACCACACTCTAATAAAACCACTCACACATCCTCACATTCCTACCTCTGTTCCAAACATATCACATCTTACCACTCTTCTTAACCCTAACTCCATAACTAAACCTCACCCACCAAAACATCTTTTTATATTTTAATCAAATTCAACTCAACATCAGTATAACATATCTATTCTATTTAACCTGTTTCAAACACAGAAAACCTATTCCTATCTCTCCCTCTCATGATTGCAATACACTTTCAATATCTCTACTAACTCTCCTAATACTGATACTGTCTGCACATTTTACATCCCACCATATACACTTACCTAAGAGTACATATTGCCCTACCAACCCCTACATCTACTCCACAATGCTAACTCTATCAACACAGTCTCAGAGCTCTTCTCATCTAATACAGAACAATACTTTTTTAGATATAGAACTGCGGTGGTGGTGCTGCGGTAGCGTTGTCGCCTCACAGTAAGATGTTGTCCTGTTCGATTCTCAGCTAGAGCGTCTTCTGTGTGGAGACATGCGTGAATGGGCGTACCTTCCTTGAAGGTTGTGCGTCAGAGCTGGCAACTCGGCACGTAAAAATCTACTGCCAATCATTAGCGGACCGGAGTTCCGCTGTGGTGACCCCTAACCGGGAAAAGCCGAAAGACACAACAACTTCGTTAGATATAGAAAAGTACAAGTTACAATAAAATTATTAGAAAATGGATGTACTCACTGTTATACTTAACATCTCATCTTAAGCTTAGTGGCCAAAAAAAAATCAACCCCTCCCCCACAGTGAAACCATACTTCCTCGCAGACAAGTCCTCTAAGGGAGCACATCTGTTACTACTAACTATGAATCTAAGAAGCATATCAAACAAAATACATGAATTTCATACCTGTCTTGCAGAGTAGTTCCCTAGCGTATTAGTCGTAAAAGAAACGTGACTGAAGCCAGAAATAAAAGACAATGAAATCATACCCCCAGGATATAATATATATAAGATAGAAAATGGAAGTGTGGAGGTGGAATATCAGTTGCATACAAAAACAATATTGAGGTGGACCTTCTCAACCCTAACATCCCAAAAATGAACAACACAGAAAAATCCTCACACAATTCAAAGTAAAATACAAAAAATCTATCACTATTTTAGATACCTATATACCTCCAGGCAATAACACAAGTACAGTAGAAAATATCCCCCATTGGATATCCCATAACATTCATCAAGAAGCTATCATAGTGGCTGGTTTCAATGTTGATTGCATACATATAACTCACATACCCCCTATGAACTCCAAACACTTGCATGGTTTATCCCAGCTAATCTAATCGACAACCCGTATAGACAAAAAGAAAAAAAAAACAATAGGCAATCTATTCTAGACTAGACGTTAAACAAAAACTCTAACAAAAATTCTCAGGTTGCCTCATAGATTGTATTAGTGACTATCTTCCAACTTACTTTATTCATCCATTTATTTTATATTTATTTACAGAGAAAGTCCGACTGGGAACAAAGCTCATTTTCAGTGGAAGCCCAGAGAGAAAAGCTCCACAACAGTTTACAGCTAAACACAATGAATATAAAACATGCAACATAGAGAATAATAGTGTACAACAATAATTTAGTTTACAAAAATTGAGTAGGAATTTATACAGTATGTAGCTGCAGAGATTTACAATGAATAGATTCTTCATAGTCAGGCTTAATGAAATTGCTGAGACAACATCCCTATTTAAACAGAATAATAACATACAAGCAAAGACTCAAACCTAAAAAATTTTAACAAGCAAGGTTTCATCTCCTCCCTACATCACTGCAACTGGAAACTTCTGACGATACTACCCTTAAACATTCTAAACAAAATGGCATCAATCAGAACTAAAAGGGAAAAATCTATAGCAGTTCCCTGGCCAAAAAAATAAACCAATTAGTTACCAAAACAGAGAGATGAAGCGCAAGAAGAATGGCATACAAATAAAGCCCAAGAAAACCTACAAAAGTTTAGACAGCATAGAAATCTTTCAAAAGACATATTAAAAAAGACATACCAAATACCTGAAGCTAGAAACAGATGTTTTGCCAGAGATGGCATGCATCTGTCACCCCTAGGCTTCCGGATACTGGCCAAAGCTCCTGCCACCCCTATAGTGCCTTTTTTAGGTGGTGTTCCAAAGACCAAATTACCACCATAACAGTTACAAACAAATGCAATATGAGAGTCATGATGCTCAACGCTAGAAGTCTAAATCTCAAAATGCACTCACTCAAAGCACTCCTTAAAATGGAGAATATCGACATTTGTGCTGTAACAGAGACCTGGTTCAAGGTAGCAGAAAGCACCCCTGCACTACCAGGCTATAACTCATTCCATACCTTTTGGCCCCAGAACTTGGACTGAAGCTCCAAAGGCAGTGGTGTTTCCATATTCATAAAGGATGCGCACACCTCCAGACTGGTAGCCCAGCATAAAGCATCAGAGATACTTCAGGTGCAGCTAACAATGGGTAAGACAGCGATTCAGGTCACAGCCTGTTATAGGCCCCCAACCATGTCCCAAGACTCACACTCCGCATTACTAAGCACCCTGAAGAATATTATGGTCCAACCTAACACTCTCATACTGGGCGACTTCAACTACCACTCCATTAACTGGGAAAACTACTCATGTACCAATACACTTGCCCAACGTTTTCTCGAATTCATTAATTCCAATGCCCCGGACCAACTCGTTCTTACCCCCACTAGAGGTAGCAACATCCTTGACCTGGTCATTACTAACATGAGTGACCGTTGCTCTACACAACAGTCAACTCCTCCCTGGTTAGATCCAACTAAACTAATCATCTTGGAAATCCACATCCCTCCCACCCCCGCAAAGGTAACCACCATGAAAAACTTCTCCAAAGCTAACTTTGGGCTCCTAAAAACAGAGGTGGCTAACTTCACAGCACCCATGCAAATGGAGAATAGTTGCATGACTGCTGAATCATACACCAATGTCTCGCCATACCCAATAGAACCAAGACGCTCTCCTCTAAAAAAGGAAGCCAATCTGATGGTCCCCTGCCATAAACAAACTCTACAACAGGAGGAGAAAACTGATGCAGAATAAGGTGAAGTCCCAAGGCTGGAAAAAAACCCTTATCGGCCTCAACAAAAAGTTGAGATCCCTCATCAAATCCTCTAAAGCTAGCTATGAAAATAGAATTGCAGCAGATATTAAAGACAACCACAAGGCCTTCTATAGTTGTGTAAAGAATCTTCATGGTAATACCCAGATCTGCTCTGAGCTACTGCACAACGGTACCTCCTATACCGAGCAAACAGATATTGCCAATATAATGGCCGACAGATTCATTGCCAACCTTACCCCTGCCCCCCCCCCTCAAAGGACCAATCACAATACCAGTAGATTGCCAGACACCCACTATTACTGCTGCACAGGTTAAAACAGCACTGTCCAAGGTCAAGAATACAGCTTCTATGGGACATGACAATATCCCTCGCTGTGTTCTACATGAACTACAGAGTGAACTGGCACCTCACCTGTGTGCCCTGTTCAATCACAGCCTCACCTCAGGCTTTGTCCCTACTGAATGGCACACTGCTATAGCCATCCCTCTGCACAAAGGAGGAGCGACTACAGACCGTGGGAACAAACTATCGCCCCATTAGCCTTACAAGTCTGATATGCAAAGCTATGGAACTCATCATCATGGACCTAATAAACAAGGATATAGGGAATCTCCAAACTCTGGATCCCACACAGTTTGGCTTTGTGAAGGGTAGATCATACCTGCTCAACTTGGTCGACTTTTTTGAGTCAGTCACCAGAAGTGTGGATGAAGGCAAGGTGGTTCATACAGCATACCTTGATCTGGCCAAAGTCTTTGATACCATTCCCCATTCAGGAATCATAGAAAAACTCACTAAGCTAGGCATCAACCCCTATATCACTAGGTGGGTTGCAAATTGGCTCACAGATAGAACCCACAGTGTGAAAGTAGCTGACTCCAAGTCAAACTGCCAATGAGTCATGAGTGGAGTCTCACAGGGATCGGTCCTGGGTCCTCTCCTGTTTGGTATCTACTTCTCTGAAGTCCAGGCCAACACGAATGGACTCTGGCTGACAAAGTTCGCAGACGATTGCAAGTTGGGAGCCATTATTAATTCCCCAAGTGATGTTGACATCCTACAGAAAGGCCTCACTGAGACCAATGACTGGTGTCAGAATCATGGCCTTAAGCTCAATGCCAAAAAATGTGTTGTCATCCCCTTTGGGAAAAACCCAGTTCCCATGAATTACCACATCGATGGTAGTCCACTGAACACAGAAGGTGTTATAAGAGATCTGGAAGACAGGTTGACAGCAAGCTCTCTTTTGACCACCACATTGCCACTGTGGTCAGAAAGTCCTTCTATGTGGCACATCTCATTACTATGGGTTTTGCATCCAGGAAGAAAGAGGTCATTGTCTCCCTCTACTCTTCCCTCATTAGGCCAATCATCGAGCACAATGCCCCATTTGGCATGTACCTCGCTAGACACCTGCAACAACTGGAGAGGCCACAAAAGTTCCTCTCAAAGAGGATCACAGGCCTTAAACACTTGTCCTATATGGACAGACTCAGAAAACTCCAACTATTATCTGTCTCATATCACCTACTTAGAGGCAATCTCTACTTGACTTACAAAGCCATGTCTGAGCCAGCTCTGTTAGAAATGCTACATCTAAAGAAATCCCAATCCCACCACACCACAAGCTCCAGAGACCTCAACCTCATTACCACAATCAACAGAACATGCTGGAGGGACAGGTTCATAACCTAGAGACTGCCCATGCTATGGAATAGAATTTCCATACATGTCAAACAGAGCACCTCACTGGCCCTCTTCAAGAGGAATCTTGATAAGTGGATGGGAAATAGAAAATTCACCCCGGGGATCACTCCAGTGGCTCTACTCGACAGAGGCACTGGGAACTAAGGTTGGGCGGCACGATGCCAGGGTAATCCTATAATCCTATGGGCTAGGTTTGTAAAGGCTCCAGGACCATTAGCCTAGTACACACCTATGAACATATGATCTTTCCTACTCTATCTCTGTCTCTATCTCCACACATTAAAAACTCAGTAACTAAAAATTATGCACCAGCAATATGGAAAATGTCTTACTTATACCCCTACCCAAAGAAGGCAATTCCCATGAAATCTCAAACTATAGACCTATAGCAATACTATCCCCCATCCAAAATTTTAGAAAAATGTATCCACACCCAACTCATCAATTACCTCCCAAAAAACAACCTTTAACAAATATACTACAGGGTTTCTGAGCCAACCACAGCACTACAACCACCTGCCTTAGTTTTACTAATACTGTCAACCATTAGAGAAATGAAAGAAAGCTAGTCTCTTCCATCTTTTTTGACCTCTATGAATCATTTGATACTCTTCCCATCAAAAGCTCCTCACTGAACTAATCTCATTTGGATTTGGTCAACCTTCACTGGTATGGTTTCTCAACTATTTAACTGGATGCCAACAAGCAGTTAAATGTCAGCAAGAATTCTCCTATCTCCTACCAATCACTGTTGGAGTCCCACAAGATTCAGTCCTGGGACCATGCCTGTTTAACATCTTTACAAACTACACACAGTAACTAACCTTGCCTCAGTTGTGCAATACACAGATGATTCCACACTCATCTGCTCTGCACAAACCTTTGTATAACCTTTGTATAACCAAACTCTCTTTCACTGCAACTGAATCCTGGTTAATCAACTCCCGTCTATTACTTAACCCTAATAAAACCAAATAAATGTTCTTTATGTCAAAAAAAAAATACACTGAACTTAAATCTTTCTTTCACATTCACTCATCCAATAACACTGGAATAGAAACAGTATACACCAAGCAAATTTGCTAGGGTTACTCATTGGTGAAAAACGTAAGTTTAACCAAGACCTATCCCAAGTCATAAAAAAATAAATAAATAAAATAAAAAAAAACTACACATGAAACGAAGTTCTCTCTATAGCATAAAGTCATATCTTACAGATTGTATCTGCTCTCAACTCTGTTGTATGTCTCTCCAGTTCTTACTAACTTGAACGACACAGATAAACCAAAATTAGAAGCATGCTACAACAAAGCCAAATTTGCAACAAATATCCCACACAGGATACACCGCTGCTCTGCCTTAAGACAGTTTCATTGTCTAGAATTACCACACTACTAAACTTTTTCGCAACTTATCACAGCTCTCAAATGTATATACTCACGTCAGCAATGCCCAGCACTACAAAATATACTCCAGTTCTATACTAGAAATGGAGCTCTAAGACCAACCAACATGCCCCTTTTACTTGTTACCAAATCCTTTAAAATCGCTGGTGACTCTCTATTCTAATTATATCTCAGAATGTAGAACACTGTTCCTCACCAAATCATAGAAATAGATAAACTATCCATCTTCAAAACAGCACCTGAACAGAAATTGGGTATGCTATTGCTCCAAATCTGGTTAGGCCCCCGTAAGTACCACACACAAAACTATTTCTGTAAATGTTTTACCAAACTATTACAATAACCCATAGCTTACCATCTCAACCTAACTCCATCTCCTCCCCCATCCTCCACTACCCCTTAACCCCCCACATCTCATATGTAAAGTTATTTACATAACTTAAGATAAGATACCTCTTCATTAAAAATACTCTAAGCTGAAATGCAGGGCTCCCACAATTCTAACCCACTTCATTTGTTTGGTAAAAACAAATCCCGCTTCATTAGTTTGGTAAAACATTTACAAAAATAGTTTCTAGGACTCTCATAAAAAAGCTTTTATGTAAAGTAAAACCGTATTCCTCCTTCAATGACCACCTTCCTCCGGAATACCTAAATATAGCTTCAGATGCAATAGCATACCCAATCACCATTCTTATTAATACATCAGTAACAGAATCCTGTGTCCCTAATTTGTGGAAAATGGCAGATAATACCCTCTTACGTAAAGGAGGTAACTACACTGACATTAGAAATTTCTGCCCCATAGCCGTCCTGTCTCCCCTCTCTAAAAAAAATCTTTGAAAGATACATTCATCAGCAGTTTCTCCACTATCTCTTACAAAATAAGCTAATCACTGATACACAACATGGATTTTGGCCAGACCACAGCACTTCTACTACATTACTATCATTTACAGACACTGTCAATAAAGCCTGGAACTCAATAAAGTTGTGTCTGTAGTATTTCTAGAGCTATCAAAAGCCTCTGACATGGTCTCTCACAGTGAACTCCTTAATCAACTTTCCATCATGGGGCTAGCTTCTCCATCTAGTTAGTGGTTCTCTAGCTACGTTGCCAACAAGCTGTAAAATGGCAAGGATCCATCTCCCCATACCTTCCCACTTCTACAGGAGTCCCAATAAGGATGCATCCTTGGCCCTCTACTATTCAATATTTTTATCAATAAGCTACATTTATCTTCTTGTGAAGACACCTTGATTCAATATACAGATGAGTCTACCATCATTTGCTCTTCAAACACTTCAACTCACCTCCAAGAAATCACTCGACAAGCTATCATCTCCATTGAAACCTGGCTTACAATGGCACAACTCCTACTCAACCCCCCTAAAATAAACTCCTCCTCTTTACCCCAAAACCTCACACTCCTAAAAAAGCATTTTTCAAAAGCTTTTTGGCAAATAGCACTGAAATTGAATTAATCCACCATATCAAACTATTAGGAGTCATAATAAATTTGACCTCTACATCTAAAGCAATTTCAAGAATGCCCATCTCAAACTAGACATGCTATACAGAAACATTTTCTGAGCACAACCACAAAAATTACTCTAGCCAAAACTTGCCTTCTGCCCTGCCTATTCTATGGAGCACCAATTTTAACCAATTTACAATCCTCCATTAAAAACAAACTTGAAAATTGCTAGAACAAATTTTCAAACTTGCTACTAATACATCCTCCTTTACCTATCACAGTAAAGCCTCTGCATACCCTTAACTGACTGGAACTCCCACTCCACCTCTCCTTCAATCTATAACAGCACATACACTCATACACAAACCATTAGCCTGCCCAGTTTTTACCTCTTTAATCAACATATAGTGTCCAAAAAGAACCCTTAGATCAGAAGAAAAACAACTTCTCACAATAAAACTGATTATATCCCCTGGACAAAGCCTATACTAACACTAGCAGAATTATTTCTAACCTACCCATCTTTAAATGTTCCCTAAAAGAACACCTTACAAAATCTTGGGTCTGCTGCTGTGCCAGTCCTGGCTGAACTTGCTCACTATACTTCGCTCACCCTTTCAACCTCACTTCACAATCCTCTCCAGCCTCCTACTCCACTCCTTTTTGTTTTCCCCACCACCTTACCTTATTTAATTCATCTCTGCAGACCTTTCCTATACCTCTTTCCTCCCTACTCACCTAAGTTACCCAAAGACACCCTACCCTGCACTATTCCTATAACCTCCTTCTCTCCAACATTCTTTCTTCTATAACCATAATATGAACACGTCTCTCATACTAAGACATAATTCAGCTTCACCTCACTGTCTCTAACCATGTAATCTCTAATATCTCTTTAAATATCTTATTAGAATTGTCTCAGGTGTCATTTATCACATACTAATCTATGTAACAAATGACTATTGAGTTTTTCCTCACATATTTTCTCCAACCCGTGTTATTGTTTTTCATTGCACTCCACTATAAAGCATATGTTCTATGTTTTTATCATTACAACACCTTTTCACTGTTATGTTTTGTAGTGTAACATGATACGTTGTGATTTAAAATATCTGTACTTGAGTTATGAAATATTATGATTGTGAAGCTTTTCTCCCCAGAGATCTGCTGAAAATGGAGACATTCTAACCCAGTCAGACTTTCCCAATAAACAAATGTCAAATAAATACATTTTTACAGTCACTCAACTATATCTTTTCTTTCCTATCTCTCCCTCATTATATTAATCCCCTTTTTCACTCCTTCACCCATATTTTCCCACGTCTCATCAACCCTCTTTTTTCTTAACTAGTTTTTTTCACACAATTCCCTCAAATGCCTATAAATCTCACCCTCTATAACTGTCTCTTATGTCTCTACATTAATCTAGAAACTTCAAAACCAGCTACAGTCATATTTAATTATGCTGTTGTAACTTTTTTGAACTACCTATACATACATGTGATTATCTACTTGTGTTACATGCATACCTTTGCAAATTATCTATGTATATTCTAGGATCATATATAATTTCTGTTTTTAGCACTGAATCTTATGTAATAAAAAATATATTTTCTAATATACTATTTGTGGAGCTTTTCTCTTGAGGCCTCTTCTAAAAATGAGATCAAACCCAGTCAGACTATCCTGGATAATAAAAAATAAAAACAAAAGTATATAAATAAATAAACTTACACAGCCCACTAACTAAGAAAACTATTTCAAAAACTTTAATTGGTACAGAACAAAGTAGAAGTCGAGTGTCGCTCTCTCTCTCTCACACATACACACACACACACACACACACACACACATATAACCGGTCCCTTATTGATTGATTTTGTATTAGACCTTTTGCCATAATTTTCTCCCGACTTAATTCACATGAGCTGTATTAATCAGATTACAATTCGGTTGAATTCCCTTGTTAATAAGACAAGTGTGTAGCACTCTGAGACACATTTAGCTTGTAGGGTATCACTACTTAAAGTACTCAGTCTTGGAAGCCTGTGGAACAGGCAATGTGACAATGTATGTTCCTATTTAAAACAGAATTAGCCTAAATGCTCTGTGTAATTTGCATTTGCACCCCCACATTGTTTTATATTAGACTTTTTTACAGATTCTAGATTGCAGATATTTAACAAAAGGCAATGTCTCACTGTGCAGTTTAATGAAGTACACTGATTACAAACACAGATAGCTTCTAATGCCTCATCAATATAGTACTGATTTAATAGTACGTCACCAAGTGAAGGTTCAGTTAATCTAACTGAATAAGGCAAAATGTGCACCAGCAAACTACATTTTATTCATTCTACTGATATAAAGGCTATTGGCAAGGCATATAGTTTCAAAGAACATGTAAAATAGGAGTGAAAACATTAATAGCAAGCTATGTAGCATGCAAATACACTGTGCATTAAGTATTAAACATGTTCTGATCTGTAATTCTACATCTTCATCTACTTACACAACATGTAGGAACATGTCAAGTACTGAAGTGTGTAAGCAGGAAGTAAATTGCCTATTAACCAAGTTATAACTTTCAGGGATTGGATACACCCCTAAACATTCACATGCATTCTTGCACGTTATGTAGAGTGAAAAAAATATATTTTTTTTCATCTGTAAGAGTAACCCACACACAGCGCACTGTTTTTTGACTCTTCGATGTAAATATAAAATATAATGTAATTTTTTTCTCTACATTACCACACTACCGTGATGCTGAAATGATGAAAAAAATGTGCCATGGTTAAATTCTGTATATTATAATTTTATATTTAACTGACATTATGTGCCACTCACTTATAGTCAAAAAAACAAAGAAAATTATATTTAAGAAAAACGGAGGGAACAATGTTCCAAATGAGGTATTAACTCACATTACACATAGCCCTCTACCTTAACCAAGTGCAAACATTCTACAAAAGAGAGAAAATTCTGCAAACAGCAATGTGGATAAAATAAACCTGGATAAGTATGCTTTAAATGCTTACTGTGAGACTGCATCTAAATGTTAAAAAAATCACAATAATGATGATGATCATCAACCTCTTTTTTTCGTTTTCTAAATTGGGTCAGGATTTATGTCAACTGTTACCATCTCTCTCTCATCAATGCCACTCTTCAACACTTATGCCTGACTTTTGCAGGTCTTCTCACACACAATCCATCCACCCCTTTGCTGGACACCTTTGTTTCCTCTTGCCTTCTTCCTGTCTGTCCCACATCTTCTTCACTAGATTGTTTTCCACTTTTCTGCACATTTGCCTGAACCACCATAATCTATTCTCTTTTGACCTTTACTGCAATCAGAGCTACTTTGGCTTCTGCTTTTATGTCCTCATTTCTTTCTCTGTCCCACAGTGTGCATCCTGTCACCCATCTTAGGCACTTTATCTCCATCACATCTAGCTTCCTCAACTGCTCTGCCTTTACTGCCCAGGTTTCTGTACCATAAAGTAGTACTGATCACACCACTGTTTTGTACACCTTTCTTTTCAAGCTTCATTAACATTCTTCTATCACACACTACCCCAACACACTGCGCCAACTGGTTGCAGCCCTTCTGATTCTAGCTTTGACCTCCTCATTCAGGCTTTCATTCTCCTCAACCACCCCTCCAAGACACTTGAAGCTATTAACTTGTTGCACTATTTTCCCTTTCACTGTAATTCTCAGCTTCTTCTGATTTCCTCTCATTTGCTGCCATTACAACTGTCTTCTCTGTACTCAGTTTCATCCCATGTGTCTTCAGTTTTGCATTCCATTCCTCTACCCTCTTCTAAAGTTCTTGTGGAAAAGTCTGCCTGTAATGTCACATTGTCTGCATACAGCAAGTTTGATGATCTGTCCCCCTCTAAATTGTTTGCTAAAGTAGTCCATCACCAGTAACAGCAGCAATGGGATCAGAGCTGAACCCAGATGTGCACTCAATCCCACTGGAACCCCTTTGGAAGACCAAGCACTGTTTATACTTGAGTCATTGAGCCTTTTTACATAGCTTGCACTAACTCTACTGATGTTTCCCGGACTTTAAACCACTGCAGGACTGCTCAAATCAGCTTTCTTGGGACCTTATCATTGCTTTCTGCAAGTCAAGAAAAGTCCAGTTGCACTCTTTCCTCATCTCTAGCTTCTTCTCAACTAGGATGCAAAAAACTCCCTTACCAGCCTCAGTAAGAAACTGAGATCCCTCATAAAATCCTCCAAAGCTAGTTACGAAAATAAAATTGCCAAAGATTCCAAAGACAACCACAAGGCATTCTATAACTATGGCAAGAATCTAAATGGCAATGCTCAGATCTGCTCTGAGCTAAAAACAGAATGGCATTAAAATATACTGATCCCAAGGATATGGCCAATATCCTGGCAGATTGATTCAGTGCCAACTTCACCCCCCTCTCACCCCCTAAACGGCCCATCTCAATACCAGAAGATTGCCAAATTCCGGTAATAACGGCCACACAGGTAAAAAACGCACTCTCCAAAGCTAAGAATACAGCATCCATGGGACCAGATGACATCCCGGGCTGTGTACTACATGAACTACAATATGAACTGGCACCTCACCTAGGTGTCATGTTTAATCATAGTCTCACCTCAGGTTTTATGCCCACTGAGTGGCGCAGAGCTACAGTTATCCCACTCCACAAGGGGGGATCCACCTTGGATCCCAGAAACTACTGTCCCATCAGTCTGACAAGCCTTATCTGCAAGGCCATGGAGCATATTATCATGGAACTTATAAACAAAGACATTGGCAACCTTCAAACACTGGACCCCACCCAGTTTGGGTTCGTGAAGGGCCGATCTTGTCTCCCGAACCTGACTGACTTCTTCGAATCAGTCTCCAGAGCCGGTGGTCCACACAGCCTATCTACACCTCGCCAAGGCCTTTGACACCATCCCCCCCCCCACTCTGGAATCATAGATAAACTTACTAAGCTGGGCATTAATCCCTATGTCACCCAATGGTTTGCCAACTGGCTTACTGACAGAACCCACATTGCAAAAGTAGCCAACTCCAAATCCAGCTCCAGACAAGTGATAAGTGGAGTACCTCAGGGTTCAGTCCTGGGACAGCTCTTGTTTGGCATCTACTTCTCTGAAGTACAACAAAGTTTCAGATGACTGCAAACTGGGAGCCATCACTGAATCCCCAAATGTTGTGGATACTCTACAAAAGGCCTTACACAGACAGAGATGTGGTGCCCCAGCCATGGGCTCAAGCTCAAAGAAAGAAATAGTTATCCCTTTGGGAAAAAACAAAAACATGTATGAATTACCACAACATAGGTACACTAACACTAAACACGAAAGTGTGATGGGACACAGGTGGACAGTGGTCTCACCTTGATAACCACATCGCCACAACAGTCAGCTGTACTCATCCTCATTAGACCCATTATAGAATACAACGCCCCATTTGGTATACCTCTCAAGACAAGACATCAACAACTGGAAAGGCTGCAGAAATATCTCACTAAAAGTATCACAGGCCTAAAGCAGATGCCCTACGCTGACTGCCTTAAAAAACTCAAGATATACTTTACTCAGAGGCGATCTCTGCTTAACATACAAGGCCATGTCAAACCCAGAGCTGTTGGACATGCTACACTTAAAGAAATCCCAATCCCTCAGAGCCACATGCTCCAGGGATCTAAACCTTGTCATCACAATAAACAAAACATGCTGCCCCAGACTCTGGAATAGACTGCCCATACATGTCAAGCAGAGTGCCTCTTTTGGCCCTCTTCAAAAGAACCTTGACGATTGGATGGGAGGAAAAAATTTCACCCAGGGATCACATCAGTTGTTGGAAGAATGTTATGGCTAGGCTTGTATAAGCCCTAAGGCTGATAGCCTAGTACCAACCTATGAACTGTCTCACTGCAAACATCAGGGTCGGTTGTGCTGTATGCTGAACTGAATCCAAACTGTGCATCCCCCATGTTACTTTCAATTACTCTGCGTATTTGACTATCAATCATCCTCTCCAGAAATTTCATGCAGTGTGATAGGAGTTTGATACCTCTGCACTGTTCACTGTTGTGAATGTCCCCTTTGTTCTTGAACACTAGCACTAGTATGCTTATTCTCCAGTCATCTAGAATATACCTTTATCTCCATACTGCTATCAGTACCTTCAGGAGGCATTTCTCTCTAATCTCACCCATCATCTTTATCATATCTGCTATGACCTCATCTCAGCCTGCTGATTTCCCTGAATTCATGTTTCTTAGTGCTGTTCTTACTACTTCTATAGTGAACTCCTCCTCTTCTCTTATTGTAGGCTGTATCTGGGACAGTACAGCTTCTGTATGGCTCTCTTCATTCAGAAGTTGCTAGAAATACTCCTTTCATCTGCATTTGATGTCCTTTGGACTGGTTAGCAGGAAGTTGTCAGCATCCCTTATGAAAGGTATGTGATGATTATATTATCTTCTTTATATTTCTGACTTTGCCTTGCAACCTGATATAGTTTCTTTGTTGTATCTACTGAGTCACTTTTCAGAAGCTGATAGAGGTTCTCTGATGCCTTGTTCTTAGTTACTGCAACTCTTCACTTAGTCTCTGTTAGCCAGCCATTATTCCTTCTTAGCCTTGCCCTTCTTTTCTATCTCCTACATGTTTTTGCACTGCTTTCTTTTGATGACTTTCTGGAAATCTACTTTCCACCACCAACTTTATTTATGTACCTTACTTCCATATCTGTCTCAGCCACAAAATTGTCCTGTTCGATAATGCTCACACATGCTGTTTTGAAGTGTTGCTATTGTTCTTCAAACTCCAGCTATTTGCTCTTCTTCCTGAGGTGCTAGAGCCTAAGTAATTCCTTGAACTCATACACTTTCTCACCAGTCAACTCCCAGGTCTTCAGCCTAGTCTCCGTTGACCTTAGAACCTTTTCTGACCACTGCTTGTAGCTGACTGCAAGCAGACAAGGCTAAAAGGTCTTAATGGTTTAGTGCCTTTAAAACTTGCTTTGAGGGCTCAGACTATTACATTAAATGGAGTGTTCAGATTGGCTGGGCTTTGATATGCTTGTTGCAGTCTATTAGCTACTTTGTGCTTTTTAAATTGTTACTTTATATCCTTAGAGTTAGATCTGAAGAAGCGCCTTGAGCGTGAAAGCACTTATCTGTTTATCCATTTTACTTATTAAATGTGGTTTTGTTGACTGTACTAGATTCTGTCTTGTTAGTTGGACCATTCTTTTTTACTGAGATTATGAATAGTGTCGTAACCTTACACTGGAGCCATGAGTCTGTCACTAATTCTGATGAAATCCATCACTGTCTTCAAAAGCCTCTCCCTAACCACAATTCCCACACCATTTCTAGCCTACCATCCTCCTGAGTAGTAGACTCTGGATTCCAAGCCAAGTGGTTTTGTTGCATTGCCCTTCCACCTTTCATCTGGATTCTTAGGATGTCCTGCCTCCTCCTTACCATCATGTCATTCACTTCCAACCCTTGTCCTGTCAGTGAACCTACACTGAGTGTGGCAAGTCTTAGTAGACATTTGGCAGATTGATTGGTTTTACATCCAGTCTTTCACTCAACAGACCTAACCCAGGTAACCCAAACTGGGTAACTAGATACCAGCTGGCCAGTAGATTACTGACTAGGGTTGCTGGGATTTATGACAGGCAAACACTGGCCAGTGGGGGAATATACACCCCTCCCACCATTAGTATGGGTCCCTGATGTAGGTTGAAGTAGACAGGGTCCTCGGACCATGACCAATTGGCAACATTAGTGATAGTTTCGACCACAGAGTGGCTAGCCCTGCCACAGCATGTAATCTGTGATCTGTATTCTGCTATCTTGAGGATGATGCACACCGCAATAGATGCCCAAAGCAGTTGGTATATACAAGTATTCCCCCTATACGGCACCATCTAGCGTCTGTGCTGCTACCCACAACTCCATTTTTGGGTGATTATGAGATGGAGAGATTCTGTATGTTTTTGGGAGGTTGGAGGAATCCTGCTGAGACAAAGGGATAACATGCAAACTCCATTCAGGCATTAGCTGGAGGTCAGTATTGAACCTGATATTTTACGCATTTGAGGTAAAGACATTAACCATTACATAAACCAGTATCTTCTAATCAGAATAATGATATTCAGTGAAAAAAAGATTGTAGATAATCATTTATGATAAAGTATAACGCATCTACAAAAGTAAGCTCATTGTAGTTAGCCAGAAGTACAGCTTCAGCTTCATAAAATGCTTTCATAGTCTATGAGTTCTCAACACATTCTTTATAAATTACTGTGCAAATAAACTTTTGCAAAGCATGCATACATCTGGTTTTGAAAATATGGACAAGTATTTGAAAATCAGCAGAGAATTTCAGGTATGAGGAATGATGTCACAAAGTAGCACATTATAATGTCTGCACTGAATCATTCGTTTGGCATATGAGCTGCCTTGTTACCAGTACACATTGCTAGAGGTTCGGTGAACAATTGATGATCGACATTAAAGCAGTGCGTGATAAGGAAAATATGACATATGCAGCAAGTTAAAACCTGACAATATAGCCCTTTTGTCAGGATATAGATATGTACTTCCCTAATAAGTAACAATGAGTTTTTAAGCAACAACTAGCTAGCATGATTGGCTACAGTACATTAACACTCAAAGGACTGAAAACTGCTTCATGGACTCCCAACACACCAACTTTTATTTTATATGCACTGAGAAAAACTGCCTTCCTGAAATATTTGGTTTCAAATGCTAAATTATTAAAAAAATAACCTTCCCAAGCTAGCTTTTAAACCTCTACTTAATATATGATGTAAAACCACCACAGGAAAACTATATATAGTGTGAGATAATCAAGAGCACTGGAATTAGTGTTTTTTTTTTTTTTTTAATAAAATAGAAGTTTGTATAGTCAGATGAGGGAATCTAGATTTGACTATGGAAGATGAAACACATTATAATGATCCTTGAAAATACTAACACATTAGTCACTAGCCTGACTGTATGATTAGTCCTTGCTAATATTTTATGTTGCTTCAAGCTCTGGTTGCCTGTCTCACCCAGGAAATGTATTTGCTGAGCTTGCTATGTGACCAAAGACTATTTGTTATAAGGTCTTGAAAAGAAAGTCAGATTATTACCTCAGCAATTTTTCATTCAATATTACATTAATGACTGTACAGAGAGGTGCCATCTAAGTTGCATATAAATTATTTTGCCTAGTAAAATAAATAGGCATAAAATGAGCAGGTGCACCTCATTTTCAATTAAATATTCGGCCGGATTCACGATGACTTGCACGGAGTGTACGAGTAGAGTAAGACTCCATGCAGCCATCATGTCCGACGAGCGATCCAGGAACAGCCTGTATGGCCGTGTAAGAGAGCTCCTAAAATGTCTCCTACACGGACAGGGCTGGGATAACCTCACTTGCAGCCGAAAGGCATGCAAATGAGGTAAATTTGCGATCCAGGAAGCACAAACCTGTCCGAGTAGGAGCCGTGTTAGTTGCAGAAATATACTCAGTTGACAACTGAGTACCGTTCTGCAAATGGGACAATGGAGCCTTGTCAGCTCCAAATAAAGGTTGCATATGGTTGAGGAAGCATGCCAATGGCCAAATATAAGGCCATTGGAAATGTTCCCAGATGCAAAATTAAAATAACAATACTTTATTTTTTGGCGATTTCCAATGTTTAAGCGTAGCGCAGTGCCGTGCAAATGGGGTGTGCTATAAAATAAGAAAATAAAAGCCACAAACGTGGAACTTATGAAAATTGTTAAATTACAATGTAAGGGAATAGCAGGCTGCAGATAACATGGCCACCGAGTAGGGGTTGCTAAGGGGAGAAGCCCAGTCTAAGACATCTAAACAAGCATTAGTAGGCAATCCTATGTAAATGAGTGTTAGGATAGTGAATCGCACTTTTACATAGCAAATGAGTACAGTCAGTGGAGTGTAGGAGTAGGATATGGGGAGTAACAGAGTAGGAGATAGGTGACATCACAAGGGGGTATGTATGAAAATAGTGAAGCTCATTGGAGCAGAGTTGCATGTGTTAGCTGTCAGTTATACATCATGGAAAGAGGTGTGTCAACAGGTAGGCCAGGGAAAGCCAAGAAATGGAAGGTGTATACTGTGGATAACACCAAAGTTTCTTGCTGAGTGGGTGTGCACGCATGTGCGTGTCTGTAAACTCAAGTAAGACAGAGTGCGCGCGTGGAAGCGTGAGTGCGCGCGTTTAAGCCGGAGTAAGCATGTATAAGGCTGTTTAAAGACCTGTATGTGCGTTTCCGCTGGTGTGCGTGCGTTTTAACCTGAATAAGCAAGTATTAGTCCATCTAAGCATGTGTGAGCGTGTTTGCGATTGTATGCGCGTCGCTCCCCCCTGAGGAAACAGAAAGGAAAAAGGAAGCACAACAAATAGTAGGAAGCTACAAGGGAATACTAGTAGAGCTAGCAGGTGCAAACAATCGGAATCAGGCAATTACACAGGCAGAACACTAGCCCAGCCCAGCACTTAAAACTCTGCAAACAGTGCAGTTTGTTTCTCTCAAGAGATACTGCAACACTGGAGTAAGCTACTAGAAGTGAAAACTGAAAAAGCATCACTCAAGACAAAAAATGCTAGGGGCTGCCATTGCTGTTATAAGGCGACATATGCAACATGCTGAGGGTGGTGACAATGCAAATGCTGCCGGACAACCCACAGTGAGGAGACGGAGAAGAGTGTACAGGCCCAGGGTCACCTACCAGGGGTTACATGAGCTGGAGATAGTGGACAGAGACCTCCTGCACCAAATTGTTGAGCTGTGCAGGCCACGCCTCACACACAGAACCAACAGAGGAGAACCCATCCCAGTGGAAATCAAGGTATGTGTTGGCCTAAGAATACTAGCAACAGGTACCTTCCAGAGACCAACTGGTGATATGATGGGGATATCACAGGCATCAGCATCCAGGGTACTGCACCAGTTCCTGGATGCCATATCAGCATATGTTGGTGATCATGTATATTTCCCCAATTCCCGTGAGGTATTGGCAAGCAATATGAGTCTCTTCCAGCAAATAGCAGAATACCCTGAGGTAGTGGGTGCAATAGACTGCACGCATATACGCATCAGAGCACCAGCCGGTGAGCAGGGTAGGGCCTACATTAACCGCAAGGGCTTCCCCTCCATCAACTGCCAGGTTGTGTGTGATGCCCAGGGCATAATAATGAATGTGTGTGCTGACTGCCCTGGAAGCTACCATGATTCCCATATCTGGCATCTGACGCAGCTGTACCAGACATTTACCAATGGGGACATCCCACATGGTCACCTAGTGGGGGATGCTGGCTATGCACTGGAGCCGTGGCTGATGACACCCATCAGAAACGCACGCACACCTGAACAGGAACGCCATAATGAATCACACGCACAAACACGAAATGTAATCGAGCGTGTGTTTGGGTTGCTCAAGTCACAGTTCCAGTACCTGGATACATCTGGTGGAGCCTTGCAATACTCACCAACTACATGTACCCAAATTGTCATGGTATGTGCCATGGTACATAATATGATTCTGCGAAAACAGCTGCAGCAGGACCAGCATAGGCCTGGGCCAAACAGCCCCCCACCATTGCCAAGGCCATCACAGGCAGAGCATGACTCGGAGGAGGAACAACCTGAGCCTGCCCCAGTAGGCAGAAGGAGGCGTGCCCAGTATGCCTTGGTAAAGAGGCAATGCATAGCACATACACTGGCTCAGTAGGAACCCTGGAAATGATACCTCTCTCTGACTCCCACATATAGTGAAAGGGATGCCTAAGTTGACACAACCTGCTTTCAAACATGTGCAGAGAGTGTAGTATATACATCCGACATAGGCAGCCCAGCAGCACCACCTGAGGCATGACTGCCATGTGTTAAGCAATGTAAGGTAGTGCTAAACAGCATTTACCACCATGTAGTATATGCAAACTTGATGACCTTGAGTATCATCCTACCCTCACCAAGCATGATGCCACAATATGAAGACAAGATGATCAATTACAATTGGCTTAAGTATTGGTGTCAGTGAAAGGGGATCCAATGCCTGTCAGCCTGGGATGACATGCTCGACAAGACATGATGCTTCGCTAGGGATGGCTATCACCTGTCACCTGTGGCCTTTTGGATATTGCCAAAGGCTCTTGTCACCCCCATAGTGCCTTTTTCAGGTAAGGCTCAAAAGACAAACCCACCTCCATAGATATCACAATTGATAAGAAACTAGAAGTAATGCTACTCAGTGCCAGAAGTCTAAACCACAAGATGCATGCACTCCAAACTCTCCTCAGCATGGAGAATGTTGATATCTGTGCAGTAACAGAAACCTGGTTCAAGGCTCCAAAGAGCACCCTAGCACTAACAGGTTACACCTCATACCATGCTTTACAGCCACAAAACATGGAACAAACTACAAAAGGAGGGTGAGTATCAATATTTGTCAAAGATACCCACACACACAGGTTGTTGGCACAGCATGAAGCATCAGAGACTATCCATGTGCAACTAACAGTGGTTAAAATTGCCTTCCAGTTCACAGCCTGCTACAGACCACCCTCCTAAACCCAGGAACCACACTTGGCCAACTGGAGAACACATGAAAATATGAAGGTCTCCTCAAACACCATTATATTGGGCGACTTCAACTACCCAAACATAGACTGGGAGCATTACCCTAGCTCCAACACCCTAGCCCAAAGGTTCCTAGAATTTATAGACTCAAATGCTATGGAACAACTTGCTACCACTCCCACAAGACGGGAAAACATACTGGACTTGATCATCACCAACATGGGGACTCTATGCCCAAGACCAGAAGTGTATCCCTCACTGGTAAGATCAGACCATAGAGTAATCTCACTGGATATTCACATCCCGACCCCAGCCCATGGCCAGAAAACCACAGTGAAAAATTTTCACTAAAGCAAATGTCACACTCCTCCAAACCGAGGTGGAATCCTTCACAGCCCCTGTGCCTGTGGAAAATATGGCCCAGACCTCAGAACCCTTTATAAACGCATTCTATGAACACCTTCAGGAATGCATGGATCATGCAATCCCAAATAAAACCAAGACCCAATCCTCCAAAGGCAGGCATCCTGTCTGGTGGACCCCAGCCATAAACAAACCATACAATACAAGGAGGAAGCTACTATATGATAGAGCAAAATCCCAAAAAGGGAAGGCATCTCTGATCAGTATTATTAAAAAACTATGGCCACACATAAAATCATCTAAGGCCATCTTTGAGATAAAAATTGTACAGGACACTAAGGATAATCACAAGGCTTTCTTTAGTTATGGTAGGAACTTGGGTGGGAATTCCCAGATATGCTCAGAATTAGTCCAAAATGACAAACAATACACCAAATCCACAGACATTGCCAACATCCGAGCTGACAGGTTCAGTGCAAACTTCTCCCTCCCCCCTACCAAAAGGGCAAATATCTATCCCAGCAGAGTGCTGGCCCCACTGACATCTCAGATACTCAGGTAACAGCTAGCCTCTCCAAAGCAAAACACACAGCATCAATGGGACCAGACGGTGTCCTGGGCTGTGTCCAACATGAACCCCAAGAAGAATTAAACACAAACATAAAACCACTGTTCAGTCTCAGCCTTACCACAGGATATGTACCCAAAGAGCAGTGTACAGCAACAATGGTCCCTCTCCACAAAGGTGGTGCCTTAATGGATACTGCAAACTATCGCCCCAGAAGCCTGACTAGCTTAGTCTGCAAAGCTATGGAAAGGATCATCATGGACCTCAGAAATAAAGATATTGGGGACCTACAGACACTGGATCCTACCCAGTTTGGCTTTGTTAAGGGCAGATCCTGCCTCTTAAACCTGGTTGAGTCATTTGAAACAGTCACCAAGGCCATTGACGAGGGGAAGGTGGTCCACACAACCTACCTGGACCTCGCAAAAGCCTTCTATACAATACCCCACTTGGTCATTATAGACAAGCTCACCAACTTCAATATAACCCCCTATGTCACTAGATGGGTTGCAAACTGGCTCAAGGACAGAACCCACATGGTCAGAAATGCTGGAGCCATGTCAGACCCCAAACCAGCTACAAGTGGCATCCCACAAGGCTCAGTCCTGGGACCTCCCTTGTTTGGTATATATTTCTCGGAGGTACAGGCCAACACAGAAGGACCGTGGCTGAACAAGTTTGCAGATGACTGCAAACTTGGCGCCATAATCGACCCTCCAGCTGACACAAGCATCCTACAAAAGGGCCTCATAGAAACAGACAACTGGTACCAGAGACATGTCCTCAAGCTAAACGCAAAAAAGTGTATAGTCATCCCCTTTGGCAAAAACTAAGTGCCCACAAATTACCACATAGGTGGTAACCCATTAAGTATGGAAGAAGTGATAAGGGACCTGGGACCCAAGTTGATAGCAATCTCTCATTCGACAACCACGTGGCCAAAGTGTTTAGAAAAACATTTCATACAGCCCACCTAATCATGAAGGTATTCACATCTAGATCAGGGGAGGTCATCGTGCCTCTTTACTCATCCCTCATCAGGCCCATAATTGAGTACAATGCCCCTTGTGGGATGTACCTTATCAGACACCTGCAGCAGCTGGAAAGACCACAAAAGTACCTCACCAGGAGGATCAAAGGGCTCAAACAGATACCATTAGCTGCCTGGTTAAAGAAACTGCAGCTCCACTCAGTGGCATACTGCCGCCCAGAGGCAATCTGTGCCTGATGTATAAAGCCATGTCCAACCTGGAATCAATGGACATGCTGCACCTCGAATAATATGAATCCCATCAAGCTATGCGCTCAAGAGACCTGAACCTCAGGACTGAAATAAATAGGACATGCTGGAGTGACAGATTCATAACCCAGAGGCTCTTTCCACTCTTGAGTAAACTCCCACTCCAGGTTAGCCAGAGTCCCTCATTGACTCTCTTCAAGAGGAATCTTGATGAGTGGATGGGAGATTGTAGGTTTACCCTGGGTATCACTTCTATGTCACTGTTAGACAGAGGCACAGTATAGTAACCTTGAAAAATGTCATGGCAAACTCCACTTAAAATGTGTGTTGAAAGCCAAGCACACTCTGGCTAGGATTATAAACGCCCTAGGGCAGATAGCCTAGTATGAACCTATGAACAGAATCACACACACCAACTAGTACAACTGTGGTCAATGTGGAGTAATGTTTGGCAGTGTCCACCCAAGTTGGTGAATACACAGCAATGTTGGACAAGCCTGGTTTAAGTAGGCCATAGCTGAACAAAATGCAACATGCTCATAGTTGCCCAACTGGCCCTTAACCAGTCTGGTCTACTCAGTATGAACATTTAAAGCAGTGATGGGACTCAAACCCATGATACTGTGCACCATAGTGAAAGTATTGAACCACTACACCATGACAGTATTGCAGTATTCAGCCAGTATGAAATAATGTTGACAGGTCTTTGCAAACTATCCCATGGAAACCCTGCAGGCACAGCATAATCCCTGATGAGTTATGACACAAAGGAGTTTGGCAGTAAGAACACAACATGACTTCCAACACACACAGTATAAATGTCAATATTGGTCATGTTCACACAGAACCACAAATGTAGTGGACTTCAGATAACAACATATGGAAAGGTCACACTGGGCATGCTCACACACTTGGATAAATGAGACATATGTCAGGCAACAAACCATGGAAAGCCTGAACTGGGCATGCTCACACACTTAGGCCATGTCTCAGTATAGCAGTCGTCCACACATATCTGGCAGTTGTATGTGTTAAGTCAGGAACCTCCCACGATCCAGCAATCCGCCCTGTGCACACAGTTAAATGACAACAGACACATATATTAATATACTGGAACCATGTCATGATCAAACATGTTACACAGATACACAAGTTGTTCATAGAAACTGGGAAAGCTACGGCAATAAATATCTGCAAACAGTATCATAGGTTCATAGATTAGTACTAAGCTAACTGCCCTTGTGAGCCATTTTAAGGGCAACCTCCCAACCTGAACATAAACATAGCATCCTGAACATAAACATAGGTGCATAGCATCCTGAACATAAACATAGGTGCAGAGGTCGATACTAGGCTGTCTGCCCTGGGGAATTCATAAGCCTAGGCAGAGTGTATTTGGCATCCGCCTCCCCAGTAGAGTAGCCTACTGTGCCTCTGTAAAGTAGGTCACAGAAGGCACCCTTTAAGGCTAGTTTGCTGTGCCTCTGTCAAGCAGGGACACAGTGGAGATCCCAGGGGTGAATTTGCAAGTTCCCATCCATGTGGCTGGAATTTGCTGGAAGAGGGTTGGCGAGGAGCTATGTCTAACTCTAATTGGGATTCAATTCCAGAGTGAGGGGAGCCTCTGGGTAATAAATCTGTCCCTGCAGCATGGCCCATTTAGTTTTGTGCTGAGGTTTAAGTCCCTGGAGTGTGTAGCTCTAAGGGTCTTGGATGTTATGAGGTGGAGCATGTCCATTATGTCTGGGTTTGACATGGTTGTGTAAGTCAGGCATAGATTACCTCTGAGTAGGCATTAAGCAACTGAGTAGAGCTGGAGATCCTTTAGTTGAACTGCATAGGACATCTGTGTGTAGCCCATGATCCTCTTGGGGAGGTAATGTTGTGGTCACTGTAGTTGCTGCAGATGTTGGGTAAGGTACACCCCAAAAGGGGCATTGTAGTCAAACATGGGCCTGATGAGTGACTAGTAGAGGGCCACAATGACCTCCCATGATCCCATGCAAACCCCCATGTGATAAGGAGGGCTATATAAAGGTCTTTGCAATGACTCTGTCAATGTGATTAGCAAAGGAGAGGTTACGATCTATGTTGGTCCCCAAATCTGTAAATACATCTTCTGTACTTAACGGATTACCACTTATGTGGTAATTTGTGTGCACCTTGTTTTCCCCAAAGGGGATGACTATGCATGTCTTAGCATTTAGCACGAGGCCATGGCTCTGGCAACAAGCATCCATCTCTGTGAGACCATTATGGAGGAAGCATGTGTCAGCTGCAGTGTCGCTTATGGCCCCTGGTTAGCAGTCATCTGTGACGTTTGTTAGACATAATCCCCCGTGTTAGTCTGAACCTCAGAGAAGTACATACCGAACAGGACAGGTCCCACAACTGATCCCAGTGAGACACCAGTTGTAACTGGTCTGCAAATGGACATGGCACCTGAAATTCTGACCATGTGGGTTCCATCCCTGAGGCAGATAGCAACACATCTAGTGATATAGGGGTTGATATTTAAGCTGGTAAGCATATGTATGATGCCTGAGTGGGGTATTGTGTTGCAGGCCTCTGCAAGGTACAGGTAGACTGTGTGAACTACCTTGCCCTCATCCATGGCTTCAGTAACCATTTCAAAGATATGAACTATGTATAAGAGGCAACATCTGCCCTTAACAAAGCCGAATTGTGTATGATCCACTGTCTGGAGGCTCACAATGTTTTTGATTATGACTTCCATGATAATACGCTCCATAGCTGTTTCTACCACACTAGTCAGGCTTATGGGGTGATAGTTCCTGTAGTCCGTTGTGGCACCACCTTTGTGGAGTGGGAGCACTGTATTTGTATGCCATTCTCAGGGTACATATCCTGTAGTAAGGCTAAGTTGGAACAGTGACTTAATGTGAGTGTTCAGTTCTACTCCAAGCTCGTGTAGGACACAGCCTGGGACACCGTCCAGTCCCATACATATGCTGTGTTATTTGCTGTGGAGAGGGCACCTTTCACCTGTGCATCTGTGATGTCAGGGAGGTTACATTCATTTAGGATGGGTATCTGTACCCTTGGGGGGTAAGGAAGGGGACGTTTGTGCAGACTCCGTCTGCCAGGGTGTAGGCTATGTCCGTAGGTTTGGCATATTTTGTGCTGTTATGCAACAATTCAGAGCATATCTGGGTGTTTCCACACATATTCCTGACATAACTAAAGAAGGCCTTGTGATTATCTGCAGTGTCTGGTCAATTTCACTGTCAAAACTTGCAAGTGATGATTATATGAGGGATTGAAATGTCTTGCCAATACTGTTCAGAGATGTCCTCCCTCTGAGGGATAATGCTCTGTTATGTAGTAGCTTCCTCCTTCTGTTGTACAGCTTATATATGGCTGGGGTCAACCAGACAGGTCTCTTGTTTTGGAAGAGTCATGGTTTTATTTGGGATAGCATGATCAATGCATACCTGCAGGTGCTCATAGAATGCATTTGTAAAGGATTCTGCAGATTGGGCTGTATTATCCTCCAGCACGGGGCCTTTGAAGTATTCCACCCTAGTCTTCACAAGTGCAAAGTCTGCTTTTGTGAAATTCTTTACACTGATTTCCTTGGCTGGGGGAGGGGATGGGATATGGATGTCCAGGGAAAGTTGTTTATGGTATGATCTTAACAATGAGGGTTCTACCTCTGGTGTGGAACATAGAGTCCCCATGTTGGTGATGATCAGGTCCAATATGTATTCCCCCTTGTGGCTGTGGTGACTGGTTGTGCCATAGCACATGGATTCACAAACTGTAGTGGCTGTAGGGTGATGTTGTTGAGGCCTGAGTAGTATCCCCAGTCAATATTCATGTACCTGAAGTCAACCACTATAATGGTGCGTGTGAAGACCTTCATATCCTACACTGTTCCCAGGAAAGCTGAGTGCGGTTCCTGGGTATGGGGAGGGGTGGTCTGAACTACAAACCAAACCAAAAGGCAGTTTTGCACAGTGGTAATTGTATATGTATGGCCTGTCATGCTTCGTGCAGTGGTACCAACCCAGAGGTGTGTGTATCTTGTGATGTATATGGATACACCCCCTAGTTGTGTTGTGTGTTACAAGTCCTGTGGTCATGAAGCATGGTATAGAACACAACCTGGCAGTGCCAGTGTGCATATGTGACCCTGAACTAGGCATCTGTTAATGCACAGATATTGTTATGCCCCATACTGAGGGATAGTAAAAGATGTACATTCTTCTTTGGAAAGATTGATGATGTCAGCACCCTATAAATACAGCAGGAGAAGGGAAATCATCCAGTAATGCGAATAGCTCGCTGTACTAATGCGTCTCTCTCAAGTATCATAACATAGTTAGGTAGGGGTTTGAATCCTGCAAACGCTGTGTGTGTGTGGGGGGCAGGGGGTGTGTATGTATGCAATTCTCTGTGAAAGGAATGGCCTTTTTGAAGACTGGGATAACACACTAAAAGATGTACATTCCTCTTTGGAAAGACTGATGATGTCATAACCCTATAAATACAGCAGAAGAAGGGAAATCATCCAGTAATGCGAATAGCGTGCTGTGCTAATGCGTCTCTCTCAAGTATCATAACATAGTTAGGTAGGGGTTTGAATCCTGCAAATGACATGTGTGTGTTTGTCACACAGTTTGTCAATGTGCTGCGTGTTTTGCTTTTATTATTGTATGACATATTATTATAACAGTAATTTCAATGCACACATCAGGTATGTGTGTGCCACATACAGATATGTACATGTGACCTTTAATAGTTTCTATGCGTGAAGCCTGCCTCATATGAATACAGTTGTTACCTTTGCCAGCATGTGCTGCAGCTTCCCAGACCTTAGGCCATACATGTATGTTGGTGACAATGCAGGCTACTGCAGTAATCTGTGTCCTAGGCCAACTATATGACACACACCCATGAAAGCTTTGATAGATTAATGTGGGTGAGGGTTCATGTCTGCAGTATATGTCAGACATGTTAAAACAAAGCAAAGTCTGTGAGTGATGGACATCCAGTGTAGGTGTATGGCAACTGTTGCTGATATGCATACAGACACCTTCTTGCTTAGGTGATACACTGAGGGACTGCAGAATTCCTTTGGAAATGTGAATATCACAGGACAGACAAGATAACACTTGTCCACATGTACACACCATTACCCGTTCTACATGATGGGTGCCACCACCTACATGGTACTGTTGGAATACTATGTTAAGTACATGCCGATGACAATGTTACAGTTTCGTTACAGCAATAGAGCATGGCTTGGACAACAGGTATCTGACTGTATGATACCCTTGTGGTGGTTAGGTGTGTCATGTGTAGAACGCATTGCAGGCCACTGTATGCATTTGCAGTCATGGATGGACATATCCGTAGTGTGTTGGCATGTACGTGAGACTGCTATATGCCAAAGAGTATTGTTCCCAGGGATGTGTGGGGCTCAGTAAGAATGGCTACTGGTATAGTGTAGTACTGCAGGGATCTGTGTATCAGTTGAGGAGACACCATGTAATGACCACTGAATGTCAGGCTATGTAGGCTGTGTATACTACCAGAATGAAGACCATTGATATTTGGAAACTGTATCACCCACAGCATACTGTCAAACCATGTCATGTTCCATGCTAACCATGTTCACAAATGTATACCTGCAACTCTGTGCTGCAAACATCACACATGTACTGTCCACACCCCAACACATGCAGGCACAGGTACACACAACAGCCATGTGGCACATGTGCAGACAGTACACTTTGGGAATTAACACTGGTGTATACAAAACTACAATGACAATCATAGTGTTAATGCATCATGCATGCTCGGATATACCCACAATGATATCATTACACTGTACTGTTAACAACATGATAATATTACTACAGTGCTATGTAGTCACCCTGTGCATCAGCACCATGCTATCCTGTTCCTGCATCAATGTTACAGATGGCAGGAGGTGGCACAGTTTCATCATATGCACAGGGTGTGTACTTGGTTTGCCAGAGTCTGCCATTGACATATCCAATCGACGTGTGTGTGTGTGTGTGTGTGTGTGTGTGTGTGTGTGTTAGTGAGGGACAACATGGGGCAATGATGATGCGATGTGTGTGTGTATGTGTTAGCCCTAGGTGTTAGCATTGCGTGTGAGTGTATGCATGCACACAGTTCCACCACATGGACAGCCACAGACTTTACCTGCCAGGTCATACAGATCACTGTCTCTGGCCACGGACATGGTACCTGTGCCTGGCAGGGGTGCTACGGACAGTATCAGGTACTAAGCCAGACTGGGTACTGTCATCAGAGGCAGTGGGTTGCTGACTGGACACATGTCCCTGCTGGGAGTGTCCAGAGCCACGTGCACGTGGTCTTCTAGGACGGTCTAATGACAGCACAGACCCAGCATTGCTGGGGCTGGTACTGGCACTATGGGAGCGGCTGCGGGTATGTTGTCGTCTGCGATGACTGCCAGCTGATGATGTTGCTGGCATACGTCCACGTCGATGCCTCAACCATCCTGCACTGTCCTGGCTCCTGGACATGTAGTTGTGGAAGAGATCTAATGTGTGTCCCCGTCTATCAATGACCTTGCTGATATTACGGATGGCAGCCACAACGTCACACATAGTGTCATTCATAGCAGTGCGATGTGCTCTAAGCTCCCTCAGACCCTGTCTGGTGTACCGTTCCATACGTGCCTGTGCCTGCATTACAGCCCGGAACATAGCAGAGGTTGAAAGACCTCTGTGGGTACGTCTGACAGGGGCAGTACGACCACGGATGCTCCCATGAGAACCCCTGGACATCTGCCTGTGTGGTATCATGTCAGGAATCTGGCCATGGCTGCTGTGAGGGGATGCATGTGCCAATGATACCACACTACCCTGGTCAATGCCCACTGTATGCTGTCCCTCAACTAAGGACATTGGTGACAATGGATGTATCGTCAGGATGATTGTGCGCATTGATGGGGTTGACTGCTGTGTAGTGTCGATTGGCTGACCAACGACAGACCCTGTCACACCTCCCTGTGCCATTACACATGTATCATCATTATCACTATCCCCAGAAGTGGCTTCAGGTTCCCTGCTGCACTCCACCAGAGCAACATCAGAACCTGTGAGATGAAGATAGGAAACACAGTTTACAAATGTGTACACGATGTTAGCACACAGGCACACTCCTCAGTACAGCAGACACACCTGCAATCCAACACATACACAATACTGTTTGAGGGTGGGTGACAGTATCACAAGGGAAAACATCACTGCACACGTGTCAGCATGCAGATTATGTGTTGCACAGGAACATGCAGTGCAAGTGTAGACACCCCTTGTTAATAACAGTATACGTGTACTTGATGCTTGTGTGTAGTTGTTCAGTGATTGTCTCCACCCTGGGACACAATGTGTACAAGGACAGAACAATGTTGTGCAAGTATTACAAGCTGTGGGTGCATATATTTGCACACACACACAACACATGATGGTGCTACGCAATAACTGCTATGTGTACTTTTGTGGTCAGTGGAACTGGATGTGGTGTAGTAACGTGCGCCATGATCAACATGCTTCTTGTGGTCAGTCAACAATAATAATGTGTGCCAGACAGGCAGCTAGCATGCTGTACCTGAAGTGCAGTAACATGACTACATCCACAATTACACAGCCACTTGTTACATGGGTGTGTAAGGTGGCCAAAAGTGAGCATTGCCTAACATGAATGTATTATTTGTTCAAGACTGTTGCACAAAGACATGATAGGCCTCTACCCCTCAGGTATATTATGTGTGCTGCGTAGATGATAAGTGGGATACTGAAAGGTGGGCATACAGCAGGTGTCATAATTGGACATGTGTAGCAGGCTAAGGTGTAGTGTCTATGGCAAATGTGTGTGTTGTGTACATGTGTGTCAGGTATGCCTATCCAATGTCCAGTACTGTGTTGCCACACATGTGTGTCATGCTCTGTGTATTGCATGTGAGTGAGGCAGCTACTGAGAATAATGGGATATGCATAGTCTCACAGCAAACATGCACAGCATGCATTATGTGTAGGTGTGTTACATGGGCACACACTACACCTCCATATGACATGCACATGTCATTAGCAATAGTACTGTTATTACACACTCATCAGTATGGATTGGCTGCCTTGCTGTCACTCCAGAGGGACCTGCAAAAATATGAGAGTGATTGCCAGTGGCCACAACTGTGCCACTGATACTGTGAGTATGATAAAGTACAGTAGTACAACAGTTGGCTTTCACAGGTATACAGATTATACTCAGAATATCAATCTTGCAGAAGAATTGGCAGGTTAACAGCTACACACACAGTACACATCTCACATATGCATAAACTACCAGTACAGAGAACAGTCAACTACAGATATGGCATATTACCTGCACACTCCATTTCAACATGCTGGGTGGCTCCGGCCTCCATGATGACACATGTTTGTGGATGTTGTTGTTGTTGGCCTGGAGCCACAACACTTAGGAGGTGCTCCTCCACACTGGTGAGGGGGGGGGATGGATAAGTACCCCACCACCTGTGGCAAGCTGTTGTCTGTGGATATCAGACGCACGATGCCGGACATGTCTAATTAAATCACGGCAGTGATGGCATACCTGCTCATATGTCCGGTTATGCATGCCTATGTCATTTACCCGACGGACAAGTTCTTGCCACAGTGCAGCCCTCTCATGCTGGTTCTGGCTGGTCCTGGAAAACAGCACAGAGAAATTCTGTACCAGGCTCTGGTGATTCTCCTGATCCTCTGCTGCTGTATAAGGTGGGTTATGCTGATGCACCATCACCCTGGAAGGAAAAGAAAAATATGTGAGCAAGTCATGTGGCACACTTAATATTCTAATGTACTGATATCACTTAACTGCCATATACAGCATCTGTCTGTCTATCAGGGGATACACATGTTCAATACCACTTATCAGTGCTCAGCCCACAACTGTCTCACAGTGCCTGCCACACTCCATACAACAAGCTAGAATACACCAGCATTCGGCACACTGTTTGGGATACAATGACACAACCTCACACTGGGGGTATGTATCAAGCTAATGGATGAAGAATATTGTCATCCCATGCAATGAATGTAATGCACATTTACAGTTTCAACGGTAATCCACCCTAGTCTTTGATGCCATACCCCTACCTGACATATGTGAACAGTTGTTAATATAGCCAGCATACTGCTGTCACAGAGTATACATGCTGCCAGGTACACACACATACCCTGTAACACACATGTGATTGCGGCCATGGTACAGGCATCACTACACACACATTACACATACATACAACACACAAATGTAGGACAACACAGATGAGCAATAACTGTGTACCTTATAGTACTGTGTGCCCCTACTTACAGATACCTATGCATGAGGTATGTAATCTGTGCAGATTACAGGAAACACACCAGACAGTGTTACCAGGGAATGTGAACATACACCATACTGTAGTGTTTAGGCCTACAACTTCAGGTAGTACAACAGTTCATATGTGAGCTGGATTCAACAGTAGTACCACTTACTGAGCATACATGTATTGCTTCTGCCTACAATGGGACACCACAGTCGTACGCAGGGAACTATGGCACAACATATGCCAATCTACTATGTTTGCATCCCGATAACTGACACATCTTTCTCTGGCCTCACACCTAGGACACAAACTACCATGACAGACACAAACTCACGCTAAGCTATCACACCTTTACAGACCTTGCACACAGTCAGTGTCACACTCATTCAACCTCACATAGCTGGTATTGCACTGAGTACATGTGTGTGTGCATTGTGTCATAGGTAGGTACTATGCTATTGGCCCTGGGCCTAGGGCAGCCTAGCCATATGCAACCCTGTCCTTTGGGACACATGTAATGTGATTTTACTTGCTCCTGTGAAACGGTTACACAGAGGTGACTCACAGGGCATATTACCTATCTCCATAACATTCATCAGGGGTATGTATGACATCTACTAATAAGGAGCCTTATTTGTTCATGCTGGGTGGTTTAGTCCAGGGTATGGCATATTTGTGTATAGGAACCTGTACCGCCAGCATGTGCTGTTTAGTGCAGTGACAAGGATTACGGCCCTAGGTCATGTAGGCTGGACGGATTGTGAAGTGTTGCCATGGTGGTTGGCCGACTGGTATGGGTGTGACATAACTCTGTATGCCCAGCAGTGGTAACCTCTGTGTAGGAAGTATGCAAGGCACTCTAGCTGTGGTTTTGTGAGTCAGTCTGCATAGCGAATGTGTTTGAGGGCATTATCAGTCTTTGTTAGGTATGTCTGTGGCCTTTCCACTTGCTGTAGTTCTTATGGGAGGTACATACTGCATAGGACATTGTGAGGTGTAGAGGGGTACACTGACTTACATTTCCCTAGCTGACACACCTTTTGTGATGACACGTACCATCTACAGGGATTACAAGATTAGTGTGCCACTGTGGATATCAAAGGGGAGGCTAATGTACACCTGTGTCCCATGTTCCCTTCTGACACCTCCAGTGGTAGGCATGCAACCACCTATGTGGTAGTTAGTGGGTAACGTGTTTTGGAATGGGGTATGGTACTGCAGTATCAACACTGGTGTTCAGTCCATGCCTTGGTCACCAGGCACCTGTTGCAATACATCTGCCCCCATGTCCCCCTCTCTCACTCATACATATACATATAAATATATATATCAATATATACATATCCATATATATATATATATATATATATATATATATATGTATATATATATATATATATATATACACATATATATATATATATATATATATATATATATATATATATATATATATATATATATCTGTATATATGTATGTATCTATATATATCTATATATGTATGTATCTATTATATCTATATGTACATACATATTCTATCTATATATCTCTATCTATACATACCTCTCTATGTGTGTATATATATATATATATATATATATATATATATATATATATATATATATATATATATATATATATATATATATATATATATACATATATATATACACTTCTAAACATCCATTGCTGTACATATACATGCACATCTAGGCACACAGACTGGCCACCTTTCATGGTGGGAATATCACTTCTGAAACAGTTGTGAGATATACCATTCTGTAATGATATTGCACAGTGTTGTGCAGAATGCATTATGCTGTCCTCAGGCCATATAGCTGTAGCAGGCCTCACTGGCTCAGTCCCACAGACGTTCACCACCACATGACATATATCTGCACTGCATGCTGTTTTCAATGCCACACACTACAACCTACATTGATATGTGCACATAGCAACCTTCAACTACATATGTATGTCCAGCCTTCACTAACAGTTGCAGTATGTCCCTTGCCCTATGCACATCTGCATATAGATACAGACTGCTAACACATATGGAGGGTTCACAGTATGTAGATTACCTTTCAGACACATCATTCAGATGCCAGCAAATACATATCTGTTACATACATTACCTTTGTATTTCTCACCTCTGTCAGTTGTACCTGTTGATGTGTTGTATTTCTGTATTTTGTGGATTGGTGTCGGACAGCTTTTTTCTTTTGGCTTGATTGCTTTTTTTTGGTCTCTGTCTCTGTCTCTCTCTCTCTCTCCCTCCAGTTGCTGCAATGATATTATTGCATGTGTGGACTGGCAGTACAGGCTGCTTTTGTAGGTATCTGCACATGTGCATGTGATGGCCTCTGCACCAATTGGTGGCCGGCATTTAATAATTGCATGCAGCCTGCTGTGTGGTAATTGCAGTTCTCACTGTGATTTCAGCACACTGCTATAAAATGATAGGTTAGGTAGGCGTAGGCCTTTCAGTTTTGCAAGGTGGGGACCATGCTGGTTTGCTATGGACACTGTTGTGTCAGTCAGAAGGTTGGTATATCTCTCATATCTGAGGCTGTGTTGTAGCCACTGAAATGCATGTTGTACTGAAACCTGGCTGTTGCTTCTTCCAGTTCACTCTTCTCAGTGTGTATGTTAACTCACACCTGCTACTGCTAACACTGTTTACATGGGAGTATGTACTTTCCTGTGGGATTTGTGGATTAATTGGCATACAACAGTAGTTCTTGCAATGAGTTGCTATGGCTTTTCTATTTTCCCTTTACATTCACTCCTTGAATGCCTGATATTTGTCTTTACTGGAATGTGTTGCTATGACTTTCCTATTTTCCATTTACATTCACTCCTTGTAATGCATGATATATTTCTTTCAGCACTAAGTTCTTATATGTCTGCTGTGGCTTGGTGGTACTTCATGCAGTCTGGTGAGGTCAAGGTCGGGGGTTTGACACTTACAAAAGGTATTTTATTTTGCTGCTGAGCAGTAATAGGGCCTTGTCATACAGAGTGAATAAGGCACTTTTAAACAGTTGTAAGCGGGAAGCAGGAAGTTAGTGGGGACACCAGCTAGGGATGTGCAGGCTGGGTGTAGGTAAGGTCCATAGCTGCACATTTCTTTAACTGCAATAGCTGTACATATGTTTGCCATTTGGTGTGACATTTGAAACCTTCCACCTCTGAGAGAAGGGTGAGGACAACTACGTATATTGTACTAACAATTATGATTATCAGGCACATGCAGTGCTTGTGAACTGCTATACTGTCATTAGTATGTTAGATGGCTACATCCTTTGATATTTCTGTGTTGTACTCCTACATAAGGGCATGCTTGTGGAAGTAATTCTACAGCTATTCGCAGAGTGTGTAACAGCAGACAGGCTGATATGCCTGTGTGTTTCTGACACTTCCAGGCCTGAGATACTTTCAGGTATATATTTGACCAGCTTCAGGGAAAGATACATATCAGTGATATACACCCGTGATATATTTCAGATATTCTGCAGTTGTGACTGTTGGGTATTTTGAGCATATGTGTTACTATACCATTTCTGACATGCAGGTAGTGTCTACTGTAACTTATTGACAGTTACCATTACGTGGGATTCCCCACCTTTCTGCTTACTGTTAGTACATTTCACAGGGAGTCAGTGGGGCACAGGTAACATCTGTTTGCAAATCAGGGACATCCCTGTAAATCAGTCACAGTTGGGAGGTCTGGCCTCTTACCTATTCAAATATGGCAGTGTTTATCCTGCTCTGATACTGTGTGGGGTTTGTAAGGTGCTACTGTAACATTATTACCTACTAGCATGGCTGTTTCTCTTATCACACTCATGTAATGCAATTCCATAAGAACTGCCAGTAAAGATACACAGAACAAGCTTTGTGTAATGGCCTTCCTATTTTCCCTTTACATTCACTCATTGTATTTCATGATATATTTCTTTCAGCACCAAGTTCTTGTATATCTGCTGTGGCTCAGTGGTAATTCATGCAGTCTAGTGTTTCCAAGGTCCGGGGTTCGAGACTGACAGGGGTATTTTATTTTGCTGATGAGCAGACTACAGGCCTTGTCATACAGAGTGACTAAGGCACTTTTAAGCAGTTGTAAGTGGGTTTGCGCGACGCTTAGCTAAGCGCACACAAGTGCACACCCGCTGACTACTGCTTAAAAGTGCTTACTCCCGCTAACACCCGCGCTAATTTCTTTTAAAGAAAAGAAAATGGGGAAATAGGACAGTGGTGAAAAAGGGGGCACAAAGAGGGTAGGACAGTAGGAAAACAAGCTCAGGATGTGCAGGAAGGATGTAGGGAAGGCCCATAGCTGCCCAATTCTTTACCAGCAACAGCTGTGCATATGTTAGAAATATAGAGTGAGATTTGACACCTTCCACCCCTGAGAGAGGGGTGAGGACAACTAAATATGTTGTACAGCCAATTGTAATTATCAGTTTACATGTCCAGCAGACATGTATGCGAAATGGGCAGCTATGTATGGGGCATAATTTTTTTGTGGGAACAGAGTGCCCTTTTTTTATTTTTTTTTCAGGTGAGAGTGGAATGTAAGGTACAAGAAGTAGGTATATTTGGTGTGGTAGGTTGGGGAGATTAACAGACAAGACAAACAAGACGCATACAGGGGCAGAGTATGACATATGTGGGGGTAAACACAACTGACGGGGATGGATGTTTGGATATCACAAGCCCATGAGCCCACAAATGGCAACAGTGGAACTGAGATCCCCACCCACTGCGCCTTCACAGCCCAGGCCGGAGCTGTGCTGGGGGCTGGATAGGATGGGCAGGCACACCCGTGAGTTGCGCCACTCTCGCCTCAAGCTGGCATAGGGGATCAGTCACGGAACGCCTGATCTCACTACGCACCACAGACCGGACCCTATGGAGGGTGAGTGGAGGCTCTCCTCCGGCCACGCTTGCAGAGGGGGGACGAGCCCCATCCCCTGCAGCGCTTCAACCCAAAGGTGGCACAGGGCCACCGGAGGAGGAGGTTCCGGCCTGGGCACTGGTGCCAGGTGCACTCGCCAGATGAGGTGGGAGAGGTGGGTCTGCTGGAACCCGCCTTCCCTGTTGTCCTATGTTTAGCAGTATTATATGGCATTTTGGATTAGTAACAAAACACCATTCAAAATTAGTTGTAACAGCATGCATCAGTATTCCCATTAACCAAACACACATGAATTCTGAACACTGAGCAGCAAGCATAACACATGCATATTTAGAACAACAGTGGACATTCCAACAGCATGCAGGGTTGATTGGTGGCAACAGGCCATTAGGTTTGGATATGTGAACAGGGCACATGCATCAACGTACATGCAGATATGTATAAACCAACAGGACAAATGTCCATGGGAATTAATTGTGAATACACATACCCAGTTTGGTGTGGAATGGCATCATTTCTGAGAATAGGGTAGGGTGGAGAAATATTACATTAACAACTTAAACTACCTATACATATACTGTACATTCCTAGTAGATGCAGATATATATCCCCTATATATATTAGTACAGTTTCCTGTATGTAACCTTAGGAATGTTGGTGATGGGGATGTTACTGCTACATTAATATACATTTCATTTTTATTCATATATGTTCATATCTGTCTGTATTCAGGTAAAGCATCCTGCTACATTTTATTTACATGGGTCTAGACAACTGTGGATGTTCAGCATTTCATACAACCATACTATCTCCATAATGCAAGGGTACAGCAACATATCCAAATTGTGGGATGGACACAGTCCAGGTTCTGTACTTTATTAAAGACATTTCACTCTTTGGTTGTGGCTGTCTCATTCATTTCATTATGTAGTGAATGCAGTATACCTTTATTCCAGACTTATTACAGCTTTCTTGGTAGCTTCAAACTGTCTTTCTCACACTCTCTCACTTATTTTATATTTACATTTCAGGATGGTACTTAATTCTAGGCTTTATTAACATTTATTACTGGGTTACAACAATCCTTTCCAGCTGACTCACTTATTTCATATGGCAGAATTGACAAGGATGTATTCGACACTTGTCTATCCTTTGTTGATTGATTACAACACTCATTTTCAGGCTGAAGCAGTTATCTGATATTACAATACAGGTGGAAACTCTATTTGAGACTTGTTTAATCTTTATTACTGGATTGCAATACTCTTCCAGGCTGCATCACTTATCTAATCTTACAATACTAGCAGAATCTTTCTTCTAGGCTTATTTGACCTTTATTACTGGGTTACAACACTGAACTCTTTTACAGGCTGTCTCACTTCTATTCTATAACAATACCAGCAGAATAATTACTAACCTGCCTGGTGGTGCAACCTTGCCAGCCTATCAGCATAGGCTTGCCGATTCGCGGAACGAACACCTGCAGCTGTAATATAAATGAAGGAATATTGGAACATACCTATCCATACTATAGGCTAGGATAGCATTTCTTACATACTTAATTACATGGATACTTACTCAGTAGTGGGACATTGGGCATTTGATGGGCCTCCTGGATCCATCGGTTCAGTTGGTCCTCCTTTCGTCGGTTCAGGTACGCATGGTGGTGACGGACCTGTTCACCAGTCCTTGGAATGCCTGTGGCACTGCTGAGATCACGTGCCAACCGGTTCCACGCCTCTGCCTTGTATGCTCCCCATTGAACCTGGCCCTGCATGAGTTGGCCTTCATGATGGTGGACTAGGAGCCAAACCATATATTTTGACTCAACGCCCCACCTCTGTGCTCTAAAGCGATTTCCCTCTCCTGCACCTGCCATCTTGACTGCAAATGGGTACCACAAACAGTTATGGTGTGTATTCCCGCCTATGGGGCTTATATATGCCTGTTTTCCCGCACTTATCTGTGTTTGGCCATTTTGGATATTTCTCTGCTTACAGCAAACCTGCTTTGTCATGGTTATATTTTCATTCATTCCTATATGTATGGTAATACTGTATTTCTAAGTACAACTGTCATGGCTTAGTGGTTCAGTACTTTGACTATGGTGAACAGTATCCTGGGTTCGAGCCTTGCCATTGCTTTTTTATTTTACTACTGTCTAGACAGGCTAGGAGGTGTGTCTGTGTAAAAGTGACTTTGCTACAGCTTGCCCAATGTTGCCCGATGGTAAGCTGGTTGGCGTGCTGTGCAGCTCCACGCAAACGGCTTACGCTGGGTAATGCGTTATTTAGCTATAAGCACTCATGTTAAGCTGTATAAAGCACTGCCCAGCTACGGGCACTCATATTAAGCTGTGTAAAGCACTGCCCAGCTACAGGCACTCATATTAAGCTTGTTAAAGCGCTGCTCAGCTACGGGCACTCATATTAAGCTTGTTAAAGCGCTGCTAAGCTACGGGCAATTATGATACTTTTTATATATACATAATATAGGTTTTGTTCAGAAATACATGGGCCATTTCATTACATTTTACTTAAATTAAATTTATATATATCGGGGAATTGTTTCATACTTATTTAAAGAAAAATGGAGGGGGATGTTGTGGGGCTCGAACCGTGACTACCTATTCTTTGGGCGACGTCTCTACCGCTATGCTATTGCTACTTTGCTTAATTTGCATATGTAGATCTTATATGCTTTTCAATGTCATATCTGCTAACTGTGGTTGAGCGAAGGGCATACCCGCGCAAACGAGCGCAAATGCGGGCAAACATTTTGGAAATTATAAAAAAAAAAAAAGGAAACTGCTATTTTTACATTTTACATATTTTCAGTAGGGTTTAGTCTGTGGGGATGTGTGGTGTTGTGTTCCTTGACATTTCAGCGGACTCGCTCATGGGTGTTTACTTTCAGGACCCTGAATCTTCTGGGGGCGTGTCCCTTTGTTGTACTCGGCAATCGGACACGCCCCCTACTTTCCTACACGGACCGTGTTAGACTTGGGTATGATTCAGCATGCCCTCATGAATATGCATGGCATGCTGACATCATACCATTCAACTGCATCCTCCGAGTAAAACATATTAAGTCTTACACGGAGGTTTTGTGAATCCGGCCCATTGTTTTTTAATGAACGTAAACTTCACAGTAAATCATTCCATATCTTAACCCAAAAGTGATCATATTAATCATATTAAGTATGCCGAGGAAGTGGCCAAAGCAACTTCTTCCTATAACCAACCTTTGACAAGATACCTAACCAAAAGCTGCTTCTAAATTATATCCCATGCCCACCCTTTTAGGAAGAAGAGGAAATAGTTAAAGCCAAAAAAGAATGACAGCATGTGTGAAGATGACAGACTGAATATATGGTCGAGCCAGGTATAAAATAGGTCACCTATGGAAAACCTGTGGTGCAATTCAGAATTCCAGAAAGTTATCTAAAGACAGTAGTAGTGCAGGAAAACTGATGATAGGAAAGATGGGCTAAGATGGAATACTGGTTGGCTAACAAAGAGGGTATGACAGCAGCTGTAAATGCAAAGAAAAAGGCATTAGACAAACTCTACCAGCTTCTAAAAAGTGACTCAATAGATGGTACAAGAAAGCCATATCAGGGTGGAAAGCAATTAAAGAAAGATAAAGAAGTCAGTCATTAGACAGTATTCATAAGGGATGCCATGAACAATTTGCTTATCATTCCAGAGATCATCAAAGGCAGATGGAAGGAGTACTTTGAGAAGCTTCTGAATAAATAAAACCAAGCAGAAAGTGTACTGGTCCATGCAGAGTCTACAATTAAAGAAGAAAAAGCCACTCTAGGAGAAGTAAGAATTAAGGAAAATGAAGTTAAGGAAAGCAGCAGATTCAGATGAAGTCACAGTAAATATGATTAAGATGTTGGGTGCATTAGGACAGATAAGGTTCCTGAGCGTACTCCTCACAGTATGAAGAAAAAGGAATAAACCATATGACTAGAGAATAAGCATTCTAGGGGACATTTTCAGGTCTATATCATGAAATCGAATAGGAAGAATGTCGAATGCTCCAATGAGCAAAACTGCCGAAACTTGGGGGTCCATTATTGAGGTTTTAGTAAAGTGTAGAGTGGAATATTTGCCCTTTCCTCACTGTAGTGCAATCTCAGAATTGGAATATATATTTAGCGGGGGTGTGGGGGGGCAGCCCCCTACATTAAGTTTCGCTCATTACAGCTTTCGACATTCTTCCTATTCGATTTTATAATATAGACCCACATTTTCAACTGTGTATAATTAATATAGACCCACATTTTCAACTGTGTATAATACAAGAGGTATCAAACTCCTGAAACACTGCATGAGAGTACTGGAGATGATGATTTACTGTAGTTTATAAGCTGTAGAAAAGGGTGGTTGAACCAAAGCCTTACGCAAGCACTCCAAGGACTGTGTGCAATACAAACAAGTTTTATTTTGCATTCTGGAAAAAGGTAGTATCAGATTTACGAGGGGGAAATGGGCATGCCAGGCAGCTTCATTGGCAGACTGAATTGAATGTCTGCTACTCCTTAAAAGGTCTAAGTTATGAAGTCTTTACAAGTTTTACAAAAACATGGATGTGTGGCAATTTTTGAATGAATTTTTAAAGTTTTATTATAATGTATTTATATGTTGTGCGGTTCAAAAGAGTCTTTGCATTCATGTAGTTAATTTGTTGGCCTCATGGTGGCAGTAGATATGTTTATAATGGAGGAAATGGTAAGTAAATGTTTAATATGATGGAAGTTCCGTTTGCCTTATTTTTGGAAGGAAAGCACTTATTAAATTGGTGTTGTGGCTTTACCTTCCTTGGCTGGGCGATTTTTTAATGTTTGCAGCATTAAACCTATGTTAATGATAGCTGAATAGTGTCAGGTCTGTCACGTGTCAGATGCAGACGCATCTTTTTGTCTTTGCTAGCAGGTGGATGCATTCTGCCTGTGACTGCTCACAACTCTGCTGCTCAAACAGCAGTAGGTAGGAGGAGGAGCCCACTGACACCACTGTCACAGCCAGTAAAAAATGAATGAAAGAGTGGCAATGGCAAGGAAAGAGACGCACAGGCAGTTCTCCAAAGGACATCGACACAGGTCAGTATTAAGTCAAGAGCAAAGAGAAACACATTTTTCGAAATAAGAACCTCAAATAACCTGATAAAATTGTTCAAATGGAACAATTGCCAGTTTAAAAGTTCCAGTTAAGAACCTCAAAATAGCCTGATGATTTAGTTCAAAGAAATAAGTATCAGTTTTTTTTTGTTACAAAATTAAGAGCCATCTGTTTTCTAGGTGGACGGAAAAGAAAAAAAAAACTTTCAAAAACTGCTTGAGTTGAGAACAGGGTAGAAAGGTAGGGTCTGAAGGCAAACAGGCAGAAATGGCCATATGATGAAATGATGAAACTTGATAGAAGAGTAAGACCTCTCAGAGGACAATAACTCACAAATAATGTAGAACCAGAAGCAAGCATGCCTTAAAAAAAAGATCCTGGTTCTTAGTATAGCACCAATTAGAAAATCTCTGGTTATAATTTTCTAGCAGCAGGTATTTTACCTCCTTTAGTGCCTATTGAGTGTGTTCACAAAAAATAAATAATAAGTGTTGAAAAAGAATCCTAACATTTGAGAAAAAAAGTTTGCAAATAAGACCATCACCTGAAAATCAAGTGAAATGATGTGAATGCCTTGCAATCTAAGTTAAGTAATCCCTGGGGTCAGACACTTTGCAAATGCCCTTGGTGTACCGATTGCCCAAAGGGCAAGACAGGCACACAAAAAATTAAACAACACACAATTTGGAGTAAGATGACAATCAAATCATCTTTTAAATCTAACATTACCATGAAACTGAGATAACAAGGGAAGGTCTATGACTGTTAGCCAAGTTCCTTCTTTCTTGGTATCAGAAGATTCTTGAACAAAAAAAAAAACTTTACCTTTCAGATTGGGGGCACAAGCACTATGACCCACTGAGACAACACCTGTTCCAAAGTAGAGGAAAGAAGAAAGTTTGGTTTACAGAATAAGGAGGGATCTCAGAAAAAAAGTAGGGAATCCCATTGCTATCTGAATTCCTGTAGGAATATTCTCAGAACCTATGTGTATGAGAAAACATAATGCCCCTGGAAAGATGAAAGTCTAGGCTGAAGGATTGATTAATGGGATTGCCAGGGTAAGAGGAGGAAACTAGAAGGAGCAAGACGTCACACAGACTTTTTGACTGTTCCTGGTACTGGGATGCTATCCCCTTTCTTCTTAGAGCCTCCATGTCATTTTTTTTTAAATAAACTGTTTTGTTTTGATCCTTGCTAGGGTATATATATATATATATATATATGGGTTCATAGGTGTGTACTAGGCTAATGGCCCTGGAGCCTTTACAAGCCTAGCCCATAGGTTACCCTGGCATTGTGCCACCTGACCTTAGTTCCCAGTACCTCTGTCAAGTAGAGTCACTTGAATGATCCTCGGGGTGAAGTTTCTAAGTTTCTATTTCCCATCTACTCATCAAGGTATCTCTTGATATATACGTGTATGTGTATATATATATATATATATATATATATATATATATATATATATATATATATATTCTTGAAATAAGGTCCTGAAAAGGAAAGAACTTGTTCTTTTTGAAATTTTAGGACAGAGAGGGTTGAAAGATATTGGGAAAAATCCTTAAATCAATATTCCCTTAGCAACAAATGTTTAGGACCACAGCAACAGAAAAGCCAAACAGAACACATTTAACATCTTGTGGAAAACTTTGAGAAAGTAACCAAGCAATATTTTTTGTAACTGAAACAAAAGCAGCAGATCTGGATACAGCACTAGAGAATCATAAGAGCACATTAAAGAGTGTTTTGTTACATGAGAAACAGACACAATAATGCATTCAACAAAATTTTAACCTCTGAACAAGGAAGGTTAACACTTAACTTTCTCATGTACGCAAACAAAGCAAGAAGACATTTATTTTATTTTTTTTAAACATATGATCTGGCAATTCAATCTTCTGAAAAAGCAAACAGAAAAAAACCCCTTTAATCCCAAATCTGTTAAATGCATTCTCATCCTGAAAAGGGAACTGGGGTAGCATTCAGCAAAATAATCAACAGTAGATGGCTTTGCTAAAGAAACAATTGCAGAGTTAGATGTGGAATAAGAAAAATACTATTCAGATGTTTGAGGTACTACATATAACCTGCTAAACATTTTAGGGGCATGTGATTGACTGTCAGACATACAACAATTTAAAAAACATCCTCTAGAGCTAATACAGCATGAGGGACGACTTCAAGGAAAATCCAGTTGTAACAGGTCATAGAACGTCTTCTGGGAAATAGGGATTTCAGTCTGTTCCCACTTAAACAAAATGTTCACTCTGCTGTAATTTCAGAAAAGAAAACTATATTGGAAGGGAAATTTGAAGAAAAACTTTCCTCAGAAATAGAATCATCAGCTTAAAGAGAAATACTTAAGGACAAAACTCCCCTTCCAGTCTCTGCTTATCTGACTGGGAATCAATGACAGACTAGAGGGAATTGTTTAATGTTCCTTTTATCAGTCAGTGGAGAAACAGAAATAAAAAATATTTATGACTAGAAGTAATCCCAGTTAAATTTTTCTGTTAGGGAGAGAGAGAAAACAGGAGAAGTCACATACCTCGCTAGTTTTGTTTTCTTGGGAAACTCCCTGGAAAAAGTCCAACATGTGAGAATACCACTCATGGAAACAAGCACCTAAAGTGGCTTAGTAGTTAACCTTTATCTGCTATTTCCCTTGACATGGACAAGAGTGGTCCACCCTCACCCAGCAAGGCTCAATTAACATCTACAGAGGATTTGAATAACTTTCATTTCCTTAGCAGTTGTAGGTGCAATGCCAGAGAGATCAAGAGTCAATGATGAGTGGTCTGAGGAACTCAGTCTGGCCACAGCAGAGTCACCCACTGGCAGCTGACACAGTGATAGAACCAAACGAGCACAAACTGGCAAAGTTAAACAATTGGATGAATGAAACTTGCTGAAGAACCACACCGAACACTTGCTAAATAAACTTTAATTGAAGAGCTTTTCGTCTTGCTCTATAGCAAGACTTCTTCCGACGAAGAAGTCTTGCTATAGAGCAAAACAAAAAGCGCTTCAATTAAAGTTTATGTAGCAGTCTTGCTACAGAGCAAGATGAAAATCGCTTCAATTAAAGTTTATTTAGCAAGTGTTCGGTGTGGTTCTTCAGCAAGTTTCGTTCATACAGTGATAGAACCAGCTGGACCCAAGACTGAAAAAAGTATGCTTCTCATGGATGGGAGAAGGAAGAACTGAGGAGACTGATATCTTCTCCATGGTTTAGCCAAAAAGGGAACCAGCAATGCAGACAGCAAAGCCTGTGCAAGTCGCTAAAGCAAAGCAAGTGACCATTCAAGTCAAGTTTAGAGGTAAAAAAATTTAAAGACACTCTCCAAAACCATAAAATCGTACCCCAAATGCAACTATTCAAAATAGCAATGTAGAATAAAATAGTCAAAAAACATTTGCACAAATTTTTTACACACGTGATCTCAATTGAAAAACATCTTTTTACAAGTAAAGACATTCCAAAGGTAACATTTCCTAGCTAAAGGAAAATATACTTGGTGACAGGTTTTTCCCCAAAGGGAATTCCAGCATTGAAGGAATGCTATCTGATCATCAACTCCATGAAACCCGCAGAGGGAGTGCACTTTGGTGGCAAAAAAGCTCTGAAGCTTTTTTACCACTCCAAATGCCTTTTATATGAGGCTCTTTACAAGCTCCTAACAAACTGCAGAAGGTACCTTTAATTTTTAAGAGGTTCCCCAGTTGGTCATAGCCTTAGCAGGATACAACCAAATAGCCATGGTGATCATGTGGATTTTGTTTTTAAATAATCCTGCAGGGCTAAAGCACTATTGCCCAACCAAATTTTATTGGATGATTCTAATTTGCTCTACCATTTCTACTAGGTGATTATAACTATTCACATGTAGGTTGGCTTACAAAATCAATAGTTTCCTGCCTTGAGATTAAATGTATTGATTATGTATCACTAAATAAGGTTTACTATCATGTCCACAAAGTGTCTCCCATCTAATGCTTATGTTGCCGAACCGGTATGCTGAAAATAAAAATGTCATTCTGCCCCCTTGTCAAACCATGTCAATAGTTTTGCTGTTTTGGAAATGTGCCCATTGGAGTAAATGTTGTATTCAATGTTCGATGATGTGGCTCACTGACTTTCCATTCGAGGTGCAGCTGCTTTGAAAACAGCCTTTCGATGTTGCCATCTACGATGGAAGCCACTTTGTGGACATGATAGCAAACCACTAAACAATTATACCCACTTGGTGTCCTTTGTTACTAGGGGTTTACATTTGCTTGACTAGTTATGTCCTGTGAAGAATGACTTATAACAGATTGAGCAGGAAAAAGTGCACTAGGCAATTCAGACCATACAAGACTTGAATTTAGTATCAGACTCTCTAGGAATTGCCAAACATGTTAGTAGATAAGGATGTCTGAAAACATTGTGGTGATACAAGAGAATAAAAAAAATGTTTAAAAAGTTAAATGGAAGAGGGTTACATCATTTATTTAAAACATATTCAAAATGGTTCAGTTTCTGTGATATCTAGTTAAAGGGCCTAAACTTTTACTAATAAATACATAAGACACATCGGTATGGTAGATTAACATCCCTCTGTATCCCCCATCTCTAGAACAAACTTCTAATAACTGGCAAGCAATACATAACCCTCGTCACCTTCAGTGTAAACCTAAATAATTATATGGTCAGCTTTAAACTCTCCCCCAGTCTATTTTGTGTTACCCACTTTTAGGCTAGAGAAAACTTCAGAAATAGCTAGGCATTTAATGGTTTATAGACTGACTATCTAGTACTTAACAAAGAACCTATAACCCTATTGATATGGCTTGTCAGTGACAGTGTATGAGTCTAAGAAAAACTAAATGAAATACATTACTGAGGCCACTGTGTCTTTCATTTGATTCACAATTGGACATCACAAAGTATACTGATAAATTATCATCTTTTCTGGGGAAAGGCTATGTGTAAAAGCAAACACCATTTACAAGATCATTATGAAACAAACATTACTTTGGCTTCTTGGTGGACAGTTTATAAGTGTCTGAAAGTAACAGGGTGAACTATATTACTCTGGTCATCATTTCTTTCATTTTTATCAGAATTAAGCATCACAGATGTACTCAAAAAGTGATTGTTTTTAGGAACAGAGCTAAGGGGCATGCTGTGTGAAAGTACAGTGCATGTTACATGACTACTGTTGAATAACCATTGATATAGCTTGTTGGAGAAAAGTGCTTATGTCTGAGAAAAGCAAGTTATATCTTTTATTTCTTTTCAATACGATATCTGAATTATACACAGAAAGTGGTTGTCTTTTTTTTTTTTTTTTTATGAGGTGGTTGGTTATGAGTGAAAGCAAAGGGAATTTTCATGACTATTCTTTAATGATCATGGAGGCTGCAGTGGTGCAGCAGTTAGTGTCATCACCTCACAGCAAGAAGTTCTCCGGTTCGATTCTCGGCTGGAGCACCTTCTGTGCAGCGTCTGCATGTCTTCCCCACGGTCGAGTAAATTTAAAGACATGCAGGTAGGTGCGTGCATGTGTGGGTGTGCCTTCTTTGAATGTTTGGCTCCGAGCTGGCAACTCGACACCATAAAAATTCATTGCCAATCATTAGCGGACCAGAGTTTCGCTGTGGTGACCCCTAACCTAGATAAGCCGAAAGACTGTATTCTTTAATGATCACTGACATATCTCATTGGGGTAGGCAGTGCATGTGCCTGACAGCAACATGCTGAAATACATTATAGTAGCCATCATATTTATATGACATCTTTGCAATTAAAAGCAATACACTCTCTCTCTCATAAGTGGCACATTTTAACTACAGCAATATTTGAGTGAAAGACGTGGAAACTCTTGCTTGTTGTATTTTAGAAACACTATAAAGTCACAAGACACATTTTAACTTTCTGGATGTTACTGTATTATAGAGTTTATAGACTCCCTAATGCAAATACTTTAGATTCAGTTCATAACAAACATGCATGTTTACTTTTTATGAAGAGGCAAATACTTCACATAATCCTAAATATATTTTTCTTCTACAACATAAAACTAAAAACAATATCTCTTCATCCCTGAAAGCATTATTTTCCAGCATTTGAAACATTGTTAGAGAAATAAGAAAATAAAAAGGAAAAGCTTTACCAGTAATCACAAGTTGGCACACAGAAATTCAATGTGCAACTATTCTACTACCTCTGCATCTAAAATCATCTTATGAAATGAGAAACAAAAACAATGCTTATTTAAAGAAAGACACTTTCGATCATTTTATATATTATAACAAAATATAGGCATTTTGCTTATTCTAACAAGTGCGCACACATTTGAGATTTTTCTGTCTGCATTTTCTATTAACCACTAAATCACAGAATACATAGTATAAGGCCTACCATCCAGGGGTCTTGCCAAGAAAAGTTCATAAGGAGTTCTTATAGCTGTAAAGAAATATTAGCCTTTTTAAATTTATAAACTGCAAAATCTACAAATCAGCCAGCTGAAAACAAAAGGGTAACTTTCAGTTTTCGGCAGAGTAAAAATATATATATAAAAGCCATCAAACACAAATGTATAGCATTGTTTATAACCAGATATCTAGATTTCTTTGGGGAACACTCTCAGGAATACGAAAAAATGCACAGCTAAAACATATTGCTTCATTCTCCTTCTCAGAGTCAGTTTGTTAGTATTCAAGTAGCCAGTGACACATTAAATGAAATTGCTAATGTAATAACTGGATTGCCAGCAAAAGAAGCTACTTTAGTGACTACCAAGCTCTTACCTTGCAAGGAAAACAGTTTTTTGTTAGAATAGATCAGATGTTGCACGGAATAGGCCACATTAGGCTCAATGCATGATTCAAAACGGCCAAGACAGCAGTGCTGTCAGTACAGGATGTAAAGCAGCTGAAATCAAGTATGGATACCATGACATTCATGATACAAACAATAATGCAGGACATTCAGCATATCCAAGACAAAACAAACAATCAAGAGTAAAAGCTCACTATTATAGAGGGAGATGTCTCCCAAAATTGATCAGAGGTGAGTTCACTCAAAAATATAGTAGCTACATGCTCTGAGCAAAGACAACATGGCCAAACTATCTCAGCTTGGCTAAAAAAAGTCACTATGGGGACAGCAAAGGCTTTAGCCAGAAGAGGAATGCCTTGGTAAGAGAGGTGAAGGCCATACCTGGCAAAGCAGGAAGATTTGTCAGCCATCTCATCTCAAACTGACACATACTGGATTCCCCTAGAATGACACCAACTACATAGCTGATTTTTAAAGTCAGTTATCTTGTCTTTGAATCTCAACATAATTCTGGATGATGTCAAAATATCACTCAAGAGCAGTTTCTTTCTTCACTCACACACATGCATAGCACGCTCAATGATATCTTTCTGCATGTCCCTCTGGGTAGAGTAGTCTAAGGTCATTCACCCCAAAGTGGACCACTAACAGGTCATAATCATATTTGTCAGGATGGAGGGATCCAAGACCCCTTGTCCCATCCAATATCCTGGCTCCAGAAAGGCATCCACCTGTCATCCTATTCTTATCCAGCCTGGTGAGAAGCATATATGCCCATTCACCATGATGATGTACCTACTTTACTGGCTGTTCTTTCTGGCTGTTTTGTTTTAATGACCAAGCTATGAGAATAACTAAGGATAATTTATACTTGATTACAGACTTACTAACTATAACTTTATCTTGAATTTTTGAAAATTGAAAATCATTTACACCAGACTGCAGCAAGGAAATGCTCTCCTTCATTCTTAGGCATTCTGCTGGAGAAAGTAATAAAAGAGACTATCAGAAAAGGAATAAATTCTGGAGCACATTCATTTAATGCTGGACGATGCTGTGTTATGTTATGTATAATGCTATGCTACAGTAGTTAATTGCATGGCATTGACAACACAGATCTGTTTTTTTCTTATCCTTTCTTCTTGTATAATGTAGCATGTGTTTGGACATAATAAACATTTTCAACTGTTAAAAAGGATATCTATATTTCTTGTCAAAAAAATGCTACTAGAATATGTCATTTCAGAGATATAACCTTGTACTGACAGTCACCACCCATAGGTATAAAGGGATCATTAGTGTGTGCTAGGTTGCTAAACTGCATTATACTCAGCTTCCACTAGGTGTAAACATAAGACTTGCTCTCAGGAGGATGGAGTGCATCTCATAATCAAAATAGGTCTTTACTGTGTTGTTATTATTTAAGATGGAAAAATCATATTTCATCAAACAAGGCTACATTTCTGTTATTACATATGGGGGATGCTTAAACTCCATATACATGCAAAAGCAATGTGTTTTAATATAAAACCAGGATTGAGATGCAGTGTAATTCTTGATGCAGAATGCCACTCTCCACTTCATATTATAGCTGAGCATCCTACTGCAATTTCCTATTACTTTTACTATGAACTGTTATAAGAAAAGTGACAGGCAGCTTCATACACACATACCAAGTACAGTGTTTCTAATGACTTACTGTATCACAGTCTGGAAGTAAAACTAATTTCCATTGGAATAATATTTGACCTCTGCTCAGGGGGCAAGGTAAAATTAACATCTAGAATGTATATGCCCCGCGTTATTTCATTGGAAGTAAATATGTCATAAATGTTTAACAAATAAGGCAAAATTTCTGTAATGCATACAGAATGAGGCCTAAATGTCAATGTTCTGCTGTATAATTAGGACAGAAATATGGTGTATTTCAAGATGGTAGAATTTTTAGTGCTTTTATACTCGAGGATCCTACTATACTTCCCAAATACTTGTATTATAAGTTATCACTGGAAACTTGCATATGGTCTGATATACAGGTACCATATGCAGTGTTGCATAGGACTTCTGTTGTCCCGGTCAGGCACTGTACTCAGTTTCCACTGGAGTTGTATATGACTTCTAATCAGGAGGCAGTCCAGAATATATACTGCCTACTCAGGGGTCATCTCTGCCTGACATACAAGGCCATGTCCAACCCAGAATTCATGGACATGCTCCACCTAATGAAAACCATATCCCCTCGAGTCACACACTCCAGGGATCAAAACCTCACCACAACAATAAATAGGACATGCTGGATGGGATACATTCCTGTCCCAGAGACTTCTCATGCTCTGGAACAAGATTCCAATCTACATTAGGCAGAGCTCCTCGCTGACTCTCTTCAAGAGAAACCTTGATGAGTGGATGGGAAACAGAAAGTTTACCCCAGGGATCACTTCAATGGCTCTGCTGGACAGAGGCACAGGGAACTAATCTAAGGGGACGGTGAAAGCCAACACATTCCGGCTAGGCTTATAAATGCCGGGCAGATAGCCTAGTACCTACCTATGAACCTATATATACTCACTAAGATGCCTTTACATCAGAATCGCATTTCATCAGACAGAGAGACATTTCTTTTACTTCATATAGGGTGAGACCTAACAAAGGCACTGTGCTGTTATTTAAATCTGGATTGAGAGACAGTGAAATACTTCAGGGTAAATTGGCAGCCTTGAGTGTGTTTTGTAACTGTGTATCTTTCTATAACCCCTTAGCACTTTTATTATGAACTGTTTTAAGGAAACTGATATTGGCCTCATACACAGATATCAAATACAATGTTTCAGAGGTCTTTTGGTGTCAAAATCCAGCATTATGTTAATTTTCAATGGAGAGATATTTGACCTCTGCTATGGAGACATGGTGAAACTAGTGTCCACAATATATGTTTAGGTGTCATTAAATACTAGGCAGACAGCTAATGACAAAGTTTATATACTGCTATATAATCTAGACAGTGGCACAGTGAAACACAAGATTTTTTTTTTTTTTAATATTTTGCATCTGCAACATACTGTGGCTAAACTGGCACGGTTTGAAGCAACTAAAGTGGTAGGATCAAATTTAGCACTGAGATGTACTAAACTTCCTAAAGAAAGAATATCAGCCATATGTACATTTCACAGCTGTACTTGGGCACTGCGTTATTACTGCCTATGGTTTCATAATGAAATCAGATAGGGTGACTGATACGTGCCCTTTCACACATAGAGGTTCATAGGCCTTTGCTGTCAATTTTGCATTTACTCATTTTCCATCAAGATACAGAAATATATTTTTTAATCCCTGGAATCATTACCCCCCACCACCACCACCACCACCCCACACACACTTAGACGCACATGTAGTAAAGTGCATTACATTAAGGATGAAAATAACATTATAATCTTCATCTGAAATTATAAACTACATTGTTATGACCAATGTGCTACAGTACTTGAAATGGTTTCACAAATGAGGTCCTTAACTGTCACTAATCTATACAGGTCTTAAGTGCTCTGTTTTTTTTTTTTTTTTTTTTTTTGTTAGTTACTCGGTTTCCCAAACAAACATTTACATGTGTATTTTATATGCTTTCACACTGTCATACTTAGCACATCTGAATTATACTGTCAGTATGTTTTTATGAAATGAAAAATAGAAATAATGCTCCTTTAAAAAAAGTATTTTCTGACATTTTATATGTTACAGCAAAATATGGGAATTTTGCCAGTTCTGGCAGGCATGCACACATTTGAGAGTTTGCTGTTTGTATTGACCAATTACTACAAGATCATGCAATGCGACCAAGGCAAATTACTCCACTAATAAGACATACCTATGAGCTGACCTGGTAGTTGGAGATCTGGGAACATATGTAAATAGTAATCTAGTCTTTATCCAACATATAGCCAAGGCAGTAAAAAAGCTTTCTATGCTGTCCAACTTATAAGTGTATGGTATCCAGGTCCGACAGTTATAGTACCACTCTACTCATCCCTTATCAGACCCATCAGTGAGCACAGTGCCCCCCTTCAGCATGTACCTGACTAGGCATACGTAAAAGATGGAATACCCACAGAGGTTCATCACCAAGAGAATTAAGGCTATTAATACACTGTCCTGTACAGATCACGTTAGAGCCCTTTCTCAACAGTCAGTCTCCTAGAGATTGTTGAGAGGTGGTCTGTGCTTGGCATATAAAGGACCCTTAGATCCGGCCCTGATGGAGGATTTCCACATCCACAAAACAAGCAGCACCAGAAACACTAGATCCAGGAATTTGAACTTTGCTTGCAACATAAATAGAACATGCTGGAGACAGATATGTGATTTAAAGGATCCTCAAGCTCTGGAACAGGCTCCCCATCCATGTGAAGCAGAGTGCAACCCTACCCCTATTCAAATGTACCCTTGACCACTGGATGAGAGGTCACAAATTCATACCTGGGCTGTCCCCCATGTGTCTTATAGATAGAGGCCAAAAGTAAAAATCCCATAACTAACATATCCACCTACATAACTTTTTAGAAATCCCATAACTAACATAACCCTCCTAATTAGCATACCCTTTCTAACAAACATACTCCCCCAAATTAAGACTCGCATGTTACCAGGGATGTAAATGGCTTGGGTTGCATGGCTAGGCTTAAAGTCCCTGGTAGTCATTAGCCTAGTATATACATATGGCTATGAACCTGAAACACACTGTAAGGCTTACTATCCAGGACTCTCGCCAAGAGCATTTCATAAGGAGATTTTGCAGCTGTAAAGAGATATTATAATTCAAACTAAGGATCAAATTCAGGTTAGAATTGCCTTTATCTACAAACTGCAAAATCTACCAACTAAACAGATGAAACCAAAAGAGTAGCTTTCAGTTCTCTGCAGAGTAAAAAGATAATAAAACTGTTCAAAAACATAAATATATATAATATTGTTTTTTTTTTACTTCAGGCTCTGAAAACAATCACGTATTTCTGCATAAAAGTGACATTTTTATTTTTTTATATCCTTTTACTGAAATTCAAGCAGCAACTAATTATTTGCATTTGAGAGAATCTAGTCAAAGTTTATTTTACAGGCAATCATGTCAATAACATTCCCTGAAAGTGTCATAAAAATATTAAACTGCTTTGGAGATGAGTTCTGGGAACAGTATTCTAGAAAATTATTAGATATACAGGGGTTAAGGCAATCTCTTCATCTCTGTTTCATCCTGCAGATTGGTCTATAACATCAGTAAATTGTGAATTAATTATGACCACATGGATTTAACTGTGGCTAATGTAGCTCCTTCAGCATTTTCTTATGCATTGCAGTTTCCATGCACATTAGTGACTACAGGTGTTGAGGGCATTTTGTGGGTTAAAATTTCACTCCTAATAAAATTTATAGATGACTAGGATATTAGGATATTGTCTTTACCTTTTTTCACAAGAGGGAATGGAACACAGAATATACCTGCCAGTGGTGTCATGTCCAGAATGGAAGTTTGTCAGAGTAGAGCTTGACTATAATTGCTTAACCAAGTTCTTCCCTAACCCAATTCAAGTGTAACTTGGACAACTGGAAGAGAAACAGAAAAATCATCCCTGGTTTGGCACCTATGTGTCTAATGGACACAGGCAACAAGTAAATAGTTCATCTACAAAGCCCCTGCTTACACTTATCATGGGTACGAGAACTTTTCTGAGATTTGGGATGCATAGCTAGGCTTAAAAAGACCCTTGGAGACATTAGCCTATATAACACATATGAACCTATAAGCAATTCTGATTTTAAATGATACTTTAGTGATGAAAGTCAATCGCTAGCAAATGATAATCAGGATTCTAGCATTGCAGTGGAATAAAAGTTTAAAGAATAATACATGCGCCACACCATATGTATAGTTTATAGATACTGTCAGCTTGTGAGTTGAATTCTATGCTGGAGGGCAGAGACACAGGGGGAAGTAATTACTGAGACATATTTGGAAGCAAGTGAAGGTAAGTAGCTGAGGAGAGGTTAATGCAGTGGCTAACTCAATGTGGGTGAATAAAAGAAGAAGGGGAGTGGTTGTTTTAGTTAGGAGAGCTTTACCTCTGCAGGTGACAGATAGAATACAGGGTAGGAAGGGAAGGTATACTGGGTTTAAAAGCACTTTGCTGGTAAAATTAATTACAGTGGTGGCAGTTTATATCCCACCCAGAGATATTAGGAAAATTTTAGGAGAAATGGTAAGATTTCAGGACGGTCTTTCAGTTTGTATAGGAGATTGGGATACCACAGTGAAGAAGAAGTGGATTCAGAGCCTAGGGCTAAAATGTTGATGAAGGAAGGGAGATTTATGAAGAACTTTTTGGAGATGGTCGGACAGGAAGAAACAAGGCAATTGAAGAATAGGAAGGTAGCGGGAGCAAATTATACTTATTATTCTTTGAGGTATGGTAATTGGTTAAGGATTTATAGGTGTTATATAGTAAAGGTATTTTTGGAAATCCCAACGATAATTATACTCTGTGAAAGGCACTTCATCATCTGTGGGCTTTGTTTAGCTTTTGGAAAGGTATTTTTGGACTGTGTACAAGAGATGACTGTAGAACCTACAACACTCCGAGATCATGTGATAACTGGCATGAAACTGGGTGGGGGAACAGGCACGTTTACAACCACATTGGTGGCTTCCTGCACATCGGATGAAAGATAATAGGGAATAGATGGCATTTGGAGACACACTGAAGGCTGTGTTGATGAAACATAATGATGGAATGACAGAGGAGAGGGGAAGAGATTAACAGAGAGATAAGGGCAAGTATACAGTGTTTACATGCTGATAGGTTAAGGGAATGGGAGGAGTTAGTAAAACTGCAAAAAGAAAGAAGAGCACAGAGAACTAGAATGCAGCAGAGGAAGAAAAGGTGGGATTATGAGAGAAGATGGTGAATGAGAGAAGCAGTGGAAGGAGTCTATTTCAAAAGTAGTCCAAAGACTACTACTAAGATATTGGCCCTCCAGTTGCAACAACTGCAGAAAGAAAGAGGGATATATAAATTGGGGGTGGTGGTAGAATAAAGGATAGCAATGCTAGGGGATATGTTAGAGGGATGTAGGAGTTATTATCAAAACGTAAATGATCTGGAAGAGGTAGCAAGGGGAATGAGGGGCAAGTTGGTGGTTGAAAGGATAGGTGGGGATTAGAGGTTAAGAAATTGGACCAGCAGGATGCAGGAAGTCTGGTTGCCCCAATTACTAAAGAGGAAGTTGAAATGGTGTGGAGGAGCATGACTAATTGTAAATCACCAGGAAGGAATGGTTGGCCAATAGAGTTTTGGAAGCTGCAAAACAATACATTCTTCAGAGGTGGGTACTCTTATCTAATACAATAATGGAAGACCCTCTTTTCTTGGAAGGAAGCAGCAACATTAGTATTGTCAAACGAATGTAAGGATGTACTATTTCCTGATTCTTATACACCAATTTCAGTATTAAACCATGATTGTAAATGTTTTATGATGGTGTAAAAGCAGGGAGCGTTGGAAGGATAGTACTTCGAATTATACGTGGAGCTTAAATAGCATTTGTAGGAGGGACAGCAAAAGTGAGGATTACAGCAAGATTGGTGAGATTAAGATAAGGAGGGATATGAGACAAGGATTCCCCCTCTCTACGCTATTTGCAATTTATATTGAGCCACTGGCTGAAGCAATTATAGGATCAAATATAAGAGGATATGGTTGGGAAGGAGGAGACAAAGATATGTGGAGGATGCATTGATAACATTAACAAATTATATGGAAGATCTAGGAAAGTTGTGGGAGATTATAAGCCACACCTCTCAATTGTACAGATTTTCACAGAATGTCCAGATTTTTGCCTCATTTTTTTTTTGGGGTGTTCCTCCTAAAATCTGTACTTTTCTGGCAAATAGCTGAGGACTGAAGTCATTAAATAATGGCAAACATTTGAGTTTAAGACTCCACATCCTTCAGAAAATTAATGCTAATGCAAAACCTATTATTCTATCAACTTTCTAAGTTTGTAAGAGCAACATTTAAAATCTGTCCCTATTTGTCCCCCCCCCCCAATCATTTCAGGCTTTATCCAGATTTTTGCTCTAAGAGGTTGAAAGGTATTTTATAAGCACATTTAGTCAGAAAGATGGTTATAGGATTAATCAGGATAAAACACAAATTTTGATGGTGGGACAAAGAGGGGGGAAGGAATTAATAGTGCAGGAGAAAGGATAGAGAAATAAAGTATTTAGGAAAAATGATGAGGGAAATGTGAATGTGAAAGTTGAGATAACATATGATGTTATTTGGCAGAAGGTGAAGAAGCAATTAGTGAGATGGCAATTGTTGGGACTGGTCAGGGATCAGAGAATACAGGTGCTGCAAATGTCAGTTATGTGTCACTTCATACATCCTGGCCAAAGCATTTTGGTATATCCCAGGAAACAATGTATTAAAAAAGGTGAAGCAATTATATAGATAATTTGCTTGAGAGGGCAAAAGACCAAGAGAAGGATTGGACAGGATGATGGATATGGTACAAAAGTGGGGATTGGGGGTTCCAGATCTGAAGGAACAGCTATTAGCCTGTTTTCTCACAATGATGTTATGGTCAGTAGATGTAGATTATGTGGGAGAGTGGAAACACATGATTATATCTAGGGAGAGATTGTTAGCTGAAGGAAGAGATCTGGTAGAGATTTTATTTGAAAACCAGGAAAATGAAGTCAGTCTGGGGTGGACTAAGTAAATTCAGAAGAAACTTAAGGAAATGTTGAGGGGGAATGAGAAGAAGTGGAGGACTAGGACTGTACTGATAGGAAGACTGAGGCATGAGTCTGAGAACAAGTCCATGGTATGGAGATGGCTGAAGAGACAGAATGTAGTGAGGTATTGAGATCAAGTGCAAGTAGGAGGCAGACTTAAGGAAATGGTTAGAGATAAGGGAGGAATTTTATTTGGACATTAATATTGAATGAGAATATGAAGGATTAAAGAATCAGTGGGAAAGTATATAAGGGAGTCGGGAAGAAGATGCTTCAATGCCCAAGTTAATATTGGAACTAGAAAGCAGAAGAAAAGAGAGGAAGAGAATGTCAGGGTTACTACGACAGGTAGGAAATGGCTTACCTGAGAATACAGACAGGCAGTAAAGGACTGGAAAGAGAGATGGGAAAAGGTGTTGGGAGAGAGCATAGATGTGTAGGAGAGGGATAATATATTACTGCTCCAGAATGTATAATGAACGCTCAAATGCTCTATATTTTTGCATGCAAATGTCTTCATAAATACTTCTAAACATTGGCAAGCCTAGCTGAAATGTATTTTTTGGGGGAATAATACATATGTTGGAGATTTAGAAAGGAAAGTGGTACACTGAGTCATATATTTTGGAATTGTAAGGAACTGAAGGAGTTTAAAGAGGAATGTTCAGTGATAACGAGAGACATGGAGATGAGGAATATTCAGTTAAGCAGGAAATTGTTTCTGAAAAGGTATACTAAAGAGGTGACAGCAGAGGAAAAGGGAAGGGTTAGATTGCTAATGACAATAGTTAAAAAACAGGAAAAAGGTGGAAGCACAGAAGGGGAAGGAGGGAAATAGAAAAGACATGCCCAAATTCAAGAAAAGATGGGTGGGCTGGTCAGTACTGCTGGAAGGCAAGTAAGGGTGATGGGTATTAACATGACCAGTTGTTGCTGCTGCAGGGGAAGGGGGTGGGATGCTAATGTAAATATCTGTAAATAAGTTTGAGTAGCAATGGAAGACATTTTGCGGTAAGGGGAAAGTTTAACTGGAGATAGAAGTCAAATGTATATATGCAATTGGGAAACTGTGATAGCATTATGTAATTAGGAAGTAAGTATAAATAGTCTATAAGTTAAGATGGACATTAATTGATTCTGGTATATGTGAAATGAATGCAATCCCTAGCATCGGGCTGAGTCTGACTGCACCTAGATGGGGGGGGGGGGTTTAGAGGAGTAGAACAAACCAGCCAATAGGGAACTAAATGTGCATTATGTATAGTATTTAATTTCTTTTCAATGGTTAAATAAAACAATACATTTATTCAAAAGATTTTGCGGGAGACATTCTACATATAAGCATACTGATATATTTTTTTTCATATATTTTGCCATTAGCTGACCAAAGCTATGTTACCATTTTGGGGCATACGTTGAGCAGAGGTAAGCCATCATCTTCAGGTAGTAAAGATTTTGTTTATAATGCCTTATTCACAGTCCATAACCACATTCATTACGCAAATATATCAACTGCGGTGGTGGTGCTGCGGTAGCGTTGTTGCCTCACAGTAAGATGTTGTCCTGTTCGATCCTCAGCTAGAGCGTCTTCTGTGTGGAGACATGTGTAAATGGGCATACCTTCGTTGAAGATTGTGCGTCAGGGCTGGCTGGCAACTCGGCATGTAAAAATCTACTGCCAATCATTAGCGGACTGGAGTTCCACTGTGGTGACCCCTAATTGGGAAAAGCCGAAAGACACAACAACAACCAGTCTGTTTGGTACTATCTCTTGTAAGCCTGGGAAAGGAACTTATTCCAGTTTCCAATTTCTTAATTTCTAACAGTTTTGAATGCCTGTTTCTTTGTTGCAGATTTATTTTTAGCATGCTGTGTTTAGTGCTTCCTTACTGAAAGGCCTCAAAAGGTTCATGTGGGAGACAACAGCTCTGGAAGTATCATCCTGAACACAGGGGTGTGTCTTAAGCCCTCTCCTTTTCACTCTTCTGACACATGACTGCATGGCCAGACATGAGACGAATAGTATCATCAAATTCGCGGATGACACCACTGTTATAGGCCTGATCAAAGACGGAGAGGAGGCGGCCTAGAAGAATGAGATTGATCAACCACTGGTCTGGTGTGACAGCAGCAATCTAGCACTGAATGTCAGCAAGACAAAGGAGTTGTTGATTTCAGAAGATCTGAAGTACCACACAA